>NC_090936.1:560726472-561067760 GCF_040938575.1 Ambystoma mexicanum | reverse complement strand
TGTAGAAATCTTTGGAGGCCCAAAAAAGGGCTTTACAGGCATCCTAGACCCCCTAAAGTCCAGAAAATGTTGGTGGCCCACAAATGGTGTCAGAGAGCTCTGATTGTCCCAAAAACATTTGCAGCCTGAAAGGGGCATTAACCCGCATACTAGACCACTGAAATTCCCAAAAATATTTTTGTCACGAAATATGCATCCTACACCCCCGAATGTTCAGGAAATGTTGGCAGCTCAAAAAAGGCCTTAAAAATGCATTTTAGGCCTGCAAAAATGTAGAAATCTTTGGAGGCCCAAAAAAGGGCTTTACAGGCATCCTAGACCCCCTAAAGTCCAGAAAATGTTGGTGGCCCACAAATGGTGTCAGAGAGCTCTGATTGTCCCAAAAACATTTGCAGCCTGAAAGGGGCATTAACCCGCATACTAGACCACTGAAATTCCCAAAAATATTTTTGTCACGAAATATGCATCCTACACCCCCGAATGTTCAGGAAATGTTGGCAGCTCAAAAAAGGCCTTAAAATGCATTTTAGGCCTGCAAAAATGTAGAAATCTTTGGAGGCCCAAAAAAGGGCTTTACAGGCATCCTAGACCCCCTAAAGTCCAGAAAATGTTGGTGGCCCACAAATGGTGTCAGAGAGCTCTGATTGTCCCAAAAACATTTGCAGCCTGAAAGGGGCATTAACCCGCATACTAGACCACTGAAATTCCCAAAAATATTTTTGTCACGAAATATGCATCCTACACCCCCGAATGTTCAGGAAATGTTGGCAGCTCAAAAAAGGCCTTAAAATGCATTTTAGGCCTGCAAAAATGTAGAAATCTTTGGAGGCCCAAAAAAGGGCTTTACAGGCATCCTAGACCCCCTAAAGTCCAGACAATGTTGGTGGCCCAATAACTGTGTCAGAGAGCTCTGATTGTCCCAAAATCATTTGCAGCCTGAAAGGGGCATTAACCCGCATACTAGACCACTGAAATTCCCAAAAATATTTTTGTCACGAAATATGCATCCTACACCCCCGAATGTTCAGGAAATGTTGGCAGCTCAAAAAAGGCCTTAAAATGCATTTTAGGCCTGCAAAAATGTAGAAATCTTTGGAGGCCCAAAAAAGGGCTTTACAGGCATCCTAGACCCCCTAAAGTCCAGAAAATGTTGGTGGCCCACAAATGGTGTCAGAGAGCTCTGATTGTCCCAAAAACATTTGCAGCCTGAAAGGGGCATTAACCCGCATACTAGACCACTGAAATTCCCAAAAATATTTTTGTCACGAAATATGCATCCTACACCCCCGAATGTTCAGGAAATGTTGGCAGCTCAAAAAAGGCCTTAAAATGCATTTTAGGCCTGCAAAAATGTAGAAATCTTTGGAGGCCCAAAAAATGGCTTTACAGGCATCCTAGACCCCCTAAAGTCCAGAAAATGTTGGTGGCCCACAAATATTGTCAGAGAGCTCTGATTGTCCCAAAAACATTTGCAGCCTGAAAGGGGCATTAACCCGCATACTAGACCACTGAAATTCCCAAAAAATATTTTTGTCACGAAATATGCATCCTACACCCCCGAATGTTCAGGAAATGTTGGCAGCTCAAAAAAGGCCTTAAAATGCATTTTAGGCCTGCAAAAATGTAGAAATCTTTGGAGGCCCAAAAAAGGGCTTTACAGGCATCCTAGACCCCCTAAAGTCCAGAAAATGTTGGTGGCCCACAAATGGTGTCAGAGAGCTCTGATTGTCCCAAAAACATTTGCAGCCTGAAAGGGGCATTAACCCGCATACTAGACCACTGAAATTCCCAAAAATATTTTTGTCACGAAATATGCATCCTACACCCCCGAATGTTCAGGAAATGTTGGCAGCTCAAAAAAGTCCTTAAAATGCATTTTAGGCCTGCAAAAATGTAGAAATCTTTGGAGGCCCAAAAAAGGGCTTTACAGGCATCCTAGACCCCCTAAAGTCAAGAAAATGTTGGTGTCCCACAAATGGTGTCAGAGACCTCTGATTGTCCCAAAAACACTTGCAGCCTGAAAGGGGCATTAAACCAAATCCTAGACCACGGAAATTCCCAAAAATATTTTTGTCACGAAATATGCATCCTGCACCCCTGAAAGTTCAGAAAATGTTGGCAGCCCAAAAAAGTCCCTAAAATGCATTTTAGGCCTGCAAAAATGTAGAAAACTTTGGAGGCCCAAAAAAGGGCTTTACAGGCATCCTAGACCCCCTAAAGTCCAGAAAATGTTGGTGGCCCACAAATGGTGTCAGAGAGCTCTGATTGTCCCAAAAACATTTGCAGCCTGAAAGGGGCATTAACCCGCATACTAGACCACTGAAATTCCCAAAAATATTTTTGTCACGAAATATGCATCCTACACCCCCGAATGTTCAGGAAATGTTGGCAGCTCAAAAAAGGCCTTAAAATGCATTTTAGGCCTGCAAAAATGTAGAAATCTTTGGAGGCCCAAAAAATGGCTTTACAGGCATCCTAGACCCCCTAAAGTCCAGAAAATGTTGGTGGCCCACAAATATTGTCAGAGAGCTCTGATTGTCCCAAAAACATTTGCAGCCTGAAAGGGGCATTAACCCGCATACTAGACCACTGAAATTCCCAAAAATATTTTTGTCACGAAATATGCATCCTACACCCCCGAATGTTCAGGAAATGTTGGCAGCTCAAAAAAGGCCTTAAAATGCATTTTAGGCCTGCAAAAATGTAGAAATCTTTGGAGGCCCAAAAAAGGGCTTTACAGGCATCCTAGACCCCCTAAAGTCCAGAAAATGTTGGTGGCCCACAAATGGTGTCAGAGAGCTCTGATTGTCCCAAAAACATTTGCAGCCTGAAAGGGGCATTAACCCGCATACTAGACCACTGAAATTCCCAAAAATATTTTTGTCACGAAATATGCATCCTACACCCCCGAATGTTCAGGAAATGTTGGCAGCTCAAAAAAGGCCTTAAAATGCATTTTAGGCCTGCAAAAATGTAGAAATCTTTGGAGGCCCAAAAAAGGGCTTTACAGGCATCCTAGACCCCCTAAAGTCCAGAAAATGTTGGTGGCCCACAAATGGTGTCAGAGAGCTCTGATTGTCCCAAAAACATTTGCAGCCTGAAAGGGGCATTAACCCGCATACTAGACCACTGAAATTCCCAAAAATATTTTTGTCACGAAATATGCATCCTACACCCCCGAATGTTCAGGAAATGTTGGCAGCTCAAAAAAGGCCTTAAAATGCATTTTAGGCCTGCAAAAATGTAGAAATCTTTGGAGGCCCAAAAAAGGGCTTTACAGGCATCCTAGACCCCCTAAAGTCCAGAAAATGTTGGTGGCCCACAAATGGTGTCAGAGAGCTCTGATTGTCCCAAAAACATTTGCAGCCTGAAAGGGGCATTAACCCGCATACTAGACCACTGAAATTCCCAAAAATATTTTTGTCACGAAATATGCATCCTACACCCCCGAATGTTCAGGAAATGTTGGCAGCTCAAAAAAGGCCTTAAAATGCATTTTAGGCCTGCAAAAATGTAGAAATCTTTGGAGGCCCAAAAAAGGGCTTTACAGGCATCCTAGACCCCCTAAAGTCCAGACAATGTTGGTGGCCCAATAACTGTGTCAGAGAGCTCTGATTGTCCCAAAATCATTTGCAGCCTGAAAGGGGCATTAACCCGCATACTAGACCACTGAAATTCCCAAAAATATTTTTGTCACGAAATATGCATCCTACACCCCCGAATGTTCAGGAAATGTTGGCAGCTCAAAAAAGGCCTTAAAATGCATTTTAGGCCTGCAAAAATGTAGAAATCTTTGGAGGCCCAAAAAAGGGCTTTACAGGCATCCTAGACCCCCTAAAGTCCAGAAAATGTTGGTGGCCCACAAATGGTGTCAGAGAGCTCTGATTGTCCCAAAAACATTTGCAGCCTGAAAGGGGCATTAACCCGCATACTAGACCACTGAAATTCCCAAAAATATTTTTGTCACGAAATATGCATCCTACACCCCCGAATGTTCAGGAAATGTTGGCAGCTCAAAAAAGGCCTTAAAATGCATTTTAGGCCTGCAAAAATGTAGAAATCTTTGGAGGCCCAAAAAATGGCTTTACAGGCATCCTAGACCCCCTAAAGTCCAGAAAATGTTGGTGGCCCACAAATATTGTCAGAGAGCTCTGATTGTCCCAAAAACATTTGCAGCCTGAAAGGGGCATTAACCCGCATACTAGACCACTGAAATTCCCAAAAATATTTTTGTCACGAAATATGCATCCTACACCCCCGAATGTTCAGGAAATGTTGGCAGCTCAAAAAAGGCCTTAAAATGCATTTTAGGCCTGCAAAAATGTAGAAATCTTTGGAGGCCCAAAAAAGGGCTTTACAGGCATCCTAGACCCCCTAAAGTCCAGAAAATGTTGGTGGCCCACAAATGGTGTCAGAGAGCTCTGATTGTCCCAAAAACATTTGCAGCCTGAAAGGGGCATTAACCCGCATACTAGACCACTGAAATTCCCAAAAATATTTTTGTCACGAAATATGCATCCTACACCCCCGAATGTTCAGGAAATGTTGGCAGCTCAAAAAAGTCCTTAAAATGCATTTTAGGCCTGCAAAAATGTAGAAATCTTTGGAGGCCCAAAAAAGGGCTTTACAGGCATCCTAGACCCCCTAAAGTCAAGAAAATGTTGGTGTCCCACAAATGGTGTCAGAGACCTCTGATTGTCCCAAAAACACTTGCAGCCTGAAAGGGGCATTAAACCAAATCCTAGACCACGGAAATTCCCAAAAATATTTTTGTCACGAAATATGCATCCTGCACCCCTGAAAGTTCAGAAAATGTTGGCAGCCCAAAAAAGTCCCTAAAATGCATTTTAGGCCTGCAAAAATGTAGAAAACTTTGGAGGCCCAAAAAAGGGCTTTACAGGCATCCTAGACCCCCTAAAGTCCAGAAAATGTTGGTGGCCCACAAATGGTGTCAGAGAGCTCTGATTGTCCCAAAAACATTTGCAGCCTGAAAGGGGCATTAACCCGCATACTAGACCACTGAAATTCCCAAAAATATTTTTGTCACGAAATATGCATCCTACACCCCCGAATGTTCAGGAAATGTTGGCAGCTCAAAAAAGGCCTTAAAATGCATTTTAGGCCTGCAAAAATGTAGAAATCTTTGGAGGCCCAAAAAATGGCTTTACAGGCATCCTAGACCCCCTAAAGTCCAGAAAATGTTGGTGGCCCACAAATATTGTCAGAGAGCTCTGATTGTCCCAAAAACATTTGCAGCCTGAAAGGGGCATTAACCCGCATACTAGACCACTGAAATTCCCAAAAATATTTTTGTCACGAAATATGCATCCTACACCCCCGAATGTTCAGGAAATGTTGGCAGCTCAAAAAAGGCCTTAAAATGCATTTTAGGCCTGCAAAAATGTAGAAATCTTTGGAGGCCCAAAAAAGGGCTTTACAGGCATCCTAGACCCCCTAAAGTCCAGAAAATTTTGGTGGCCCACAAATGGTGTCAGAGAGCTCTGATTGTCCCAAAAACATTTGCAGCCTGAAAGGGGCATTAACCCGCATACTAGACCACTGAAATTCCCAAAAATATTTTTGTCACGAAATATGCATCCTACACCCCCGAATGTTCAGGAAATGTTGGCAGCTCAAAAAAGGCCTTAAAATGCATTTTAGGCCTGCAAAAATGTAGAAATCTTTGGAGGCCCAAAAAAGGGCTTTACAGGCATCCTAGACCCCCTAAAGTCCAGAAAATGTTGGTGGCCCACAAATGGTGTCAGAGAGCTCTGATTGTCCCAAAAACATTTGCAGCCTGAAAGGGGCATTAACCCGCATACTAGACCACTGAAATTCCCAAAAATATTTTTGTCACGAAATATGCATCCTACACCCCCGAATGTTCAGGAAATGTTGGCAGCTCAAAAAAGGCCTTAAAATGCATTTTAGGCCTGCAAAAATGTAGAAATCTTTGGAGGCCCAAAAAAGGGCTTTACAGGCATCCTAGACCCCCTAAAGTCCAGAAAATGTTGGTGGCCCACAAATGGTGTCAGAGAGCTCTGATTGTCCCAAAAACATTTGCAGCCTGAAAGGGGCATTAACCCGCATACTAGACCACTGAAATTCCCAAAAATATTTTTGTCACGAAATATGCATCCTACACCCCCGAATGTTCAGGAAATGTTGGCAGCTCAAAAAAGGCCTTAAAATGCATTTTAGGCCTGCAAAAATGTAGAAATCTTTGGAGGCCCAAAAAAGGGCTTTACAGGCATCCTAGACCCCCTAAAGTCCAGACAATGTTGGTGGCCCAATAACTGTGTCAGAGAGCTCTGATTGTCCCAAAATCATTTGCAGCCTGAAAGGGGCATTAACCCGCATACTAGACCACTGAAATTCCCAAAAATATTTTTGTCACGAAATATGCATCCTACACCCCCGAATGTTCAGGAAATGTTGGCAGCTCAAAAAAGGCCTTAAAATGCATTTTAGGCCTGCAAAAATGTAGAAATCTTTGGAGGCCCAAAAAAGGGCTTTACAGGCATCCTAGACCCCCTAAAGTCCAGAAAATGTTGGTGGCCCACAAATGGTGTCAGAGAGCTCTGATTGTCCCAAAAACATTTGCAGCCTGAAAGGGGCATTAACCCGCATACTAGACCACTGAAATTCCCAAAAATATTTTTGTCACGAAATATGCATCCTACACCCCCGAATGTTCAGGAAATGTTGGCAGCTCAAAAAAGGCCTTAAAATGCATTTTAGGCCTGCAAAAATGTAGAAATCTTTGGAGGCCCAAAAAATGGCTTTACAGGCATCCTAGACCCCCTAAAGTCCAGAAAATGTTGGTGGCCCACAAATATTGTCAGAGAGCTCTGATTGTCCCAAAAACATTTGCAGCCTGAAAGGGGCATTAACCCGCATACTAGACCACTGAAATTCCCAAAAATATTTTTGTCACGAAATATGCATCCTACACCCCCGAATGTTCAGGAAATGTTGGCAGCTCAAAAAAGGCCTTAAAATGCATTTTAGGCCTGCAAAAATGTAGAAATCTTTGGAGGCCCAAAAAAGGGCTTTACAGGCATCCTAGACCCCCTAAAGTCCAGAAAATGTTGGTGGCCCACAAATGGTGTCAGAGAGCTCTGATTGTCCCAAAAACATTTGCAGCCTGAAAGGGGCATTAACCCGCATACTAGACCACTGAAATTCCCAAAAATATTTTTGTCACGAAATATGCATCCTACACCCCCGAATGTTCAGGAAATGTTGGCAGCTCAAAAAAGTCCTTAAAATGCATTTTAGGCCTGCAAAAATGTAGAAATCTTTGGAGGCCCAAAAAAGGGCTTTACAGGCATCCTAGACCCCCTAAAGTCAAGAAAATGTTGGTGTCCCACAAATGGTGTCAGAGACCTCTGATTGTCCCAAAAACACTTGCAGCCTGAAAGGGGTATTAAACCAAATCCTAGACCACGGAAATTCCCAAAAATATTTTTGTCACGAAATATGCATCCTGCACCCCTGAAAGTTCAGAAAATGTTGGCAGCCCAAAAAAGTCCCTAAAATGCATTTTAGGCCTGCAAAAATGTAGAAAACTTTGGAGGCCCAAAAAAGGGCTTTACAGGCATCCTAGACCCCCTAAAGTCCAGAAAATGTTGGTGGCCCACAAATGGTGTCAGAGAGCTCTGATTGTCCCAAAAACATTTGCAGCCTGAAAGGGGCATTAACCCGCATACTAGACCACTGAAATTCCCAAAAATATTTTTGTCACGAAATATGCATCCTACACCCCCGAATGTTCAGGAAATGTTGGCAGCTCAAAAAAGGCCTTAAAATGCATTTTAGGCCTGCAAAAATGTAGAAATCTTTGGAGGCCCAAAAAATGGCTTTACAGGCATCCTAGACCCCCTAAAGTCCAGAAAATGTTGGTGGCCCACAAATATTGTCAGAGAGCTCTGATTGTCCCAAAAACATTTGCAGCCTGAAAGGGGCATTAACCCGCATACTAGACCACTGAAATTCCCAAAAATATTTTTGTCACGAAATATGCATCCTACACCCCCGAATGTTCAGGAAATGTTGGCAGCTCAAAAAAGGCCTTAAAATGCATTTTAGGCCTGCAAAAATGTAGAAATCTTTGGAGGCCCAAAAAAGGGCTTTACAGGCATCCTAGACCCCCTAAAGTCCAGAAAATGTTGGTGGCCCACAAATGGTGTCAGAGAGCTCTGATTGTCCCAAAAACATTTGCAGCCTGAAAGGGGCATTAACCCGCATACTAGACCACTGAAATTCCCAAAAATATTTTTGTCACGAAATATGCATCCTACACCCCCGAATGTTCAGGAAATGTTGGCAGCTCAAAAAAGGCCTTAAAATGCATTTTAGGCCTGCAAAAATGTAGAAATCTTTGGAGGCCCAAAAAAGGGCTTTACAGGCATCCTAGACCCCCTAAAGTCCAGAAAATGTTGGTGGCCCACAAATGGTGTCAGAGAGCTCTGATTGTCCCAAAAACATTTGCAGCCTGAAAGGGGCATTAACCCGCATACTAGACCACTGAAATTCCCAAAAATATTTTTGTCACGAAATATGCATCCTACACCCCCGAATGTTCAGGAAATGTTGGCAGCTCAAAAAAGGCCTTAAAATGCATTTTAGGCCTGCAAAAATGTAGAAATCTTTGGAGGCCCAAAAAAGGGCTTTACAGGCATCCTAGACCCCCTAAAGTCCAGAAAATGTTGGTGGCCCACAAATGGTGTCAGAGAGCTCTGATTGTCCCAAAAACATTTGCAGCCTGAAAGGGGCATTAACCCGCATACTAGACCACTGAAATTCCCAAAAATATTTTTGTCACGAAATATGCATCCTACACCCCCGAATGTTCAGGAAATGTTGGCAGCTCAAAAAAGGCCTTAAAATGCATTTTAGGCCTGCAAAAATGTAGAAATCTTTGGAGGCCCAAAAAAGGGCTTTACAGGCATCCTAGACCCCCTAAAGTCCAGACAATGTTGGTGGCCCAATAACTGTGTCAGAGAGCTCTGATTGTCCCAAAATCATTTGCAGCCTGAAAGGGGCATTAACCCGCATACTAGACCACTGAAATTCCCAAAAATATTTTTGTCACGAAATATGCATCCTACACCCCCGAATGTTCAGGAAATGTTGGCAGCTCAAAAAAGGCCTTAAAATGCATTTTAGGCCTGCAAAAATGTAGAAATCTTTGGAGGCCCAAAAAAGGGCTTTACAGGCATCCTAGACCCCCTAAAGTCCAGAAAATGTTGGTGGCCCACAAATGGTGTCAGAGAGCTCTGATTGTCCCAAAAACATTTGCAGCCTGAAAGGGGCATTAACCCGCATACTAGACCACTGAAATTCCCAAAAATATTTTTGTCACGAAATATGCATCCTACACCCCCGAATGTTCAGGAAATGTTGGCAGCTCAAAAAAGGCCTTAAAATGCATTTTAGGCCTGCAAAAATGTAGAAATCTTTGGAGGCCCAAAAAATGGCTTTACAGGCATCCTAGACCCCCTAAAGTCCAGAAAATGTTGGTGGCCCACAAATATTGTCAGAGAGCTCTGATTGTCCCAAAAACATTTGCAGCCTGAAAGGGGCATTAACCCGCATACTAGACCACTGAAATTCCCAAAAATATTTTTGTCACGAAATATGCATCCTACACCCCCGAATGTTCAGGAAATGTTGGCAGCTCAAAAAAGGCCTTAAAATGCATTTTAGGCCTGCAAAAATGTAGAAATCTTTGGAGGCCCAAAAAAGGGCTTTACAGGCATCCTAGACCCCCTAAAGTCCAGAAAATGTTGGTGGCCCACAAATGGTGTCAGAGAGCTCTGATTGTCCCAAAAACATTTGCAGCCTGAAAGGGGCATTAACCCGCATACTAGACCACTGAAATTCCCAAAAATATTTTTGTCACGAAATATGCATCCTACACCCCCGAATGTTCAGGAAATGTTGGCAGCTCAAAAAAGTCCTTAAAATGCATTTTAGGCCTGCAAAAATGTAGAAATCTTTGGAGGCCCAAAAAAGGGCTTTACAGGCATCCTAGACCCCCTAAAGTCAAGAAAATGTTGGTGTCCCACAAATGGTGTCAGAGACCTCTGATTGTCCCAAAAACACTTGCAGCCTGAAAGGGGCATTAAACCAAATCCTAGACCACGGAAATTCCCAAAAATATTTTTGTCACGAAATATGCATCCTGCACCCCTGAAAGTTCAGAAAATGTTGGCAGCCCAAAAAAGTCCCTAAAATGCATTTTAGGCCTGCAAAAATGTAGAAAACTTTGGAGGCCCAAAAAAGGGCTTTACAGGCATCCTAGACCCCCTAAAGTCCAGAAAATGTTGGTGGCCCACAAATGGTGTCAGAGAGCTCTGATTGTCCCAAAAACATTTGCAGCCTGAAAGGGGCATTAACCCGCATACTAGACCACTGAAATTCCCAAAAATATTTTTGTCACGAAATATGCATCCTACACCCCCGAATGTTCAGGAAATGTTGGCAGCTCAAAAAAGGCCTTAAAATGCATTTTAGGCCTGCAAAAATGTAGAAATCTTTGGAGGCCCAAAAAATGGCTTTACAGGCATCCTAGACCCCCTAAAGTCCAGAAAATGTTGGTGGCCCACAAATATTGTCAGAGAGCTCTGATTGTCCCAAAAACATTTGCAGCCTGAAAGGGGCATTAACCCGCATACTAGACCACTGAAATTCCCAAAAATATTTTTGTCACGAAATATGCATCCTACACCCCCGAATGTTCAGGAAATGTTGGCAGCTCAAAAAAGGCCTTAAAATGCATTTTAGGCCTGCAAAAATGTAGAAATCTTTGGAGGCCCAAAAAAGGGCTTTACAGGCATCCTAGACCCCCTAAAGTCCAGAAAATGTTGGTGGCCCACAAATGGTGTCAGAGAGCTCTGATTGTCCCAAAAACATTTGCAGCCTGAAAGGGGCATTAACCCGCATACTAGACCACTGAAATTCCCAAAAATATTTTTGTCACGAAATATGCATCCTACACCCCCGAATGTTCAGGAAATGTTGGCAGCTCAAAAAAGGCCTTAAAATGCATTTTAGGCCTGCAAAAATGTAGAAATCTTTGGAGGCCCAAAAAAGGGCTTTACAGGCATCCTAGACCCCCTAAAGTCCAGAAAATGTTGGTGGCCCACAAATGGTGTCAGAGAGCTCTGATTGTCCCAAAAACATTTGCAGCCTGAAAGGGGCATTAACCCGCATACTAGACCACTGAAATTCCCAAAAATATTTTTGTCACGAAATATGCATCCTACACCCCCGAATGTTCAGGAAATGTTGGCAGCTCAAAAAAGGCCTTAAAATGCATTTTAGGCCTGCAAAAATGTAGAAATCTTTGGAGGCCCAAAAAAGGGCTTTACAGGCATCCTAGACCCCCTAAAGTCCAGAAAATGTTGGTGGCCCACAAATGGTGTCAGAGAGCTCTGATTGTCCCAAAAACATTTGCAGCCTGAAAGGGGCATTAACCCGCATACTAGACCACTGAAATTCCCAAAAATATTTTTGTCACGAAATATGCATCCTACACCCCCGAATGTTCAGGAAATGTTGGCAGCTCAAAAAAGGCCTTAAAATGCATTTTAGGCCTGCAAAAATGTAGAAATCTTTGGAGGCCCAAAAAAGGGCTTTACAGGCATCCTAGACCCCCTAAAGTCCAGACAATGTTGGTGGCCCAATAACTGTGTCAGAGAGCTCTGATTGTCCCAAAATCATTTGCAGCCTGAAAGGGGCATTAACCCGCATACTAGACCACTGAAATTCCCAAAAATATTTTTGTCACGAAATATGCATCCTACACCCCCGAATGTTCAGGAAATGTTGGCAGCTCAAAAAAGGCCTTAAAATGCATTTTAGGCCTGCAAAAATGTAGAAATCTTTGGAGGCCCAAAAAAGGGCTTTACAGGCATCCTAGACCCCCTAAAGTCCAGAAAATGTTGGTGGCCCACAAATGGTGTCAGAGAGCTCTGATTGTCCCAAAAACATTTGCAGCCTGAAAGGGGCATTAACCCGCATACTAGACCACTGAAATTCCCAAAAATATTTTTGTCACGAAATATGCATCCTACACCCCCGAATGTTCAGGAAATGTTGGCAGCTCAAAAAAGGCCTTAAAATGCATTTTAGGCCTGCAAAAATGTAGAAATCTTTGGAGGCCCAAAAAATGGCTTTACAGGCATCCTAGACCCCCTAAAGTCCAGAAAATGTTGGTGGCCCACAAATATTGTCAGAGAGCTCTGATTGTCCCAAAAACATTTGCAGCCTGAAAGGGGCATTAACCCGCATACTAGACCACTGAAATTCCCAAAAATATTTTTGTCACGAAATATGCATCCTACACCCCCGAATGTTCAGGAAATGTTGGCAGCTCAAAAAAGGCCTTAAAATGCATTTTAGGCCTGCAAAAATGTAGAAATCTTTGGAGGCCCAAAAAAGGGCTTTACAGGCATCCTAGACCCCCTAAAGTCCAGAAAATGTTGGTGGCCCACAAATGGTGTCAGAGAGCTCTGATTGTCCCAAAAACACTTGCAGCCTGAAAGGGGCATTAAACCAAATCCTAGACCACGGAAATTCCCAAAAATATTTTTGTCACGAAATATGCATCCTGCACCCCTGAAAGTTCAGAAAATGTTGGCAGCCCAAAAAAGTCCCTAAAATGCATTTTAGGCCTGCAAAAATGTAGAAAACTTTGGAGGCCCAAAAAAGGGCTTTACAGGCATCCTAGACCCCCTAAAGTCCAGAAAATGTTGGTGGCCCACAAATGGTGTCAGAGAGCTCTGATTGTCCCAAAAACATTTGCAGCCTGAAAGGGGCATTAACCCGCATACTAGACCACTGAAATTCCCAAAAATATTTTTGTCACGAAATATGCATCCTACACCCCCGAATGTTCAGGAAATGTTGGCAGCTCAAAAAAGGCCTTAAAATGCATTTTAGGCCTGCAAAAATGTAGAAATCTTTGGAGGCCCAAAAAATGGCTTTACAGGCATCCTAGACCCCCTAAAGTCCAGAAAATGTTGGTGGCCCACAAATATTGTCAGAGAGCTCTGATTGTCCCAAAAACATTTGCAGCCTGAAAGGGGCATTAACCCGCATACTAGACCACTGAAATTCCCAAAAATATTTTTGTCACGAAATATGCATCCTACACCCCCGAATGTTCAGGAAATGTTGGCAGCTCAAAAAAGGCCTTAAAATGCATTTTAGGCCTGCAAAAATGTAGAAATCTTTGGAGGCCCAAAAAAGGGCTTTACAGGCATCCTAGACCCCCTAAAGTCCAGAAAATGTTGGTGGCCCACAAATGGTGTCAGAGAGCTCTGATTGTCCCAAAAACATTTGCAGCCTGAAAGGGGCATTAACCCGCATACTAGACCACTGAAATTCCCAAAAATATTTTTGTCACGAAATATGCATCCTACACCCCCGAATGTTCAGGAAATGTTGGCAGCTCAAAAAAGGCCTTAAAATGCATTTTAGGCCTGCAAAAATGTAGAAATCTTTGGAGGCCCAAAAAAGGGCTTTACAGGCATCCTAGACCCCCTAAAGTCCAGAAAATGTTGGTGGCCCACAAATGGTGTCAGAGAGCTCTGATTGTCCCAAAAACATTTGCAGCCTGAAAGGGGCATTAACCCGCATACTAGACCACTGAAATTCCCAAAAATATTTTTGTCACGAAATATGCATCCTACACCCCCGAATGTTCAGGAAATGTTGGCAGCTCAAAAAAGGCCTTAAAATGCATTTTAGGCCTGCAAAAATGTAGAAATCTTTGGAGGCCCAAAAAAGGGCTTTACAGGCATCCTAGACCCCCTAAAGTCCAGAAAATGTTGGTGGCCCACAAATGGTGTCAGAGAGCTCTGATTGTCCCAAAAACATTTGCAGCCTGAAAGGGGCATTAACCCGCATACTAGACCACTGAAATTCCCAAAAATATTTTTGTCACGAAATATGCATCCTACACCCCCGAATGTTCAGGAAATGTTGGCAGCTCAAAAAAGGCCTTAAAATGCATTTTAGGCCTGCAAAAATGTAGAAATCTTTGGAGGCCCAAAAAAGGGCTTTACAGGCATCCTAGACCCCCTAAAGTCCAGACAATGTTGGTGGCCCAATAACTGTGTCAGAGAGCTCTGATTGTCCCAAAATCATTTGCAGCCTGAAAGGGGCATTAACCCGCATACTAGACCACTGAAATTCCCAAAAATATTTTTGTCACGAAATATGCATCCTACACCCCCGAATGTTCAGGAAATGTTGGCAGCTCAAAAAAGGCCTTAAAATGCATTTTAGGCCTGCAAAAATGTAGAAATCTTTGGAGGCCCAAAAAAGGGCTTTACAGGCATCCTAGACCCCCTAAAGTCCAGAAAATGTTGGTGGCCCACAAATGGTGTCAGAGAGCTCTGATTGTCCCAAAAACATTTGCAGCCTGAAAGGGGCATTAACCCGCATACTAGACCACTGAAATTCCCAAAAATATTTTTGTCACGAAATATGCATCCTACACCCCCGAATGTTCAGGAAATGTTGGCAGCTCAAAAAAGGCCTTAAAATGCATTTTAGGCCTGCAAAAATGTAGAAATCTTTGGAGGCCCAAAAAATGGCTTTACAGGCATCCTAGACCCCCTAAAGTCCAGAAAATGTTGGTGGCCCACAAATATTGTCAGAGAGCTCTGATTGTCCCAAAAACATTTGCAGCCTGAAAGGGGCATTAACCCGCATACTAGACCACTGAAATTCCCAAAAATATTTTTGTCACGAAATATGCATCCTACACCCCCGAATGTTCAGGAAATGTTGGCAGCTCAAAAAAGGCCTTAAAATGCATTTTAGGCCTGCAAAAATGTAGAAATCTTTGGAGGCCCAAAAAAGGGCTTTACAGGCATCCTAGACCCCCTAAAGTCCAGAAAATGTTGGTGGCCCACAAATGGTGTCAGAGAGCTCTGATTGTCCCAAAAACATTTGCAGCCTGAAAGGGGCATTAACCCGCATACTAGACCACTGAAATTCCCAAAAATACTTTTGTCACGAAATATGCATCCTACACCCCCGAATGTTCAGGAAATGTTGGCAGCTCAAAAAAGTCCTTAAAATGCATTTTAGGCCTGCAAAAATGTAGAAATCTTTGGAGGCCCAAAAAAGGGCTTTACAGGCATCCTAGACCCCCTAAAGTCAAGAAAATGTTGGTGTCCCACAAATGGTGTCAGAGACCTCTGATTGTCCCAAAAACACTTGCAGCCTGAAAGGGGCATTAAACCAAATCCTAGACCACGGAAATTCCCAAAAATATTTTTGTCACGAAATATGCATCCTGCACCCCTGAAAGTTCAGAAAATGTTGGCAGCCCAAAAAAGTCCCTAAAATGCATTTTAGGCCTGCAAAAATGTAGAAAACTTTGGAGGCCCAAAAAAGGGCTTTACAGGCATCCTAGACCCCCTAAAGTCCAGAAAATGTTGGTGGCCCACAAATGGTGTCAGAGAGCTCTGATTGTCCCAAAAACATTTGCAGCCTGAAAGGGGCATTAACCCGCATACTAGACCACTGAAATTCCCAAAAATATTTTTGTCACGAAATATGCATCCTACACCCCCGAATGTTCAGGAAATGTTGGCAGCTCAAAAAAGGCCTTAAAATGCATTTTAGGCCTGCAAAAATGTAGAAATCTTTGGAGGCCCAAAAAATGGCTTTACAGGCATCCTAGACCCCCTAAAGTCCAGAAAATGTTGGTGGCCCACAAATATTGTCAGAGAGCTCTGATTGTCCCAAAAACATTTGCAGCCTGAAAGGGGCATTAACCCGCATACTAGACCACTGAAATTCCCAAAAATATTTTTGTCACGAAATATGCATCCTACACCCCCGAATGTTCAGGAAATGTTGGCAGCTCAAAAAAGGCCTTAAAATGCATTTTAGGCCTGCAAAAATGTAGAAATCTTTGGAGGCCCAAAAAAGGGCTTTACAGGCATCCTAGACCCCCTAAAGTCCAGAAAATGTTGGTGGCCCACAAATGGTGTCAGAGAGCTCTGATTGTCCCAAAAACATTTGCAGCCTGAAAGGGGCATTAACCCGCATACTAGACCACTGAAATTCCCAAAAATATTTTTGTCACGAAATATGCATCCTACACCCCCGAATGTTCAGGAAATGTTGGCAGCTCAAAAAAGGCCTTAAAATGCATTTTAGGCCTGCAAAAATGTAGAAATCTTTGGAGGCCCAAAAAAGGGCTTTACAGGCATCCTAGACCCCCTAAAGTCCAGAAAATGTTGGTGGCCCACAAATGGTGTCAGAGAGCTCTGATTGTCCCAAAAACATTTGCAGCCTGAAAGGGGCATTAACCCGCATACTAGACCACTGAAATTCCCAAAAATATTTTTGTCACGAAATATGCATCCTACACCCCCGAATGTTCAGGAAATGTTGGCAGCTCAAAAAAGGCCTTAAAATGCATTTTAGGCCTGCAAAAATGTAGAAATCTTTGGAGGCCCAAAAAAGGGCTTTACAGGCATCCTAGACCCCCTAAAGTCCAGAAAATGTTGGTGGCCCACAAATGGTGTCAGAGAGCTCTGATTGTCCCAAAAACATTTGCAGCCTGAAAGGGGCATTAACCCGCATACTAGACCACTGAAATTCCCAAAAATATTTTTGTCACGAAATATGCATCCTACACCCCCGAATGTTCAGGAAATGTTGGCAGCTCAAAAAAGGCCTTAAAATGCATTTTAGGCCTGCAAAAATGTAGAAATCTTTGGAGGCCCAAAAAAGGGCTTTACAGGCATCCTAGACCCCCTAAAGTCCAGACAATGTTGGTGGCCCAATAACTGTGTCAGAGAGCTCTGATTGTCCCAAAATCATTTGCAGCCTGAAAGGGGCATTAACCCGCATACTAGACCACTGAAATTCCCAAAAATATTTTTGTCACGAAATATGCATCCTACACCCCCGAATGTTCAGGAAATGTTGGCAGCTCAAAAAAGGCCTTAAAATGCATTTTAGGCCTGCAAAAATGTAGAAATCTTTGGAGGCCCAAAAAAGGGCTTTACAGGCATCCTAGACCCCCTAAAGTCCAGAAAATGTTGGTGGCCCACAAATGGTGTCAGAGAGCTCTGATTGTCCCAAAAACATTTGCAGCCTGAAAGGGGCATTAACCCGCATACTAGACCACTGAAATTCCCAAAAATATTTTTGTCACGAAATATGCATCCTACACCCCCGAATGTTCAGGAAATGTTGGCAGCTCAAAAAAGGCCTTAAAATGCATTTTAGGCCTGCAAAAATGTAGAAATCTTTGGAGGCCCAAAAAAGGGCTTTACAGGCATCCTAGACCCCCTAAAGTCCAGAAAATGTTGGTGGCCCACAAATGGTGTCAGAGAGCTCTGATTGTCCCAAAAACATTTGCAGCCTGAAAGGGGCATTAACCCGCATACTAGACCACTGAAATTCCCAAAAATATTTTTGTCACGAAATATGCATCCTACACCCCCGAATGTTCAGGAAATGTTGGCAGCTCAAAAAAGGCCTTAAAATGCATTTTAGGCCTGCAAAAATGTAGAAATCTTTGGAGGCCCAAAACAGGGCTTTACAGGCATCCTAGACCCCCTAAAGTCCAGAAAATGTTGGTGGCCCACAAATGGTGTCAGAGAGCTCTGATTGTCCCAAAAACATTTGCAGCCTGAAAGGGGCATTAACCCGCATACTAGACCACTGAAATTCCCAAAAATATTTTTGTCACGAAATATGCATCCTACACCCCCGAATGTTCAGGAAATGTTGGCAGCTCAAAAAAGGCCTTAAAATGCATTTTAGGCCTGCAAAAATGTAGAAATCTTTGGAGGCCCAAAAAAGGGCTTTACAGGCATCCTAGACCCCCTAAAGTCCAGACAATGTTGGTGGCCCAATAACTGTGTCAGAGAGCTCTGATTGTCCCAAAATCATTTGCAGCCTGAAAGGGGCATTAACCCGCATACTAGACCACTGAAATTCCCAAAAATATTTTTGTCACGAAATATGCATCCTACACCCCCGAATGTTCAGGAAATGTTGGCAGCTCAAAAAAGGCCTTAAAATGCATTTTAGGCCTGCAAAAATGTAGAAATCTTTGGAGGCCCAAAAAAGGGCTTTACAGGCATCCTAGACCCCCTAAAGTCCAGAAAATGTTGGTGGCCCACAAATGGTGTCAGAGAGCTCTGATTGTCCCAAAAACATTTGCAGCCTGAAAGGGGCATTAACCCGCATACTAGACCACTGAAATTCCCAAAAATATTTTTGTCACGAAATATGCATCCTACACCCCCGAATGTTCAGGAAATGTTGGCAGCTCAAAAAAGGCCTTAAAATGCATTTTAGGCCTGCAAAAATGTAGAAATCTTTGGAGGCCCAAAAAATGGCTTTACAGGCATCCTAGACCCCCTAAAGTCCAGAAAATGTTGGTGGCCCACAAATATTGTCAGAGAGCTCTGATTGTCCCAAAAACATTTGCAGCCTGAAAGGGGCATTAACCCGCATACTAGACCACTGAAATTCCCAAAAATATTTTTGTCACGAAATATGCATCCTACACCCCCGAATGTTCAGGAAATGTTGGCAGCTCAAAAAAGGCCTTAAAATGCATTTTAGGCCTGCAAAAATGTAGAAATCTTTGGAGGCCCAAAAAAGGGCTTTACAGGCATCCTAGACCCCCTAAAGTCCAGAAAATGTTGGTGGCCCACAAATGGTGTCAGAGAGCTCTGATTGTCCCAAAAACATTTGCAGCCTGAAAGGGGCATTAACCCGCATACTAGACCACTGAAATTCCCAAAAATATTTTTGTCACGAAATATGCATCCTACACCCCCGAATGTTCAGGAAATGTTGGCAGCTCAAAAAAGTCCTTAAAATGCATTTTAGGCCTGCAAAAATGTAGAAATCTTTGGAGGCCCAAAAAAGGGCTTTACAGGCATCCTAGACCCCCTAAAGTCAAGAAAATGTTGGTGTCCCACAAATGGTGTCAGAGACCTCTGATTGTCCCAAAAACACTTGCAGCCTGAAAGGGGCATTAAACCAAATCCTAGACCACGGAAATTCCCAAAAATATTTTTGTCACGAAATATGCATCCTGCACCCCTGAAAGTTCAGAAAATGTTGGCAGCCCAAAAAAGTCCCTAAAATGCATTTTAGGCCTGCAAAAATGTAGAAAACTTTGGAGGCCCAAAAAAGGGCTTTACAGGCATCCTAGACCCCCTAAAGTCCAGAAAATGTTGGTGGCCCACAAATGGTGTCAGAGAGCTCTGATTGTCCCAAAAACATTTGCAGCCTGAAAGGGGCATTAACCCGCATACTAGACCACTGAAATTCCCAAAAATATTTTTGTCACGAAATATGCATCCTACACCCCCGAATGTTCAGGAAATGTTGGCAGCTCAAAAAAGGCCTTAAAATGCATTTTAGGCCTGCAAAAATGTAGAAATCTTTGGAGGCCCAAAAAATGGCTTTACAGGCATCCTAGACCCCCTAAAGTCCAGAAAATGTTGGTGGCCCACAAATATTGTCAGAGAGCTCTGATTGTCCCAAAAACATTTGCAGCCTGAAAGGGGCATTAACCCGCATACTAGACCACTGAAATTCCCAAAAATATTTTTGTCACGAAATATGCATCCTACACCCCCGAATGTTCAGGAAATGTTGGCAGCTCAAAAAAGGCCTTAAAATGCATTTTAGGCCTGCAAAAATGTAGAAATCTTTGGAGGCCCAAAAAAGGGCTTTACAGGCATCCTAGACCCCCTAAAGTCCAGAAAATGTTGGTGGCCCACAAATGGTGTCAGAGAGCTCTGATTGTCCCAAAAACATTTGCAGCCTGAAAGGGGCATTAACCCGCATACTAGACCACTGAAATTCCCAAAAATATTTTTGTCACGAAATATGCATCCTACACCCCCGAATGTTCAGGAAATGTTGGCAGCTCAAAAAAGGCCTTAAAATGCATTTTAGGCCTGCAAAAATGTAGAAATCTTTGGAGGCCCAAAAAAGGGCTTTACAGGCATCCTAGACCCCCTAAAGTCCAGAAAATGTTGGTGGCCCACAAATGGTGTCAGAGAGCTCTGATTGTCCCAAAAACATTTGCAGCCTGAAAGGGGCATTAACCCGCATACTAGACCACTGAAATTCCCAAAAATATTTTTGTCACGAAATATGCATCCTACACCCCCGAATGTTCAGGAAATGTTGGCAGCTCAAAAAAGGCCTTAAAATGCATTTTAGGCCTGCAAAAATGTAGAAATCTTTGGAGGCCCAAAAAATGGCTTTACAGGCATCCTAGACCCCCTAAAGTCCAGAAAATGTTGGTGGCCCACAAATATTGTCAGAGAGCTCTGATTGTCCCAAAAACATTTGCAGCCTGAAAGGGGCATTAACCCGCATACTAGACCACTGAAATTCCCAAAAATATTTTTGTCACGAAATATGCATCCTACACCCCCGAATGTTCAGGAAATGTTGGCAGCTCAAAAAAGGCCTTAAAATGCATTTTAGGCCTGCAAAAATGTAGAAATCTTTGGAGGCCCAAAAAAGGGCTTTACAGGCATCCTAGACCCCCTAAAGTCCAGAAAATGTTGGTGGCCCACAAATGGTGTCAGAGAGCTCTGATTGTCCCAAAAACATTTGCAGCCTGAAAGGGGCATTAACCCGCATACTAGACCACTGAAATTCCCAAAAATATTTTTGTCACGAAATATGCATCCTACACCCCCGAATGTTCAGGAAATGTTGGCAGCTCAAAAAAGTCCTTAAAATGCATTTTAGGCCTGCAAAAATGTAGAAATCTTTGGAG
Organism: Ambystoma mexicanum; assembly: GCF_040938575.1. Lineage (NCBI taxonomy): Eukaryota > Metazoa > Chordata > Amphibia > Caudata > Ambystomatidae > Ambystoma > Ambystoma mexicanum. Next base: position 561,046,951 of record NC_090936.1, on the reverse strand, counting down.
GCCCAAAAAAGGGCTTTACAGGCATCCTAGACCCCCTAAAGTCAAGAAAATGTTGGTGTCCCACAAATGGTGTCAGAGACCTCTGATTGTCCCAAAAACACTTGCAGCCTGAAAGGGGCATTAAACCAAATCCTAGACCACGGAAATTCCCAAAAATATTTTTGTCACGAAATATGCATCCTGCACCCCTGAAAGTTCAGAAAATGTTGGCAGCCCAAAAAAGTCCCTAAAATGCATTTTAGGCCTGCAAAAATGTAGAAAACTTTGGAGGCCCAAAAAAGGGCTTTACAGGCATCCTAGACCCCCTAAAGTCCAGAAAATGTTGGTGGCCCACAAATGGTGTCAGAGAGCTCTGATTGTCCCAAAAACATTTGCAGCCTGAAAGGGGCATTAACCCGCATACTAGACCACTGAAATTCCCAAAAATATTTTTGTCACGAAATATGCATCCTACACCCCCGAATGTTCAGGAAATGTTGGCAGCTCAAAAAAGGCCTTAAAATGCATTTTAGGCCTGCAAAAATGTAGAAATCTTTGGAGGCCCAAAAAATGGCTTTACAGGCATCCTAGACCCCCTAAAGTCCAGAAAATGTTGGTGGCCCACAAATATTGTCAGAGAGCTCTGATTGTCCCAAAAACATTTGCAGCCTGAAAGGGGCATTAACCCGCATACTAGACCACTGAAATTCCCAAAAATATTTTTGTCACGAAATATGCATCCTACACCCCCGAATGTTCAGGAAATGTTGGCAGCTCAAAAAAGGCCTTAAAATGCATTTTAGGCCTGCAAAAATGTAGAAATCTTTGGAGGCCCAAAAAAGGGCTTTACAGGCATCCTAGACCCCCTAAAGTCCAGAAAATGTTGGTGGCCCACAAATGGTGTCAGAGAGCTCTGATTGTCCCAAAAACATTTGCAGCCTGAAAGGGGCATTAACCCGCATACTAGACCACTGAAATTCCCAAAAATATTTTTGTCACGAAATATGCATCCTACACCCCCGAATGTTCAGGAAATGTTGGCAGCTCAAAAAAGGCCTTAAAATGCATTTTAGGCCTGCAAAAATGTAGAAATCTTTGGAGGCCCAAAAAAGGGCTTTACAGGCATCCTAGACCCCCTAAAGTCCAGAAAATGTTGGTGGCCCACAAATGGTGTCAGAGAGCTCTGATTGTCCCAAAAACATTTGCAGCCTGAAAGGGGCATTAACCCGCATACTAGACCACTGAAATTCCCAAAAATATTTTTGTCACGAAATATGCATCCTACACCCCCGAATGTTCAGGAAATGTTGGCAGCTCAAAAAAGGCCTTAAAATGCATTTTAGGCCTGCAAAAATGTAGAAATCTTTGGAGGCCCAAAAAAGGGCTTTACAGGCATCCTAGACCCCCTAAAGTCCAGAAAATGTTGGTGGCCCACAAATGGTGTCAGAGAGCTCTGATTGTCCCAAAAACATTTGCAGCCTGAAAGGGGCATTAACCCGCATACTAGACCACTGAAATTCCCAAAAATATTTTTGTCACGAAATATGCATCCTACACCCCCGAATGTTCAGGAAATGTTGGCAGCTCAAAAAAGGCCTTAAAATGCATTTTAGGCCTGCAAAAATGTAGAAATCTTTGGAGGCCCAAAAAAGGGCTTTACAGGCATCCTAGACCCCCTAAAGTCCAGACAATGTTGATGGCCCAATAACTGTGTCAGAGAGCTCTGATTGTCTCAAAATCATTTGCAGCCTGAAAGGGGCATTAACCCGCATACTAGACCACTGAAATTCCCAAAAATATTTTTGTCACGAAATATGCATCCTACACCCCCGAATGTTCAGGAAATGTTGGCAGCTCAAAAAAGGCCTTAAAATGCATTTTAGGCCTGCAAAAATGTAGAAATCTTTGGAGGCCCAAAAAAGGGCTTTACAGGCATCCTAGACCCCCTAAAGTCCAGAAAATGTTGGTGGCCCACAAATGGTGTCAGAGAGCTCTGATTGTCCCAAAAACATTTGCAGCCTGAAAGGGGCATTAACCCGCATACTAGACCACTGAAATTCCCAAAAATATTTTTGTCACGAAATATGCATCCTACACCCCCGAATGTTCAGGAAATGTTGGCAGCTCAAAAAAGGCCTTAAAATGCATTTTAGGCCTGCAAAAATGTAGAAATCTTTGGAGGCCCAAAAAAGGGCTTTACAGGCATCCTAGACCCCCTAAAGTCCAGAAAATGTTGGTGGCCCACAAATGGTGTCAGAGAGCTCTGATTGTCCCAAAAACATTTGCAGCCTGAAAGGGGCATTAACCCGCATACTAGACCACTGAAATTCCCAAAAATATTTTTGTCACGAAATATGCATCCTACACCCCCGAATGTTCAGGAAATGTTGGCAGCTCAAAAAAGGCCTTAAAATGCATTTTAGGCCTGCAAAAATGTAGAAATCTTTGGAGGCCCAAAAAAGGGCTTTACAGGCATCCTAGACCCCCTAAAGTCCAGAAAATGTTGGTGGCCCACAAATGGTGTCAGAGAGCTCTGATTGTCCCAAAAACATTTGCAGCCTGAAAGGGGCATTAACCCGCATACTAGACCACTGAAATTCCCAAAAATATTTTTGTCACGAAATATGCATCCTACACCCCCGAATGTTCAGGAAATGTTGGCAGCTCAAAAAAGTCCTTAAAATGCATTTTAGGCCTGCAAAAATGTAGAAATCTTTGGAGGCCCAAAAAAGGGCTTTACAGGCATCCTAGACCCCCTAAAGTCAAGAAAATGTTGGTGTCCCACAAATGGTGTCAGAGACCTCTGATTGTCCCAAAAACACTTGCAGCCTGAAAGGGGCATTAAACCAAATCCTAGACCACGGAAATTCCCAAAAATATTTTTGTCACGAAATATGCATCCTGCACCCCTGAAAGTTCAGAAAATGTTGGCAGCCCAAAAAAGTCCCTAAAATGCATTTTAGGCCTGCAAAAATGTAGAAAACTTTGGAGGCCCAAAAAAGGGCTTTACAGGCATCCTAGACCCCCTAAAGTCCAGAAAATGTTGGTGGCCCACAAATGGTGTCAGAGAGCTCTGATTGTCCCAAAAACATTTGCAGCCTGAAAGGGGCATTAACCCGCATACTAGACCACTGAAATTCCCAAAAATATTTTTGTCACGAAATATGCATCCTACACCCCCGAATGTTCAGGAAATGTTGGCAGCTCAAAAAAGGCCTTAAAATGCATTTTAGGCCTGCAAAAATGTAGAAATCTTTGGAGGCCCAAAAAATGGCTTTACAGGCATCCTAGACCCCCTAAAGTCCAGAAAATGTTGGTGGCCCACAAATATTGTCAGAGAGCTCTGATTGTCCCAAAAACATTTGCAGCCTGAAAGGGGCATTAACCCGCATACTAGACCACTGAAATTCCCAAAAATATTTTTGTCACGAAATATGCATCCTACACCCCCGAATGTTCAGGAAATGTTGGCAGCTCAAAAAAGGCCTTAAAATGCATTTTAGGCCTGCAAAAATGTAGAAATCTTTGGAGGCCCAAAAAAGGGCTTTACAGGCATCCTAGACCCCCTAAAGTCCAGAAAATGTTGGTGGCCCACAAATGGTGTCAGAGAGCTCTGATTGTCCCAAAAACATTTGCAGCCTGAAAGGGGCATTAACCCGCATACTAGACCACTGAAATTCCCAAAAATATTTTTGTCACGAAATATGCATCCTACACCCCCGAATGTTCAGGAAATGTTGGCAGCTCAAAAAAGGCCTTAAAATGCATTTTAGGCCTGCAAAAATGTAGAAATCTTTGGAGGCCCAAAAAAGGGCTTTACAGGCATCCTAGACCCCCTAAAGTCCAGAAAATGTTGGTGGCCCACAAATGGTGTCAGAGAGCTCTGATTGTCCCAAAAACATTTGCAGCCTGAAAGGGGCATTAACCCGCATACTAGACCACTGAAATTCCCAAAAATATTTTTGTCACGAAATATGCATCCTACACCCCCGAATGTTCAGGAAATGTTGGCAGCTCAAAAAAGGCCTTAAAATGCATTTTAGGCCTGCAAAAATGTAGAAATCTTTGGAGGCCCAAAAAAGGGCTTTACAGGCATCCTAGACCCCCTAAAGTCCAGAAAATGTTGGTGGCCCACAAATGGTGTCAGAGAGCTCTGATTGTCCCAAAAACATTTGCAGCCTGAAAGGGGCATTAACCCGCATACTAGACCACTGAAATTCCCAAAAATATTTTTGTCACGAAATATGCATCCTACACCCCCGAATGTTCAGGAAATGTTGGCAGCTCAAAAAAGGCCTTAAAATGCATTTTAGGCCTGCAAAAATGTAGAAATCTTTGGAGGCCCAAAAAAGGGCTTTACAGGCATCCTAGACCCCCTAAAGTCCAGACAATGTTGGTGGCCCAATAACTGTGTCAGAGAGCTCTGATTGTCCCAAAATCATTTGCAGCCTGAAAGGGGCATTAACCCGCATACTAGACCACTGAAATTCCCAAAAATATTTTTGTCACGAAATATGCATCCTACACCCCCGAATGTTCAGGAAATGTTGGCAGCTCAAAAAAGGCCTTAAAATGCATTTTAGGCCTGCAAAAATGTAGAAATCTTTGGAGGCCCAAAAAAGGGCTTTACAGGCATCCTAGACCCCCTAAAGTCCAGAAAATGTTGGTGGCCCACAAATGGTGTCAGAGAGCTCTGATTGTCCCAAAAACATTTGCAGCCTGAAAGGGGCATTAACCCGCATACTAGACCACTGAAATTCCCAAAAATATTTTTGTCACGAAATATGCATCCTACACCCCCGAATGTTCAGGAAATGTTGGCAGCTCAAAAAAGGCCTTAAAATGCATTTTAGGCCTGCAAAAATGTAGAAATCTTTGGAGGCCCAAAAAATGGCTTTACAGGCATCCTAGACCCCCTAAAGTCCAGAAAATGTTGGTGGCCCACAAATATTGTCAGAGAGCTCTGATTGTCCCAAAAACATTTGCAGCCTGAAAGGGGCATTAACCCGCATACTAGACCACTGAAATTCCCAAAAATATTTTTGTCACGAAATATGCATCCTACACCCCCGAATGTTCAGGAAATGTTGGCAGCTCAAAAAAGGCCTTAAAATGCATTTTAGGCCTGCAAAAATGTAGAAATCTTTGGAGGCCCAAAAAAGGGCTTTACAGGCATCCTAGACCCCCTAAAGTCCAGAAAATGTTGGTGGCCCACAAATGGTGTCAGAGAGCTCTGATTGTCCCAAAAACATTTGCAGCCTGAAAGGGGCATTAACCCGCATACTAGACCACTGAAATTCCCAAAAATATTTTTGTCACGAAATATGCATCCTACACCCCCGAATGTTCAGGAAATGTTGGCAGCTCAAAAAAGTCCTTAAAATGCATTTTAGGCCTGCAAAAATGTAGAAATCTTTGGAGGCCCAAAAAAGGGCTTTACAGGCATCCTAGACCCCCTAAAGTCAAGAAAATGTTGGTGTCCCACAAATGGTGTCAGAGACCTCTGATTGTCCCAAAAACACTTGCAGCCTGAAAGGGGCATTAAACCAAATCCTAGACCACGGAAATTCCCAAAAATATTTTTGTCACGAAATATGCATCCTGCACCCCTGAAAGTTCAGAAAATGTTGGCAGCCCAAAAAAGTCCCTAAAATGCATTTTAGGCCTGCAAAAATGTAGAAAACTTTGGAGGCCCAAAAAAGGGCTTTACAGGCATCCTAGACCCCCTAAAGTCCAGAAAATGTTGGTGGCCCACAAATGGTGTCAGAGAGCTCTGATTGTCCCAAAAACATTTACAGCCTGAAAGGGGCATTAACCCGCATACTAGACCACTGAAATTCCCAAAAATATTTTTGTCACGAAATATGCATCCTACACCCCCGAATGTTCAGGAAATGTTGGCAGCTCAAAAAAGGCCTTAAAATGCATTTTAGGCCTGCAAAAATGTAGAAATCTTTGGAGGCCCAAAAAATGGCTTTACAGGCATCCTAGACCCCCTAAAGTCCAGAAAATGTTGGTGGCCCACAAATATTGTCAGAGAGCTCTGATTGTCCCAAAAACATTTGCAGCCTGAAAGGGGCATTAACCCGCATACTAGACCACTGAAATTCCCAAAAATATTTTTGTCACGAAATATGCATCCTACACCCCCGAATGTTCAGGAAATGTTGGCAGCTCAAAAAAGGCCTTAAAATGCATTTTAGGCCTGCAAAAATGTAGAAATCTTTGGAGGCCCAAAAAAGGGCTTTACAGGCATCCTAGACCCCCTAAAGTCCAGAAAATGTTGGTGGCCCACAAATGGTGTCAGAGAGCTCTGATTGTCCCAAAAACATTTGCAGCCTGAAAGGGGCATTAACCCGCATACTAGACCACTGAAATTCCCAAAAATATTTTTGTCACGAAATATGCATCCTACACCCCCGAATGTTCAGGAAATGTTGGCAGCTCAAAAAAGGCCTTAAAATGCATTTTAGGCCTGCAAAAATGTAGAAATCTTTGGAGGCCCAAAAAAGGGCTTTACAGGCATCCTAGACCCCCTAAAGTCCAGAAAATGTTGGTGGCCCACAAATGGTGTCAGAGAGCTCTGATTGTCCCAAAAACATTTGCAGCCTGAAAGGGTCATTAACCCGCATACTAGACCACTGAAATTCCCAAAAATATTTTTGTCACGAAATATGCATCCTACACCCCCGAATGTTCAGGAAATGTTGGCAGCTCAAAAAAGGCCTTAAAATGCATTTTAGGCCTGCAAAAATGTAGAAATCTTTGGAGGCCCAAAAAAGGGCTTTACAGGCATCCTAGACCCCCTAAAGTCCAGAAAATGTTGGTGGCCCACAAATGGTGTCAGAGAGCTCTGATTGTCCCAAAAACATTTGCAGCCTGAAAGGGGCATTAACCCGCATACTAGACCACTGAAATTCCCAAAAATATTTTTGTCACGAAATATGCATCCTACACCCCCGAATGTTCAGGAAATGTTGGCAGCTCAAAAAAGGCCTTAAAATGCATTTTAGGCCTGCAAAAATGTAGAAATCTTTGGAGGCCCAAAAAAGGGCTTTACAGGCATCCTAGACCCCCTAAAGTCCAGACAATGTTGGTGGCCCAATAACTGTGTCAGAGAGCTCTGATTGTCCCAAAATCATTTGCAGCCTGAAAGGGGCATTAACCCGCATACTAGACCACTGAAATTCCCAAAAATATTTTTGTCACGAAATATGCATCCTACACCCCCGAATGTTCAGGAAATGTTGGCAGCTCAAAAAAGGCCTTAAAATGCATTTTAGGCCTGCAAAAATGTAGAAATCTTTGGAGGCCCAAAAAAGGGCTTTACAGGCATCCTAGACCCCCTAAAGTCCAGAAAATGTTGGTGGCCCACAAATGGTGTCAGAGAGCTCTGATTGTCCCAAAAACATTTGCAGCCTGAAAGGGGCATTAACCCGCATACTAGACCACTGAAATTCCCAAAAATATTTTTGTCACGAAATATGCATCCTACACCCCCGAATGTTCAGGAAATGTTGGCAGCTCAAAAAAGGCCTTAAAATGCATTTTAGGCCTGCAAAAATGTAGAAATCTTTGGAGGCCCAAAAAATGGCTTTACAGGCATCCTAGACCCCCTAAAGTCCAGAAAATGTTGGTGGCCCACAAATATTGTCAGAGAGCTCTGATTGTCCCAAAAACATTTGCAGCCTGAAAGGGGCATTAACCCGCATACTAGACCACTGAAATTCCCAAAAATATTTTTGTCACGAAATATGCATCCTACACCCCCGAATGTTCAGGAAATGTTGGCAGCTCAAAAAAGGCCTTAAAATGCATTTTAGGCCTGCAAAAATGTAGAAATCTTTGGAGGCCCAAAAAAGGGCTTTACAGGCATCCTAGACCCCCTAAAGTCCAGAAAATGTTGGTGGCCCACAAATGGTGTCAGAGAGCTCTGATTGTCCCAAAAACATTTGCAGCCTGAAAGGGGCATTAACCCGCATACTAGACCACTGAAATTCCCAAAAATATTTTTGTCACGAAATATGCATCCTACACCCCCGAATGTTCAGGAAATGTTGGCAGCTCAAAAAAGTCCTTAAAATGCATTTTAGGCCTGCAAAAATGTAGAAATCTTTGGAGGCCCAAAAAAGGGCTTTACAGGCATCCTAGACCCCCTAAAGTCAAGAAAATGTTGGTGTCCCACAAATGGTGTCAGAGACCTCTGATTGTCCCAAAAACACTTGCAGCCTGAAAGGGGCATTAAACCAAATCCTAGACCACGGAAATTCCCAAAAATATTTTTGTCACGAAATATGCATCCTGCACCCCTGAAAGTTCAGAAAATGTTGGCAGCCCAAAAAAGTCCCTAAAATGCATTTTAGGCCTGCAAAAATGTAGAAAACTTTGGAGGCCCAAAAAAGGGCTTTACAGGCATCCTAGACCCCCTAAAGTCCAGAAAATGTTGGTGGCCCACAAACGGTGTCAGAGAGCTCTGATTGTCCCAAAAACATTTGCAGCCTGAAAGGGGCATTAACCCGCATACTAGACCACTGAAATTCCCAAAAATATTTTTGTCACGAAATATGCATCCTACACCCCCGAATGTTCAGGAAATGTTGGCAGCTCAAAAAAGGCCTTAAAATGCATTTTAGGCCTGCAAAAATGTAGAAATCTTTGGAGGCCCAAAAAATGGCTTTACAGGCATCCTAGACCCCCTAAAGTCCAGAAAATGTTGGTGGCCCACAAATATTGTCAGAGAGCTCTGATTGTCCCAAAAACATTTGCAGCCTGAAAGGGGCATTAACCCGCATACTAGACCACTGAAATTCCCAAAAATATTTTTGTCACGAAATATGCATCCTACACCCCCGAATGTTCAGGAAATGTTGGCAGCTCAAAAAAGGCCTTAAAATGCATTTTAGGCCTGCAAAAATGTAGAAATCTTTGGAGGCCCAAAAAAGGGCTTTACAGGCATCCTAGACCCCCTAAAGTCCAGAAAATGTTGGTGGCCCACAAATGGTGTCAGAGAGCTCTGATTGTCCCAAAAACATTTGCAGCCTGAAAGGGGCATTAACCCGCATACTAGACCACTGAAATTCCCAAAAATATTTTTGTCACGAAATATGCATCCTACACCCCCGAATGTTCAGGAAATGTTGGCAGCTCAAAAAAGGCCTTAAAATGCATTTTAGGCCTGCAAAAATGTAGAAATCTTTGGAGGCCCAAAAAAGGGCTTTACAGGCATCCTAGACCCCCTAAAGTCCAGAAAATGTTGGTGGCCCACAAATGGTGTCAGAGAGCTCTGATTGTCCCAAAAACAGTTGCAGCCTGAAAGGGGCATTAACCCGCATACTAGACCACTGAAATTCCCAAAAATATTTTTGTCACGAAATATGCATCCTACACCCCCGAATGTTCAGGAAATGTTGGCAGCTCAAAAAAGGCCTTAAAATGCATTTTAGGCCTGCAAAAATGTAGAAATCTTTGGAGGCCCAAAAAAGGGCTTTACAGGCATCCTAGACCCCCTAAAGTCCAGAAAATGTTGGTGGCCCACAAATGGTGTCAGAGAGCTCTGATTGTCCCAAAAACATTTGCAGCCTGAAAGGGGCATTAACCCGCATACTAGACCACTGAAATTCCCAAAAATATTTTTGTCACGAAATATGCATCCTACACCCCCGAATGTTCAGGAAATGTTGGCAGCTCAAAAAAGGCCTTAAAATGCATTTTAGGCCTGCAAAAATGTAGAAATCTTTGGAGGCCCAAAAAAGGGCTTTACAGGCATCCTAGACCCCCTAAAGTCCAGACAATGTTGGTGGCCCAATAACTGTGTCAGAGAGCTCTGATTGTCCCAAAATCATTTGCAGCCTGAAAGGGGCATTAACCCGCATACTAGACCACTGAAATTCCCAAAAATATTTTTGTCACGAAATATGCATCCTACACCCCCGAATGTTCAGGAAATGTTGGCAGCTCAAAAAAGGCCTTAAAATGCATTTTAGGCCTGCAAAAATGTAGAAATCTTTGGAGGCCCAAAAAATGGCTTTACAGGCATCCTAGACCCCCTAAAGTCCAGAAAATGTTGGTGGCCCACAAATATTGTCAGAGAGCTCTGATTGTCCCAAAAACATTTGCAGCCTGAAAGGGGCATTAACCCGCATACTAGACCACTGAAATTCCCAAAAATATTTTTGTCACGAAATATGCATCCTACACCCCCGAATGTTCAGGAAATGTTGGCAGCTCAAAAAAGGCCTTAAAATGCATTTTAGGCCTGCAAAAATGTAGAAATCTTTGGAGGCCCAAAAAATGGCTTTACAGGCATCCTAGACCCCCTAAAGTCCAGAAAATGTTGGTGGCCCACAAATGGTGTCAGAGAGCTCTGATTGTCCCAAAAACATTTGCAGCCTGAAAGGGGCATTAACCCGCATACTAGACCACTGAAATTCCCAAAAATATTTTTGTCACGAAATATGCATCCTACACCCCCGAATGTTCAGGAAATGTTGGCAGCTCAAAAAAGGCCTTAAAATGCATTTTAGGCCTGCAAAAATGTAGAAATCTTTGGAGGCCCAAAAAAGGGCTTTACAGGCATCCTAGACCCCCTAAAGTCCAGAAAATGTTGGTGGCCCACAAATGGTGTCAGAGAGCTCTGATTGTCCCAAAAACATTTGCAGCCTGAAAGGGGCATTAACCCGCATACTAGACCACTGAAATTCCCAAAAATATTTTTGTCACGAAATATGCATCCTACACCCCCGAATGTTCAGGAAATGTTGGCAGCTCAAAAAAGGCCTTAAAATGCATTTTAGGCCTGCAAAAATGTAGAAATCTTTGGAGGCCCAAAAAAGGGCTTTACAGGCATCCTAGACCCCCTAAAGTCCAGACAATGTTGGTGGCCCAATAACTGTGTCAGAGAGCTCTGATTGTCCCAAAATCATTTGCAGCCTGAAAGGGGCATTAACCCGCATACTAGACCACTGAAATTCCCAAAAATATTTTTGTCACGAAATATGCATCCTACACCCCCGAATGTTCAGGAAATGTTGGCAGCTCAAAAAAGGCCTTAAAATGCATTTTAGGCCTGCAAAAATGTAGAAATATTTGGAGGCCCAAAAAAGGGCTTTACAGGCATCCTAGACCCCCTAAAGTCCAGAAAATGTTGGTGGCCCACAAATGGTGTCAGAGAGCTCTGATTGTCCCAAAAACATTTGCAGCCTGAAAGGGGCATTAACCCGCATACTAGACCACTGAAATTCCCAAAAATATTTTTGTCACGAAATATGCATCCTACACCCCCGAATGTTCAGGAAATGTTGGCAGCTCAAAAAAGGCCTTAAAATGCATTTTAGGCCTGCAAAAATGTAGAAATCTTTGGAGGCCCAAAAAATGGCTTTACAGGCATCCTAGACCCCCTAAAGTCCAGAAAATGTTGGTGGCCCACAAATATTGTCAGAGAGCTCTGATTGTCCCAAAAACATTTGCAGCCTGAAAGGGGCATTAACCCGCATACTAGACCACTGAAATTCCCAAAAATATTTTTGTCACGAAATATGCATCCTACACCCCCGAATGTTCAGGAAATGTTGGCAGCTCAAAAAAGGCCTTAAAATGCATTTTAGGCCTGCAAAAATGTAGAAATCTTTGGAGGCCCAAAAAAGGGCTTTACAGGCATCCTAGACCCCCTAAAGTCCAGAAAATGTTGGTGGCCCACAAATGGTGTCAGAGAGCTCTGATTGTCCCAAAAACATTTGCAGCCTGAAAGGGGCATTAACCCGCATACTAGACCACTGAAATTCCCAAAAATATTTTTGTCACGAAATATGCATCCTACACCCCCGAATGTTCAGGAAATGTTGGCAGCTCAAAAAAGTCCTTAAAATGCATTTTAGGCCTGCAAAAATGTAGAAATCTTTGGAGGCCCAAAAAAGGGCTTTACAGGCATCCTAGACCCCCTAAAGTCAAGAAAATGTTGGTGTCCCACAAATGGTGTCAGAGACCTCTGATTGTCCCAAAAACACTTGCAGCCTGAAAGGGGCATTAAACCAAATCCTAGACCACGGAAATTCCCAAAAATATTTTTGTCACGAAATATGCATCCTGCACCCCTGAAAGTTCAGAAAATGTTGGCAGCCCAAAAAAGTCCCTAAAATGCATTTTAGGCCTGCAAAAATGTAGAAAACTTTGGAGGCCCAAAAAAGGGCTTTACAGGCATCCTAGACCCCCTAAAGTCCAGAAAATGTTGGTGGCCCACAAATGGTGTCAGAGAGCTCTGATTGTCCCAAAAACATTTGCAGCCTGAAAGGGGCATTAACCCGCATACTAGACCACTGAAATTCCCAAAAATATTTTTGTCACGAAATATGCATCCTACACCCCCGAATGTTCAGGAAATGTTGGCAGCTCAAAAAAGGCCTTAAAATGCATTTTAGGCCTGCAAAAATGTAGAAATCTTTGGAGGCCCAAAAAATGGCTTTACAGGCATCCTAGACCCCCTAAAGTCCAGAAAATGTTGGTGGCCCACAAATATTGTCAGAGAGCTCTGATTGTCCCAAAAACATTTGCAGCCTGAAAGGGGCATTAACCCGCATACTAGACCACTGAAATTCCCAAAAATATTTTTGTCACGAAATATGCATCCTACACCCCCGAATGTTCAGGAAATGTTGGCAGCTCAAAAAAGGCCTTAAAATGCATTTTAGGCCTGCAAAAATGTAGAAATCTTTGGAGGCCCAAAAAAGGGCTTTACAGGCATCCTAGACCCCCTAAAGTCCAGAAAATGTTGGTGGCCCACAAATGGTGTCAGAGAGCTCTGATTGTCCCAAAAACATTTGCAGCCTGAAAGGGGCATTAACCCGCATACTAGACCACTGAAATTCCCAAAAATATTTTTGTCACGAAATATGCATCCTACACCCCCGAATGTTCAGGAAATGTTGGCAGCTCAAAAAAGGCCTTAAAATGCATTTTAGGCCTGCAAAAATGTAGAAATCTTTGGAGGCCCAAAAAAGGGCTTTACAGGCATCCTAGACCCCCTAAAGTCCAGAAAATGTTGGTGGCCCACAAATGGTGTCAGAGAGCTCTGATTGTCCCAAAAACATTTGCAGCCTGAAAGGGGCATTAACCCGCATACTAGACCACTGAAATTCCCAAAAATATTTTTGTCACGAAATATGCATCCTACACCCCCGAATGTTCAGGAAATGTTGGCAGCTCAAAAAAGGCCTTAAAATGCATTTTAGGCCTGCAAAAATGTAGAAATCTTTGGAGGCCCAAAAAAGGGCTTTACAGGCATCCTAGACCCCCTAAAGTCCAGAAAATGTTGGTGGCCCACAAATGGTGTCAGAGAGCTCTGATTGTCCCAAAAACATTTGCAGCCTGAAAGGGGCATTAACCCGCATACTAGACCACTGAAATTCCCAAAAATATTTTTGTCACGAAATATGCATCCTACACCCCCGAATGTTCAGGAAATGTTGGCAGCTCAAAAAAGGCCTTAAAATGCATTTTAGGCCTGCAAAAATGTAGAAATCTTTGGAGGCCCAAAAAAGGGCTTTACAGGCATCCTAGACCCCCTAAAGTCCAGACAATGTTGGTGGCCCAATAACTGTGTCAGAGAGCTCTGATTGTCCCAAAATCATTTGCAGCCTGAAAGGGGCATTAACCCGCATACTAGACCACTGAAATTCCCAAAAATATTTTTGTCACGAAATATGCATCCTACACCCCCGAATGTTCAGGAAATGTTGGCAGCTCAAAAAAGGCCTTAAAATGCATTTTAGGCCTGCAAAAATGTAGAAATCTTTGGAGGCCCAAAAAAGGGCTTTACAGGCATCCTAGACCCCCTAAAGTCCAGAAAATGTTGGTGGCCCACAAATGGTGTCAGAGAGCTCTGATTGTCCCAAAAACATTTGCAGCCTGAAAGGGGCATTAACCCGCATACTAGACCACTGAAATTCCCAAAAATATTTTTGTCACGAAATATGCATCCTACACCCCCGAATGTTCAGGAAATGTTGGCAGCTCAAAAAAGGCCTTAAAATGCATTTTAGGCCTGCAAAAATGTAGAAATCTTTGGAGGCCCAAAAAAGGGCTTTACAGGCATCCTAGACCCCCTAAAGTCCAGAAAATGTTGGTGGCCCACAAATGGTGTCAGAGAGCTCTGATTGTCCCAAAAACATTTGCAGCCTGAAAGGGGCATTAACCCGCATACTAGACCACTGAAATTCCCAAAAATATTTTTGTCACGAAATATGCATCCTACACCCCCGAATGTTCAGGAAATGTTGGCAGCTCAAAAAAGTCCTTAAAATGCATTTTAGGCCTGCAAAAATGTAGAAATCTTTGGAGGCCCAAAAAAGGGCTTTACAGGCATCCTAGACCCCCTAAAGTCAAGAAAATGTTGGTGTCCCACAAATGGTGTCAGAGACCTCTGATTGTCCCAAAAACACTTGCAGCCTGAAAGGGGCATTAAACCAAATCCTAGACCACGGAAATTCCCAAAAATATTTTTGTCACGAAATATGCATCCTGCACCCCTGAAAGTTCAGAAAATGTTGGCAGCCCAAAAAAGTCCCTAAAATGCATTTTAGGCCTGCAAAAATGTAGAAAACTTTGGAGGCCCAAAAAAGGGCTTTACAGGCATCCTAGACCCCCTAAAGTCCAGAAAATGTTGGTGGCCCACAAATGGTGTCAGAGAGCTCTGATTGTCCCAAAAACATTTGCAGCCTGAAAGGGGCATTAACCCGCATACTAGACCACTGAAATTCCCAAAAATATTTTTGTCACGAAATATGCATCCTACACCCCCGAATGTTCAGGAAATGTTGGCAGCTCAAAAAAGGCCTTAAAATGCATTTTAGGCCTGCAAAAATGTAGAAATCTTTGGAGGCCCAAAAAATGGCTTTACAGGCATCCTAGACCCCCTAAAGTCCAGAAAATGTTGGTGGCCCACAAATATTGTCAGAGAGCTCTGATTGTCCCAAAAACATTTGCAGCCTGAAAGGGGCATTAACCCGCATACTAGACCACTGAAATTCCCAAAAATATTTTTGTCACGAAATATGCATCCTACACCCCCGAATGTTCAGGAAATGTTGGCAGCTCAAAAAAGGCCTTAAAATGCATTTTAGGCCTGCAAAAATGTAGAAATCTTTGGAGGCCCAAAAAAGGGCTTTACAGGCATCCTAGACCCCCTAAAGTCCAGAAAATGTTGGTGGCCCACAAATGGTGTCAGAGAGCTCTGATTGTCCCAAAAACATTTGCAGCCTGAAAGGGGCATTAACCCGCATACTAGACCACTGAAATTCCCAAAAATATTTTTGTCACGAAATATGCATCCTACACCCCCGAATGTTCAGGAAATGTTGGCAGCTCAAAAAAGGCCTTAAAATGCATTTTAGGCCTGCAAAAATGTAGAAATCTTTGGAGGCCCAAAAAAGGGCTTTACAGGCATCCTAGACCCCCTAAAGTCCAGAAAATGTTGGTGGCCCACAAATGGTGTCAGAGAGCTCTGATTGTCCCAAAAACATTTGCAGCCTGAAAGGGGCATTAACCCGCATACTAGACCACTGAAATTCCCAAAAATATTTTTGTCACGAAATATGCATCCTACACCCCCGAATGTTCAGGAAATGTTGGCAGCTCAAAAAAGGCCTTAAAATGCATTTTAGGCCTGCAAAAATGTAGAAATCTTTGGAGGCCCAAAAAAGGGCTTTACAGGCATCCTAGACCCCCTAAAGTCCAGAAAATGTTGGTGGCCCACAAATGGTGTCAGAGAGCTCTGATTGTCCCAAAAACATTTGCAGCCTGAAAGGGGCATTAACCCGCATACTAGACCACTGAAATTCCCAAAAATATTTTTGTCACGAAATATGCATCCTACACCCCCGAATGTTCAGGAAATGTTGGCAGCTCAAAAAAGGCCTTAAAATGCATTTTAGGCCTGCAAAAATGTAGAAATCTTTGGAGGCCCAAAAAAGGGCTTTACAGGCATCCTAGACCCCCTAAAGTCCAGACAATGTTGGTGGCCCAATAACTGTGTCAGAGAGCTCTGATTGTCCCAAAATCATTTGCAGCCTGAAAGGGGCATTAACCCGCATACTAGACCACTGAAATTCCCAAAAATATTTTTGTCACGAAATATGCATCCTACACCCCCGAATGTTCAGGAAATATTGGCAGCTCAAAAAAGGCCTTAAAATGCATTTTAGGCCTGCAAAAATGTAGAAATCTTTGGAGGCCCAAAAAAGGGCTTTACAGGCATCCTAGACCCCCTAAAGTCCAGAAAATGTTGGTGGCCCACAAATGGTGTCAGAGAGCTCTGATTGTCCCAAAAACATTTGCAGCCTGAAAGGGGCATTAACCCGCATACTAGACCACTGAAATTCCCAAAAATATTTTTGTCACGAAATATGCATCCTACACCCCCGAATGTTCAGGAAATGTTGGCAGCTCAAAAAAGGCCTTAAAATGCATATTAGGCCTGCAAAAATGTAGAAATCTTTGGAGGCCCAAAAAATGGCTTTACAGGCATCCTAGACCCCCTAAACTCCAGAAAATGTTGGTGGCCCACAAATATTGTCAGAGAGCTCTGATTGTCCCAAAAACATTTGCAGCCTGAAAGGGGCATTAACCCGCATACTAGACCACTGAAATTCCCAAAAATATTTTTGTCACGAAATATGCATCCTACACCCCCGAATGTTCAGGAAATGTTGGCAGCTCAAAAAAGGCCTTAAAATGCATTTTAGGCCTGCAAAAATGTAGAAATCTTTGGAGGCCCAAAAAAGGGCTTTACAGGCATCCTAGACCCCCTAAAGTCCAGAAAATGTTGGTGGCCCACAAATGGTGTCAGAGAGCTCTGATTGTCCCAAAAACATTTGCAGCCTGAAAGGGGCATTAACCCGCATACTAGACCACTGAAATTCCCAAAAATATTTTTGTCACGAAATATGCATCCTACACCCCCGAATGTTCAGGAAATGTTGGCAGCTCAAAAAAGTCCTTAAAATGCATTTTAGGCCTGCAAAAATGTAGAAATCTTTGGAGGCCCAAAAAAGGGCTTTACAGGCATCCTAGACCCCCTAAAGTCAAGAAAATGTTGGTGTCCCACAAATGGTGTCAGAGACCTCTGATTGTCCCAAAAACACTTGCAGCCTGAAAGGGGCATTAAACCAAATCCTAGACCACGGAAATTCCCAAAAATATTTTTGTCACGAAATATGCATCCTGCACCCCTGAAAGTTCAGAAAATGTTGGCAGCCCAAAAAAGTCCCTAAAATGCATTTTAGGCCTGCAAAAATGTAGAAAACTTTGGAGGCCCAAAAAAGGGCTTTACAGGCATCCTAGACCCCCTAAAGTCCAGAAAATGTTGGTGGCCCACAAATGGTGTCAGAGAGCTCTGATTGTCCCAAAAACATTTGCAGCCTGAAAGGGGCATTAACCCGCATACTAGACCACTGAAATTCCCAAAAATATTTTTGTCACGAAATATGCATCCTACACCCCCGAATGTTCAGGAAATGTTGGCAGCTCAAAAAAGGCCTTAAAATGCATTTTAGGCCTGCAAAAATGTAGAAATCTTTGGAGGCCCAAAAAATGGCTTTACAGGCATCCTAGACCCCCTAAAGTCCAGAAAATGTTGGTGGCCCACAAATATTGTCAGAGAGCTCTGATTGTCCCAAAAACATTTGCAGCCTGAAAGGGGCATTAACCCGCATACTAGACCACTGAAATTCCCAAAAATATTTTTGTCACGAAATATGCATCCTACACCCCCGAATGTTCAGGAAATGTTGGCAGCTCAAAAAAGGCCTTAAAATGCATTTTAGGCCTGCAAAAATGTAGAAATCTTTGGAGGCCCAAAAAAGGGCTTTACAGGCATCCTAGACCCCCTAAAGTCCAGAAAATGTTGGTGGCCCACAAATGGTGTCAGAGAGCTCTGATTGTCCCAAAAACATTTGCAGCCTGAAAGGGGCATTAACCCGCATACTAGACCACTGAAATTCCCAAAAATATTTTTGTCACGAAATATGCATCCTACACCCCCGAATGTTCAGGAAATGTTGGCAGCTCAAAAAAGGCCTTAAAATGCATTTTAGGCCTGCAAAAATGTAGAAATCTTTGGAGGCCCAAAAAAGGGCTTTACAGGCATCCTAGACCCCCTAAAGTCCAGAAAATGTTGGTGGCCCACAAATGGTGTCAGAGAGCTCTGATTGTCCCAAAAACATTTGCAGCCTGAAAGGGGCATTAACCCGCATACTAGACCACTGAAATTCCCAAAAATATTTTTGTCACGAAATATGCATCCTACACCCCCGAATGTTCAGGAAATGTTGGCAGCTCAAAAAAGGCCTTAAAATGCATTTTAGGCCTGCAAAAATGTAGAAATCTTTGGAGGCCCAAAAAAGGGCTTTACAGGCATCCTAGACCCCCTAAAGTCCAGACAATGTTGGTGGCCCACAAATGGTGTCAGAGAGCTCTGATTGTCCCAAAAACATTTGCAGCCTGAAAGGGGCATTAACCCGCATACTAGACCACTGAAATTCCCAAAAATATTTTTGTCACGAAATATGCATCCTACACCCCCGAATGTTCAGGAAATGTTGGCAGCTCAAAAAAGGCCTTAAAATGCATTTTAGGCCTGCAAAAATGTAGAAATCTTTGGAGGCCCAAAAAAGGGCTTTACAGGCATCCTAGACCCCCTAAAGTCCAGACAATGTTGGTGGCCCAATAACTGTGTCAGAGAGCTCTGATTGTCCCAAAATCATTTGCAGCCTGAAAGGGGCATTAACCCGCATACTAGACCACTGAAATTCCCAAAAATATTTTTGTCACGAAATATGCATCCTACACCCCCGAATGTTCAGGAAATGTTGGCAGCTCAAAAAAGGCCTTAAAATGCATTTTAGGCCTGCAAAAATGTAGAAATCTTTGGAGGCCCAAAAAAGGGCTTTACAGGCATCCTAGACCCCCTAAAGTCCAGAAAATGTTGGTGGCCCACAAATGGTGTCAGAGAGCTCTGATTGTCCCAAAAACATTTGCAGCCTGAAAGGGGCATTAACCCGCATACTAGACCACTGAAATTCCCAAAAATATTTTTGTCACGAAATATGCATCCTACACCCCCGAATGTTCAGGAAATGTTGGCAGCTCAAAAAAGGCCTTAAAATGCATTTTAGGCCTGCAAAAATGTAGAAATCTTTGGAGGCCCAAAAAATGGCTTTACAGGCATCCTAGACCCCCTAAAGTCCAGAAAATGTTGGTGGCCCACAAATATTGTCAGAGAGCTCTGATTGTCCCAAAAACATTTGCAGCCTGAAAGGGGCATTAACCCGCATACTAGACCACTGAAATTCCCAAAAATATTTTTGTCACGAAATATGCATCCTACACCCCCGAATGTTCAGGAAATGTTGGCAGCTCAAAAAAGGCCTTAAAATGCATTTTAGGCCTGCAAAAATGTAGAAATCTTTGGAGGCCCAAAAAAGGGCTTTACAGGCATCCTAGACCCCCTAAAGTCCAGAAAATGTTGGTGGCCCACAAATGGTGTCAGAGAGCTCTGATTGTCCCAAAAACATTTGCAGCCTGAAAGGGGCATTAACCCGCATACTAGACCACTGAAATTCCCAAAAATATTTTTGTCACGAAATATGCATCCTACACCCCCGAATGTTCAGGAAATGTTGGCAGCTCAAAAAAGTCCTTAAAATGCATTTTAGGCCTGCAAAAATGTAGAAATCTTTGGAGGCCCAAAAAAGGGCTTTACAGGCATCCTAGACCCCCTAAAGTCAAGAAAATGTTGGTGTCCCACAAATGGTGTCAGAGACCTCTGATTGTCCCAAAAACACTTGCAGCCTGAAAGGGGCATTAAACCAAATCCTAGACCATGGAAATTCCCAAAAATATTTTTGTCACGAAATATGCATCCTGCACCCCTGAAAGTTCAGAAAATGTTGGCAGCCCAAAAAAGTCCCTAAAATGCATTTTAGGCCTGCAAAAATGTAGAAAACTTTGGAGGCCCAAAAAAGGGCTTTACAGGCATCCTAGACCCCCTAAAGTCCAGAAAATGTTGGTGGCCCACAAATGGTATCAGAGAGCTCTGATTGTCCCAAAAACATTTGCAGCCTGAAAGGGGCATTAACCCGCATACTAGACCACTGAAATTCCTAAAAATATTTTTGTCACGAAATATGCATCCTACACCCCCGAATGTTCAGGAAATGTTGGCAGCTCAAAAAAGGCCTTAAAATGCATTTTAGGCCTGCAAAAATGTAGAAATCTTTGGAGGCCCAAAAAATGGCTTTACAGGCATCCTAGACCCCCTAAAGTCCAGAAAATGTTGGTGGCCCACAAATATTGTCAGAGAGCTCTGATTGTCCCAAAAACATTTGCAGCCTGAAAGGGGCATTAACCCGCATACTAGACCACTGAAATTCCCAAAAATATTTTTGTCACGAAATATGCATCCTACACCCCCGAATGTTCAGGAAATGTTGGCAGCTCAAAAAAGGCCTTAAAATGCATTTTAGGCCTGCAAAAATGTAGAAATCTTTGGAGGCCCAAAAAAGGGCTTTACAGGCATCCTAGACCCCCTAAAGTCCAGAAAATGTTGGTGGCCCACAAATGGTGTCAGAGAGCTCTGATTGTCCCAAAAACATTTGCAGCCTGAAAGGGGCATTAACCCGCATACTAGACCACTGAAATTCCCAAAAATATTTTTGTCACGAAATATGCATCCTACACCCCCGAATGTTCAGGAAATGTTGGCAGCTCAAAAAAGGCCTTAAAATGCATTTTAGGCCTGCAAAAATGTAGAAATCTTTGGAGGCCCAAAAAAGGGCTTTACAGGCATCCTAGACCCCCTAAAGTCCAGAAAATGTTGGTGGCCCACAAATGGTGTCAGAGAGCTCTGATTGTCCCAAAAACATTTGCAGCCTGAAAGGGGCATTAACCCGCATACTAGACCACTGAAATTCCCAAAAATATTTTTGTCACGAAATATGCATCCTACACCCCCGAATGTTCAGGAAATGTTGGCAGCTCAAAAAAGGCCTTAAAATGCATTTTAGGCCTGCAAAAATGTAGAAATCTTTGGAGGCCCAAAAAAGGGCTTTACAGGCATCCTAGACCCCCTAAAGTCCAGAAAATGTTGGTGGCCCACAAATGGTGTCAGAGAGCTCTGATTGTCCCAAAAACATTTGCAGCCTGAAAGGGGCATTAACCCGCATACTAGACCACTGAAATTCCCAAAAATATTTTTGTCACGAAATATGCATCCTACACCCCCGAATGTTCAGGAAATGTTGGCAGCTCAAAAAAGGCCTTAAAATGCATTTTAGGCCTGCAAAAATGTAGAAATCTTTGGAGGCCCAAAAAAGGGCTTTACAGGCATCCTAGACCCCCTAAAGTCCAGACAATGTTGGTGGCCCAATAACTGTGTCAGAGAGCTCTGATTGTCCCAAAATCATTTGCAGCCTGAAAGGGGCATTAACCCGCATACTAGACCACTGAAATTCCCAAAAATATTTTTGTCACGAAATATGCATCCTACACCCCCGAATGTTCAGGAAATGTTGGCAGCTCAAAAAAGGCCTTAAAATGCATTTTAGGCCTGCAAAAATGTAGAAATCTTTGGAGGCCCAAAAAAGGGCTTTACAGGCATCCTAGACCCCCTAAAGTCCAGAAAATGTTGGTGGCCCACAAATGGTGTCAGAGAGCTCTGATTGTCCCAAAAACATTTGCAGCCTGAAAGGGGCATTAACCCGCATACTAGACCACTGAAATTCCCAAAAATATTTTTGTCACGAAATATGCATCCTACACCCCCGAATGTTCAGGAAATGTTGGCAGCTCAAAAAAGGCCTTAAAATGCATTTTAGGCCTGCAAAAATGTAGAAATCTTTGGAGGCCCAAAAAATGGCTTTACAGGCATCCTAGACCCCCTAAAGTCCAGAAAATGTTGGTGGCCCACAAATATTGTCAGAGAGCTCTGATTGTCCCAAAAACATTTGCAGCCTGAAAGGGGCATTAACCCGCATACTAGACCACTGAAATTCCCAAAAATATTTTTGTCACGAAATATGCATCCTACACCCCCGAATGTTCAGGAAATGTTGGCAGCTCAAAAAAGGCCTTAAAATGCATTTTAGGCCTGCAAAAATGTAGAAATCTTTGGAGGCCCAAAAAAGGGCTTTACAGGCATCCTAGACCCCCTAAAGTCCAGAAAATGTTGGTGGCCCACAAATGGTGTCAGAGAGCTCTGATTGTCCCAAAAACATTTGCAGCCTGAAAGGGGCATTAACCCGCATACTAGACCACTGAAATTCCCAAAAATATTTTTGTCACGAAATATGCATCCTACACCCCCGAATGTTCAGGAAATGTTGGCAGCTCAAAAAAGTCCTTAAAATGCATTTTAGGCCTGCAAAAATGTAGAAATCTTTGGAGGCCCAAAAAAGGGCTTTACAGGCATCCTAGACCCCCTAAAGTCAAGAAAATGTTGGTGTCCCACAAATGGTGTCAGAGACCTCTGATTGTCCCAAAAACACTTGCAGCCTGAAAGGGGCATTAAACCAAATCCTAGACCACGGAAATTCCCAAAAATATTTTTGTCACGAAATATGCATCCTACACCCCTGAAAGTTCAGGAAATGTTGGCAGCTCAAAAAAGGCCTTAAAATGCATTTTAGGCCAGCAAAAATGTAGAAATCTTTGGAGGCCCAAAAAATGGCTTTACAGGCATCCTAGACCCCCTAAAGTCCAGAAAATGTTGGTGGCCCACAAATATTGTCAGAGAGCTCTGATTGTCCCAAAAACATTTGCAGCCTGAAAGGGGCATTAACCCGCATACTAGACCACTGAAATTCCCAAAAATATTTTTGTCACGAAATATGCATCCTACACCCCCGAATGTTCAGGAAATGTTGGCAGCTCAAAAAAGGCCTTAAAATGCATTTTAGGCCTGCAAAAATGTAGAAATCTTTGGAGGCCCAAAAAAGGGCTTTACAGGCATCCTAGACCCCCTAAAGTCCAGAAAATGTTGGTGGCCCACAAATGGTGTCAGAGAGCTCTGATTGTCCCAAAAACATTTGCAGCCTGAAAGGGGCATTAACCCGCATACTAGACCACTGAAATTCCCAAAAATATTTTTGTCACGAAATATGCATCCTACACCCCCGAATGTTCAGGAAATGTTGGCAGCTCAAAAAAGGCCTTAAAATGCATTTTAGGCCTGCAAAAATGTAGAAATCTTTGGAGGCCCAAAAAAGGGCTTTACAGGCATCCTAGACCCCCTAAAGTCCAGAAAATGTTGGTGGCCCACAAATGGTGTCAGAGAGCTCTGATTGTCCCAAAAACATTTGCAGCCTGAAAGGGGCATTAACCCGCATACTAGACCACTGAAATTCCCAAAAATATTTTTGTCACGAAATATGCATCCTACACCCCCGAATGTTCAGGAAATGTTGGCAGCTCAAAAAAGGCCTTAAAATGCATTTTAGGCCTGCAAAAATGTAGAAATCTTTGGAGGCCCAAAAAAGGGCTTTACAGGCATCCTAGACCCCCTAAAGTCCAGAAAATGTTGGTGGCCCACAAATGGTGTCAGAGAGCTCTGATTGTCCCAAAAACATTTGCAGCCTGAAAGGGGCATTAACCCGCATACTAGACCACTGAAATTCCCAAAAATATTTTTGTCACGAAATATGCATCCTACACCCCCGAATGTTCAGGAAATGTTGGCAGCTCAAAAAAGGCCTTAAAATGCATTTTAGGCCTGCAAAAATGTAGAAATCTTTGGAGGCCCAAAAAAGGGCTTTACAGGCATCCTAGACCCCCTAAAGTCCAGACAATGTTGGTGGCCCAATAACTGTGTCAGAGAGCTCTGATTGTCCCAAAATCATTTGCAGCCTGAAAGGGGCATTAACCCGCATACTAGACCACTGAAATTCCCAAAAATATTTTTGTCACGAAATATGCATCCTACACCCCCGAATGTTCAGGAAATGTTGGCAGCTCAAAAAAGGCCTTAAAATGCATTTTAGGCCTGCAAAAATGTAGAAATCTTTGGAGGCCCAAAAAAGGGCTTTACAGGCATCCTAGACCCCCTAAAGTCCAGAAAATGTTGGTGGCCCACAAATGGTGTCAGAGAGCTCTGATTGTCCCAAAAACATTTGCAGCCTGAAAGGGGCATTAACCCGCATACTAGACCACTGAAATTCCCAAAAATATTTTTGTCACGAAATATGCATCCTACACCCCCGAATGTTCAGGAAATGTTGGCAGCTCAAAAAAGGCCTTAAAATGCATTTTAGGCCTGCAAAAATGTAGAAATCTTTGGAGGCCCAAAAAATGGCTTTACAGGCATCCTAGACCCCCTAAAGTCCAGAAAATGTTGGTGGCCCACAAATATTGTCAGAGAGCTCTGATTGTCCCAAAAACATTTGCAGCCTGAAAGGGGCATTAACCCGCATACTAGACCACTGAAATTCCCAAAAATATTTTTGTCACGAAATATGCATCCTACACCCCCGAATGTTCAGGAAATGTTGGCAGCTCAAAAAAGGCCTTAAAATGCATTTTAGGCCTGCAAAAATGTAGAAATCTTTGGAGGCCCAAAAAAGGGCTTTACAGGCATCCTAGACCCCCTAAAGTCCAGAAAATGTTGGTGGCCCACAAATGGTGTCAGAGAGCTCTGATTGTCCCAAAAACATTTGCAGCCTGAAAGGGGCATTAACCCGCATACTAGACCACTGAAATTCCCAAAAATATTTTTGTCACGAAATATGCATCCTACACCCCCGAATGTTCAGGAAATGTTGGCAGCTCAAAAAAGTCCTTAAAATGCATTTTAGGCCTGCAAAAATGTAGAAATCTTTGGAGGCCCAAAAAAGGGCTTTACAGGCATCCTAGACCCCCTAAAGTCAAGAAAATGTTGGTGTCCCACAAATGGTGTCAGAGACCTCTGATTGTCCCAAAAACACTTGCAGCCTGAAAGGGGCATTAAACCAAATCCTAGACCACGGAAATTCCCAAAAATATTTTTGTCACGAAATATGCATCCTGCACCCCTGAAAGTTCAGAAAATGTTGGCAGCCCAAAAAAGTCCCTAAAATGCATTTTAGGCCTGCAAAAATGTAGAAAACTTTGGAGGCCCAAAAAAGGGCTTTACAGGCATCCTAGACCCCCTAAAGTCCAGAAAATGTTGGTGGCCCACAAATGGTGTCAGAGAGCTCTGATTGTCCCAAAAACATTTGCAGCCTGAAAGGGGCATTAACCCGCATACTAGACCACTGAAATTCCCAAAAATATTTTTGTCACGAAATATGCATCCTACACCCCCGAATGTTCAGGAAATGTTGGCAGCTCAAAAAAGGCCTTAAAATGCATTTTAGGCCTGCAAAAATGTAGAAATCTTTGGAGGCCCAAAAAATGGCTTTACAGGCATCCTAGACCCCCTAAAGTCCAGAAAATGTTGGTGGCCCACAAATATTGTCAGAGAGCTCTGATTGTCCCAAAAACATTTGCAGCCTGAAAGGGGCATTAACCCGCATACTAGACCACTGAAATTCCCAAAAATATTTTTGTCACGAAATATGCATCCTACACCCCCGAATGTTCAGGAAATGTTGGCAGCTCAAAAAAGGCCTTAAAATGCATTTTAGGCCTGCAAAAATGTAGAAATCTTTGGAGGCCCAAAAAAGGGCTTTACAGGCATCCTAGACCCCCTAAAGTCCAGAAAATGTTGGTGGCCCACAAATGGTGTCAGAGAGCTCTGATTGTCCCAAAAACATTTGCAGCCTGAAAGGGGCATTAACCCGCATACTAGACCACTGAAATTCCCAAAAATATTTTTGTCACGAAATATGCATCCTACACCCCCGAATGTTCAGGAAATGTTGGCAGCTCAAAAAAGGCCTTAAAATGCATTTTAGGCCTGCAAAAATGTAGAAATCTTTGGAGGCCCAAAAAAGGGCTTTACAGGCATCCTAGACCCCCTAAAGTCCAGAAAATGTTGGTGGCCCACAAATGGTGTCAGAGAGCTCTGATTGTCCCAAAAACTTTTGCAGCCTGAAAGGGGCATTAACCCGCATACTAGACCACTGAAATTCCCAAAAATATTTTTGTCACGAAATATGCATCCTACACCCCCGAATGTTCAGGAAATGTTGGCAGCTCAAAAAAGGCCTTAAAATGCATTTTAGGCCTGCAAAAATGTAGAAATCTTTGGAGGCCCAAAAAAGGGCTTTACAGGCATCCTAGACCCCCTAAAGTCCAGAAAATGTTGGTGGCCCACAAATGGTGTCAGAGAGCTCTGATTGTCCCAAAAACATTTGCAGCCTGAAAGGGGCATTAACCCGCATACTAGACCACTGAAATTCCCAAAAATATTTTTGTCACGAAATATGCATCCTACACCCCCGAATGTTCAGGAAATGTTGGCAGCTCAAAAAAGGCCTTAAAATGCATTTTAGGCCTGCAAAAATGTAGAAATCTTTGGAGGCCCAAAAAAGGGCTTTACAGGCATCCTAGACCCCCTAAAGTCCAGACAATGTTGGTGGCCCAATAACTGTGTCAGAGAGCTCTGATTGTCCCAAAATCATTTGCAGCCTGAAAGGGGCATTAACCCGCATACTAGACCACTGAAATTCCCAAAAATATTTTTGTCACGAAATATGCATCCTACACCCCCGAATGTTCAGGAAATGTTGGCAGCTCAAAAAAGGCCTTAAAATGCATTTTAGGCCTGCAAAAATGTAGAAATCTTTGGAGGCCCAAAAAAGGGCTTTACAGGCATCCTAGACCCCCTAAAGTCCAGAAAATGTTGGTGGCCCACAAATGGTGTCAGAGAGCTCTGATCGTCCCAAAAACATTTGCAGCCTGAAAGGGGCATTAACCCGCATACTAGACCACTGAAATTCCCAAAAATATTTTTGTCACGAAATATGCATCCTACACCCCCGAATGTTCAGGAAATGTTGGCAGCTCAAAAAAGGCCTTAAAATGCATTTTAGGCCTGCAAAAATGTAGAAATCTTTGGAGGCCCAAAAAATGGCTTTACAGGCATCCTAGACCCCCTAAAGTCCAGAAAATGTTGGTGGCCCACAAATGGTGTCAGAGAGCTCTGATTGTCCCAAAAACATTTGCAGCCTGAAAGGGGCATTAACCCGCATACTAGACCACTGAAATTCCCAAAAATATTTTTGTCACGAAATATGCATCCTACACCCCCGAATGTTCAGGAAATGTTGGCAGCTCAAAAAAGGCCTTAAAATGCATTTTAGGCCTGCAAAAATGTAGAAATCTTTGGAGGCCCAAAAAAGGGCTTTACAGGCATCCTAGACCCCCTAAAGTCCAGAAAATGTTGGTGGCCCACAAATGGTGTCAGAGAGCTCTGATTGTCCCAAAAACATTTGCAGCCTGAAAGGGGCATTAACCCGCATACTAGACCACTGAAATTCCCAAAAATATTTTTGTCACGAAATATGCATCCTACACCCCCGAATGTTCAGGAAATGTTGGCAGCTCAAAAAAGGCCTTAAAATGCATTTTAGGCCTGCAAAAATGTAGAAATCTTTGGAGGCCCAAAAAAGGGCTTTACAGGCATCCTAGACCCCCTAAAGTCAAGAAAATGTTGGTGTCCCACAAATGGTGTCAGAGACCTCTGATTGTCCCAAAAACACTTGCAGCCTGAAAGGGGCATTAAACCAAATCCTAGACCACGGAAATTCCCAAAAATATTTTTGTCACGAAATATGCATCCTGCACCCCTGAAAGTTCAGAAAATGTTGGCAGCCCAAAAAAGTCCCTAAAATGCATTTTAGGCCTGCAAAAATGTAGAAAACTTTGGAGGCCCAAAAAAGGGCTTTACAGGCATCCTAGACCCCCTAAAGTCCAGAAAATGTTGGTGGCCCACAAATGGTGTCAGAGAGCTCTGATTGTCCCAAAAACATTTGCAGCCTGAAAGGGGCATTAACCCGCATACTAGACCACTGAAATTCCCAAAAATATTTTTGTCACGAAATATGCATCCTACACCCCCGAATGTTCAGGAAATGTTGGCAGCTCAAAAAAGGCCTTAAAATGCATTTTAGGCCTGCAAAAATGTAGAAATCTTTGGAGGCCCAAAAAATGGCTTTACAGGCATCCTAGACCCCCTAAAGTCCAGAAAATGTTGGTGGCCCACAAATATTGTCAGAGAGCTCTGATTGTCCCAAAAACATTTGCAGCCTGAAAGGGGCATTAACCCGCATACTAGACCACTGAAATTCCCAAAAATATTTTTGTCACGAAATATGCATCCTACACCCCCGAATGTTCAGGAAATGTTGGCAGCTCAAAAAAGGCCTTAAAATGCATTTTAGGCCTGCAAAAATGTAGAAATCTTTGGAGGCCCAAAAAAGGGCTTTACAGGCATCCTAGACCCCCTAAAGTCCAGAAAATGTTGGTGGCCCACAAATGGTGTCAGAGAGCTCTGATTGTCCCAAAAACATTTGCAGCCTGAAAGGGGCATTAACCCGCATACTAGACCACTG
The DNA here is from genome assembly GCF_040938575.1 of Ambystoma mexicanum. Lineage (NCBI taxonomy): Eukaryota > Metazoa > Chordata > Amphibia > Caudata > Ambystomatidae > Ambystoma > Ambystoma mexicanum. Next base: position 561,018,458 of record NC_090936.1, on the reverse strand, counting down.
AAATTCCCAAAAATATTTTTGTCACGAAATATGCATCCTACACCCCCGAATGTTCAGGAAATGTTGGCAGCTCAAAAAAGGCCTTAAAATGCATTTTAGGCCTGCAAAAATGTAGAAATCTTTGGAGGCCCAAAAAAGGGCTTTACAGGCATCCTAGACCCCCTAAAGTCCAGAAAATGTTGGTGGCCCACAAATGGTGTCAGAGAGCTCTGATTGTCCCAAAAACATTTGCAGCCTGAAAGGGGCATTAACCCGCATACTAGACCACTGAAATTCCCAAAAATATTTTTGTCACGAAATATGCATCCTACACCCCCGAATGTTCAGGAAATGTTGGCAGCTCAAAAAAGGCCTTAAAATGCATTTTAGGCCTGCAAAAATGTAGAAATCTTTGGAGGCCCAAAAAAGGGCTTTACAGGCATCCTAGACCCCCTAAAGTCCAGACAATGTTGGTGGCCCAATAACTGTGTCAGAGAGCTCTGATTGTCCCAAAATCATTTGCAGCCTGAAAGGGGCATTAACCCGCATACTAGACCACTGAAATTCCCAAAAATATTTTTGTCACGAAATATGCATCCTACACCCCCGAATGTTCAGGAAATGTTGGCAGCTCAAAAAAGGCCTTAAAATGCATTTTAGGCCTGCAAAAATGTAGAAATCTTTGGAGGCCCAAAAAAGGGCTTTACAGGCATCCTAGACCCCCTAAAGTCCAGAAAATGTTGGTGGCCCACAAATGGTGTCAGAGAGCTCTGATTGTCCCAAAAACATTTGCAGCCTGAAAGGGGCATTAACCCGCATACTAGACCACTGAAATTCCCAAAAATATTTTTGTCACGAAATATGCATCCTACACCCCCGAATGTTCAGGAAATGTTGGCAGCTCAAAAAAGGCCTTAAAATGCATTTTAGGCCTGCAAAAATGTAGAAATCTTTGGAGGCCCAAATGGCTTTACAGGCATCCTAGACCCCCTAAAGTCCAGAAAATGTTGGTGGCCCACAAATATTGTCAGAGAGCTCTGATTGTCCCAAAAACATTTGCAGCCTGAAAGGGGCATTAACCCGCATACTAGACCACTGAAATTCCCAAAAATATTTTTGTCACGAAATATGCATCCTACACCCCCGAATGTTCAGGAAATGTTGGCAGCTCAAAAAAGGCCTTAAAATGCATTTTAGGCCTGCAAAAATGTAGAAATCTTTGGAGGCCCAAAAAAGGGCTTTACAGGCATCCTAGACCCCCTAAAGTCCAGAAAATGTTGGTGGCCCACAAATGGTGTCAGAGAGCTCTGATTGTCCCAAAAACATTTGCAGCCTGAAAGGGGCATTAACCCGCATACTAGACCACTGAAATTCCCAAAAATATTTTTGTCACGAAATATGCATCCTACACCCCCGAATGTTCAGGAAATGTTGGCAGCTCAAAAAAGTCCTTAAAATGCATTTTAGGCCTGCAAAAATGTAGAAATCTTTGGAGGCCCAAAAAAGGGCTTTACAGGCATCCTAGACCCCCTAAAGTCAAGAAAATGTTGGTGTCCCACAAATGGTGTCAGAGACCTCTGATTGTCCCAAAAACACTTGCAGCCTGAAAGGGGCATTAAACCAAATCCTAGACCACGGAAATTCCCAAAAATATTTTTGTCACGAAATATGCATCCTGCACCCCTGAAAGTTCAGAAAATGTTGGCAGCCCAAAAAAGTCCCTAAAATGCATTTTAGGCCTGCAAAAATGTAGAAAACTTTGGAGGCCCAAAAAAGGGCTTTACAGGCATCCTAGACCCCCTAAAGTCCAGAAAATGTTGGTGGCCCACAAATGGTGTCAGAGAGCTCTGATTGTCCCAAAAACATTTGCAGCCTGAAAGGGGCATTAACCCGCATACTAGACCACTGAAATTCCCAAAAATATTTTTGTCACGAAATATGCATCCTACACCCCCGAATGTTCAGGAAATGTTGGCAGCTCAAAAAAGGCCTTAAAATGCATTTTAGGCCTGCAAAAATGTAGAAATCTTTGGAGGCCCAAAAAATGGCTTTACAGGCATCCTAGACCCCCTAAAGTCCAGAAAATGTTGGTGGCCCACAAATATTGTCAGAGAGCTCTGATTGTCCCAAAAACATTTGCAGCCTGAAAGGGGCATTAACCCGCATACTAGACCACTGAAATTCCCAAAAATATTTTTGTCACGAAATATGCATCCTACACCCCCGAATGTTCAGGAAATGTTGGCAGCTCAAAAAAGGCCTTAAAATGCATTTTAGGCCTGCAAAAATGTAGAAATCTTTGGAGGCCCAAAAAAGGGCTTTACAGGCATCCTAGACCCCCTAAAGTCCAGAAAATGTTGGTGGCCCACAAATGGTGTCAGAGAGCTCTGATTGTCCCAAAAACATTTGCAGCCTGAAAGGGGCATTAACCCGCATACTAGACCACTGAAATTCCCAAAAATATTTTTGTCACGAAATATGCATCCTACACCCCCGAATGTTCAGGAAATGTTGGCAGCTCAAAAAAGGCCTTAAAATGCATTTTAGGCCTGCAAAAATGTAGAAATCTTTGGAGGCCCAAAAAAGGGCTTTACAGGCATCCTAGACCCCCTAAAGTCCAGAAAATGTTGGTGGCCCACAAATGGTGTCAGAGAGCTCTGATTGTCCCAAAAACATTTGCAGCCTGAAAGGGGCATTAACCCGCATACTAGACCACTGAAATTCCCAAAAATATTTTTGTCACGAAATATGCATCCTACACCCCCGAATGTTCAGGAAATGTTGGCAGCTCAAAAAAGGCCTTAAAATGCATTTTAGGCCTGCAAAAATGTAGAAATCTTTGGAGGCCCAAAAAAGGGCTTTACAGGCATCCTAGACCCCCTAAAGTCCAGAAAATGTTGGTGGCCCACAAATGGTGTCAGAGAGCTCTGATTGTCCCAAAAACATTTGCAGCCTGAAAGGGGCATTAACCCGCATACTAGACCACTGAAATTCCCAAAAATATTTTTGTCACGAAATATGCATCCTACACCCCCGAATGTTCAGGAAATGTTGGCAGCTCAAAAAAGGCCTTAAAATGCATTTTAGGCCTGCAAAAATGTAGAAATCTTTGGAGGCCCAAAAAAGGGCTTTACAGGCATCCTAGACCCCCTAAAGTCCAGACAATGTTGGTGGCCCAATAACTGTGTCAGAGAGCTCTGATTGTCCCAAAATCATTTGCAGCCTGAAAGGGGCATTAACCCGCATACTAGACCACTGAAATTCCCAAAAATATTTTTGTCACGAAATATGCATCCTACACCCCCGAATGTTCAGGAAATGTTGGCAGCTCAAAAAAGGCCTTAAAATGCATTTTAGGCCTGCAAAAATGTAGAAATCTTTGGAGGCCCAAAAAAGGGCTTTACAGGCATCCTAGACCCCCTAAAGTCCAGAAAATGTTGGTGGCCCACAAATGGTGTCAGAGAGCTCTGATTGTCCCAAAAACATTTGCAGCCTGAAAGGGGCATTAACCCGCATACTAGACCACTGAAATTCCCAAAAATATTTTTGTCACGAAATATGCATCCTACACCCCCGAATGTTCAGGAAATGTTGGCAGCTCAAAAAAGGCCTTAAAATGCATTTTAGGCCTGCAAAAATGTAGAAATCTTTGGAGGCCCAAAAAATGGCTTTACAGGCATCCTAGACCCCCTAAAGTCCAGAAAATGTTGGTGGCCCACAAATATTGTCAGAGAGCTCTGATTGTCCCAAAAACATTTGCAGCCTGAAAGGGGCATTAACCCGCATACTAGACCACTGAAATTCCCAAAAATATTTTTGTCACGAAATATGCATCCTACACCCCCGAATGTTCAGGAAATGTTGGCAGCTCAAAAAAGGCCTTAAAATGCATTTTAGGCCTGCAAAAATGTAGAAATCTTTGGAGGCCCAAAAAAGGGCTTTACAGGCATCCTAGACCCCCTAAAGTCCAGAAAATGTTGGTGGCCCACAAATGGTGTCAGAGAGCTCTGATTGTCCCAAAAACATTTGCAGCCTGAAAGGGGCATTAACCCGCATACTAGACCACTGAAATTCCCAAAAATATTTTTGTCACGAAATATGCATCCTACACCCCCGAATGTTCAGGAAATGTTGGCAGCTCAAAAAAGTCCTTAAAATGCATTTTAGGCCTGCAAAAATGTAGAAATCTTTGGAGGCCCAAAAAAGGGCTTTACAGGCATCCTAGACCCCCTAAAGTCAAGAAAATGTTGGTGTCCCACAAATGGTGTCAGAGACCTCTGATTGTCCCAAAAACACTTGCAGCCTGAAAGGGGCATTAAACCAAATCCTAGACCACGGAAATTCCCAAAAATATTTTTGTCACGAAATATGCATCCTGCACCCCTGAAAGTTCAGAAAATGTTGGCAGCCCAAAAAAGTCCCTAAAATGCATTTTAGGCCTGCAAAAATGTAGAAAACTTTGGAGGCCCAAACAAGGGCTTTACAGGCATCCTAGACCCCCTAAAGTCCAGAAAATGTTGGTGGCCCACAAATGGTGTCAGAGAGCTCTGATTGTCCCAAAAACATTTGCAGCCTGAAAGGGGCATTAACCCGCATACTAGACCACTGAAATTCCCAAAAATATTTTTGTCACGAAATATGCATCCTACACCCCCGAATGTTCAGGAAATGTTGGCAGCTCAAAAAAGGCCTTAAAATGCATTTTAGGCCTGCAAAAATGTAGAAATCTTTGGAGGCCCAAAAAATGGCTTTACAGGCATCCTAGACCCCCTAAAGTCCAGAAAATGTTGGTGGCCCACAAATATTGTCAGAGAGCTCTGATTGTCCCAAAAACATTTGCAGCCTGAAAGGGGCATTAACCCGCATACTAGACCACTGAAATTCCCAAAAATATTTTTGTCACGAAATATGCATCCTACACCCCCGAATGTTCAGGAAATGTTGGCAGCTCAAAAAAGGCCTTAAAATGCATTTTAGGCCTGCAAAAATGTAGAAATCTTTGGAGGCCCAAAAAAGGGCTTTACAGGCATCCTAGACCCCCTAAAGTCCAGAAAATGTTGGTGGCCCACAAATGGTGTCAGAGAGCTCTGATTGTCCCAAAAACATTTGCAGCCTGAAAGGGGCATTAACCCGCATACTAGACCACTGAAATTCCCAAAAATATTTTTGTCACGAAATATGCATCCTACACCCCCGAATGTTCAGGAAATGTTGGCAGCTCAAAAAAGGCCTTAAAATGCATTTTAGGCCTGCAAAAATGTAGAAATCTTTGGAGGCCCAAAAAAGGGCTTTACAGGCATCCTAGACCCCCTAAAGTCCAGAAAATGTTGGTGGCCCACAAATGGTGTCAGAGAGCTCTGATTGTCCCAAAAACATTTGCAGCCTGAAAGGGGCATTAACCCGCATACTAGACCACTGAAATTCCCAAAAATATTTTTGTCACGAAATATGCATCCTACACCCCCGAATGTTCAGGAAATGTTGGCAGCTCAAAAAAGGCCTTAAAATGCATTTTAGGCCTGCAAAAATGTAGAAATCTTTGGAGGCCCAAAAAAGGGCTTTACAGGCATCCTAGACCCCCTAAAGTCCAGAAAATGTTGGTGGCCCACAAATGGTGTCAGAGAGCTCTGATTGTCCCAAAAACATTTGCAGCCTGAAAGGGGCATTAACCCGCATACTAGACCACTGAAATTCCCAAAAATATTTTTGTCACGAAATATGCATCCTACACCCCCGAATGTTCAGGAAATGTTGGCAGCTCAAAAAAGGCCTTAAAATGCATTTTAGGCCTGCAAAAATGTAGAAATCTTTGGAGGCCCAAAAAAGGGCTTTACAGGCATCCTAGACCCCCTAAAGTCCAGACAATGTTGGTGGCCCAATAACTGTGTCAGAGAGCTCTGATTGTCCCAAAATCATTTGCAGCCTGAAAGGGGCATTAACCCGCATACTAGACCACTGAAATTCCCAAAAATATTTTTGTCACGAAATATGCATCCTACACCCCCGAATGTTCAGGAAATGTTGGCAGCTCAAAAAAGGCCTTAAAATGCATTTTAGGCCTGCAAAAATGTAGAAATCTTTGGAGGCCCAAAAAAGGGCTTTACAGGCATCCTAGACCCCCTAAAGTCCAGAAAATGTTGGTGGCCCACAAATGGTGTCAGAGAGCTCTGATTGTCCCAAAAACATTTGCAGCCTGAAAGGGGCATTAACCCGCATACTAGACCACTGAAATTCCCAAAAATATTTTTGTCACGAAATATGCATCCTACACCCCCGAATGTTCAGGAAATGTTGGCAGCTCAAAAAAGGCCTTAAAATGCATTTTAGGCCTGCAAAAATGTAGAAATCTTTGGAGGCCCAAAAAATGGCTTTACAGGCATCCTAGACCCCCTAAAGTCCAGAAAATGTTGGTGGCCCACAAATATTGTCAGAGAGCTCTGATTGTCCCAAAAACATTTGCAGCCTGAAAGGGGCATTAACCCGCATACTAGACCACTGAAATTCCCAAAAATATTTTTGTCACGAAATATGCATCCTACACCCCCGAATGTTCAGGAAATGTTGGCAGCTCAAAAAAGGCCTTAAAATGCATTTTAGGCCTGCAAAAATGTAGAAATCTTTGGAGGCCCAAAAAAGGGCTTTACAGGCATCCTAGACCCCCTAAAGTCCAGAAAATGTTGGTGGCCCACAAATGGTGTCAGAGAGCTCTGATTGTCCCAAAAACATTTGCAGCCTGAAAGGGGCATTAACCCGCATACTAGACCACTGAAATTCCCAAAAATATTTTTGTCACGAAATATGCATCCTACACCCCCGAATGTTCAGGAAATGTTGGCAGCTCAAAAAAGTCCTTAAAATGCATTTTAGGCCTGCAAAAATGTAGAAATCTTTGGAGGCCCAAAAAAGGGCTTTACAGGCATCCTAGACCCCCTAAAGTCAAGAAAATGTTGGTGTCCCACAAATGGTGTCAGAGACCTCTGTTTGTCCCAAAAACACTTGCAGCCTGAAAGGGGCATTAAACCAAATCCTAGACCACGGAAATTCCCAAAAATATTTTTGTCACGAAATATGCATCCTGCACCCCTGAAAGTTCAGAAAATGTTGGCAGCCCAAAAAAGTCCCTAAAATGCATTTTAGGCCTGCAAAAATGTAGAAAACTTTGGAGGCCCAAAAAAGGGCTTTACAGGCATCCTAGACCCCCTAAAGTCCAGAAAATGTTGGTGGCCCACAAATGGTGTCAGAGAGCTCTGATTGTCCCAAAAACATTTGCAGCCTGAAAGGGGCATTAACCCGCATACTAGACCACTGAAATTCCCAAAAATATTTTTGTCACGAAATATGCATCCTACACCCCCGAATGTTCAGGAAATGTTGGCAGCTCAAAAAAGGCCTTAAAGAGGGGCGTGGCCAACTGGCGACCGATGAAGACGTGAGCCCGTAGAGCTCCCGAAGCCGCCAGCTACATCCTGCAATATCCTGCGAATTTGGGCTAATCCAGCCCCAAAAAAGGTTCCTACAGGGTGGCGGAACCCTAGTAGGAACGTTATCTGCAACTGGAGCTGATTCCGAAGCGCCAATCCCGAGATATCGGCATTTAGAAGGAGAAGCAATCGGCGCCAAACGGAAATCAAAATGGCCGACAGAGACACAATCTAGACCCACAGGCGCTGCCTCTCGTGGAAATCGAAAGAAACTCGTCTGAAATTGGGAGGGGCCCATCCAGCAGATTCGACGCCAACCATCGCTGGGGGACTCAGCCGCCCAAGCTATCAGTGCTGACCCCCCCCACTCCCCGCGGTCCTTGCTGGGACGCCCATCTATCGGAATGACCCCCGGCTTCGCCGAGGCCTGCAACAACAACGGACTTTGCGGGACCAGCACGACAGACCAAGCAGAGCGGGCGCTCCGATCCTTCGACAGCAGCAACGGCCGCTGCGGTGCCGAACGAAGCCTGGTGAGCGGTATACGGCGGAGCCGGTAAGGAGGAAGGGGAGGAGGGGAGACGCGATCCTGAGACACCGAAACTTAGCAAACGGCACCCCGGGCTTACCGTCCGCCAGCCCGCCTACGCTTCCCCGACCTCTGCCAAGAATAACGGGGGGAAACACAAGAGCAGCACCCCCCCACACACCGGACATGGGCAAAGATAGGCTTAGAAGAACTGGAACCCAGAACACAATGGAACAATACACAACGCCTGCCCCGACATCTTCCACGGCCCAGAATAGAACCGATGAATCACCAGACCCTGAGGCCGACATATCCCTTAGGGACGTGATGAATGCTATCTCCAATTCTCGATCTGCCATGGAAGTCAAAATGGATAGCATCTGTACGGAGGTCTCTCTGCTGCGCCATGACCTGCAGAAATTATCATCTCGTACAGGGGAGGCGGAGGCGCGCATATCAGTGGCAGAAGACAATGTGAGAGGCATGGGCCAGCAAATGAATGCAGCACTAGGTCGCATTAAACTACTGGAGGAGAGGGTGGAAGAGGGAGAGGGCCGATCGAGAAGAAATAATATCCGCATCCTCGGCCTGCCAGAGAAAGAAGTAGGACCCAGCATGGAGCTGTTCCTCGAACAATGGCTCGCCGATTTATTCGCTCCTAAATCTCTCTCAAACTTCTTCTCAATTGAACGGGCACACCGGATACCAACTGGCAGACCAACTCCCGGAGCACCGCCACGAGCGATAATAGCCAAGATCCTAAATTACAGAGATCGCGACGCGATACTCCACATGGCAAGGACGAATGGAGCCATGACCTATAACGGCTCCAGGATAGCCTTCTTCCCCGACTTCACCAAAGAGGTACAAAGAGCAAGGCAATCCTTTGACACTCTCAAAAAGAGATTACAAGGGCTGAATGTGAAATATGGTCTGCTATTCCCAGCCCAGCTAAAAATCTTTCATAAGGGCACTACTGTGCATTTCACTGATCCAAGAGAGGCATGGAGCTGGGCAGAACGCAACCTAGAAGGTGAATGGGGCCCATGGAGAAGACAGGAAAACCGTAGAAATAGACCCCGACCAAACAGGCCACCAAATGAGCCGCCACAGCAACCGATGGAAGAAATAGCACAGAATGCCGACGCCTAAACACAACCGACAAACATACGGAGGCACGAGCAGGAAAGAACACTACTCAGAACGGCTGGCGGCTGCGTTAAGACACATCACGCAAGCCACCCCCCCGATTGCAATCGGTATAGAACAGACCCTGCAATCACCCGCCGTGGTACCACCAACCCACGGCGGCCTAAGCAAGTTACGGACTCTTCACTACGGCACCTCCACCGCCACAGTGACAAGAGATACCCCAAGTTCAACGGTTTGATTAAGTTTGGTTGTGTGGGCGACAGATGCTTCAGTTGGGGAAGGAGTATAGGGAGGGGGGTAAGTTGGGATTTGTTCACGTTCTATGCTGGCAACAAGGAAAGCACGGCTTAGACAAGCACGCTGAAATGGGAAGACAACAGGGCAGTCCAAACACCGATAGAGCAGGACTCCTCTCGTCTAAACTGCTACCAATGGCACAGACATACGAACAAGATAAGAAATGAGTGCGAAAGGGACAGACACCAAAAAACTTAACATCATGACATGGAATGTCAATGGCCTGGGAAGCAGTATCAAGAGAAGACTAGTAACACAATACCTGAATCGAAACAACCCGGACCTAATACTGCTTACTGAGACACATTTGGCCGGCACAAGATGCCAATTTTTCAAAAGAACCAAATACCGTACAGCAATACATGCAGGTTTCTCAATGGGCTCGAGAGGTGTGCTTATATTAATACACAAAAGAATCCCTATAGAGATATCCAACATAACCCAGGACACCGGAGGGAGATTTGTCCACATAAATGGAACGCTATGGAATCAAACCATTGCCATACTGGCGGTCTATGCTCCCCCGGCGCTCACAAATACCTTACTCGACGACATCACACCGATCATAGCCAACAACACCGCGGATATACTAGTTGTAGGTGGAGACTTCAATGATGTAATGGACATTAATCTAGATCGTACACATATCAGGGGGAGAAATCCGATGATACCGACGAAATTAGCCATCTTTGCCACAGCATTGGGACTGAAGGATGCATGGAGGGATCTGCACCAGATGGAGAAACAATACTCTTTCCATTCAGGCGCGCATGCATCGTTGTCTAGACTAGACTACTTCTTCCTCCCTGGTGTAGACATACATAAAGTAACGGAGGCAACACTCCAGCCCAGGGGGATCTCGGACCACTCACCGCTGAAGATCCTACTCGAAACAGAACGACCCAGGCCTCCACTGACTTGGCGCCTGAACTCGTATTATTTAGGGTTCAAAGAGTTAGTAGAAAAGATGCAGGAAGCCACTGTCTCATATTTCGAAACAAACCAGGACTCGATAGAGGACCTAGGAACCATATGGGAGGCGTACAAAGCAACCCTGAGAGGGGTAGTACTGAGCTGGACTGCTGCACACAAAAAAGCGCACAGGAAGGAGGTTGAAGACGCTGAAACAGAGGTCAGAAACGCTGAAGTGCGATATATAAACACAGGCGCATCAGATGACAACAGAGCCCTACAAGCGACACAAAAGAAGCTGCATGATGTCACACTTACCTGTGCGAAACAGGCACACAGGACAATGCGTACCAGGCTATACGAGACTGGAGACAAGGCCGGCAAAATGCTGGCGTGGCTGGAAAAAAGAGAGGAGGGTCAACACCAGATAAGATGTATCACTACCAGGAATGCAGAACAGACCTATACCGACTCAAGCATTGCTGAAACCTTTGCAGAGTACTATGAGGCATTGTACGCTCCCCCGACGACTGCACTGGATCCCAGCATCCTGGACACACTCACCATTCCACACCTAAGCGATACGCAAAGAGCGAGTTTGGAAACAGAGATTACAGAGGAAGAACTGTCGACAGCCCTATCCCAACTCCAAAATGGGAAAACCCCAGGGCCTAACGGCTTCCCAGTGGAAGCTTGGAAAAAGATCGGCAATGAGCACATAGTACCACAGATGCATAAAATGTTCCTATATGCCAAAGGTAAAGGAATTCTGCCCCCGGATCTGAGAAAGGCCACTATAGTGGTGATACATAAGGAAGGCAAACCAGCAAACATATGCAGCTCCTACAGGCCGATCTCACTTATAAACATAGAAGCTAAGATACTGGCCAAGACACTGGCTAACAGGCTCCAGACAGTCATACACACCCTTATCCATCCAGACCAATGTGGCTTTATGCCACGGAGATCCACACGAATGAATATCCACAGGCTACATGCCGCCATTGAGAAGTCTCCATCGCTGCGGGATGCACTAGCACTCCTCGCGATTGATTTCGAAAAAGCCTTCGATTCAGTCCACTGGGAGGCCTTGTGGAGCATTATGGGTAAAATGGGGTTGGGTGAGCAATTCATAGGCTGGGTCAAGCTGCTCTACAACACACCGACAGCTGAGATAAGGGTAAACGGGTGGACATCACGTAGTATTAACCTGGGTAAAGGGACCAGGCAGGGCTGTCCCCTTTCGGCAATGCTATTTGCACTGGCAATCGAGCCCCTGGCAATAATGCTGAGAGAATCACAGTTGTGGAAGGGGTTCCGGTGGGCCCGAGATTGGGAGGATAGGGTTTCCCTCTATGCCGACGATTTACTGATCTACATGAGTGATCCACTAGTATCATACCCCATCGTCACCCAAATACTAAATAGATACGGAGCATTTAGTGGTCTACGGGTAAACTATAACAAATCCATCCTTTTTCCGATCCAAGGAACTGATACGACAGCTCTACACAATTGCCCATATAGAGTAGAAACCGAGCATTTCAGATATCTTGGGGTACAGGTTGCGACGGACCTCACGCAATATGTTCCCCAAAATCTCCATCCAATCAGAGATAGATTCGCGAATGATGTGAAACACTGGATGACCCTACCCCTCACCCTGCTAGGAAGGGCGGCAATGTTTAAAATGCTCACTCTGCCACGATTCGTGTACATCCTCCAAAACGCCCCACTGTATGTACCCAAGATAGAATTCCTAAAAATAGATGAGACTCTTAGAAAGCTCCTCTGGGGTGGAGGGCATCCACGGATCGCGCTCAAAACCCTACAACGTTCCGCATGGGAAGGAGGTATAGGACTGCCCCACCTACAAACATATTATTGGGCAGCCCAGATGCCGGTGATAAATGATATCCTGCATAACAACCCTGAACTACCACATATTAAAGCGGATAGCCAGATGAGTGCCGGGCTCACCCCATTAGAGACCCTCTACAATAGTAGGGTACGCATGATCCCCAACACGATTAGAGCACATAGAACGCAAATATGGCTAGATGCACACAAGCACCTGGGATGGGATGGGAAACTCACGCTGGCACAGCCCCTATGGCGTAACAAACGTCTGCCGGAGCTAAGTAAAATCCCAAAATGGGCGACCTGGGAATCAGCTGGGATAACAAGGCTAGCAGACATAATACAAGATGGAGCAATAATACCATTCCAGACCCTGCAGGACAAATTCAACCTACCCCCCACAGAACACTTCCATTACAGACAAATACATCACGCACTTATCACATGTGAGATCGACCCACCGAACATTCCAGATTGCACACCAATTGAGAGAAACATCGTGGTAGATCGTATCGATAATAAAATAACCTCCACAATGTACAATGCAATAGCCTCTTTCGCCACAACGGAACTTACAGATCTGAAAGCAAAATGGGAAAGAGATGTGGGACCAATACAACCGGAAGAATGGATCAAAGCACTCATGTATCCGAGGGAAATTGCCATCTCGGCTAGAATCAGATTGATCCAACTCAAAATTCTACACAGGGTATACTATCCGAGAGAAGCTTTACATCAATGGGGGAGAGCAACTGATCCCAACTGTCTAAGGTGCCAACAGGCGAGGGGGACCTTTTTTCACATCTTGTGGGAATGCCCACGAATCCAAATTTTCTGGCAGAAATGTTGTGACAGGTTATCGGCAGTCATCGGCCGACGAATACCCATGGACCCCAAATTGCTATTACTAGGGATGGATGACGACCTAGACATCCTCCGATATGAGAAACTCATGCTGGCAACAACCACGGGACTCATAAAGAGGAATCTGGCCCAATTGTGGGGCTCACCCTTATCCCCTCAATGTGACCAATGGATAACAGACGTGGATATCTGTGTGCAAATGGAAATGAGAATATACACTACCAGAGGGTGCCCAGGGAAAGCACGCAAGATCTGGCAAAAATGGGAAGACACGTAGGGCTCTGCGAACTCATGAATAGACTTGACAGGGAAAGCACGCAAGATCTGGCAAAAATGGGAAGACACGTAGGGATCTGCGAACCCATGAATAGACTTGATAAACGTTTGGAGTCCTGCGAAGACTCATCTGCACAATGTATAATTTGGACGCCTAGTAACCCATTTCATGAAGGACCTAAAACTCTGAAACTTGCAATGTGCATGAAGAGCTATGCTTAGTGATTGCCTGTATGCCCGAGCGATGACTTGTTATTAACTTGTATGTATATGTTTACGTTTATAAAATAAATAAAATATGTTATTAAAAAAAAAAAAGGCCTTAAAATGCATTTTAGGCCTGCAAAAATGTAGAAATCTTTGGAGGCCCAAAAAATGGCTTTACAGGCATCCTAGACCCCCTAAAGTCCAGAAAATGTTGGTGGCCCACAAATATTGTCAGAGAGCTCTGATTGTCCCAAAAACATTTGCAGCCTGAAAGGGGCATTAACCCGCATACTAGACCACTGAAATTCCCAAAAATATTTTTGTCACGAAATATGCATCCTACACCCCCGAATGTTCAGGAAATGTTGGCAGCTCAAAAAAGGCCTTAAAATGCATTTTAGGCCTGCAAAAATGTAGAAATCTTTGGAGGCCCAAAAAAGGGCTTTACAGGCATCCTAGACCCCCTAAAGTCCAGAAAATGTTGGTGGCCCACAAATGGTGTCAGAGAGCTCTGATTGTCCCAAAAACATTTGCAGCCTGAAAGGGGCATTAACCCGCATACTAGACCACTGAAATTCCCAAAAATATTTTTGTCACGAAATATGCATCCTACACCCCCGAATGTTCAGGAAATGTTGGCAGCTCAAAAAAGTCCTTAAAATGCATTTTAGGCCTGCAAAAATGTAGAAATCTTTGGAGGCCCAAAAAAGGGCTTTACAGGCATCCTAGACCCCCTAAAGTCAAGAAAATGTTGGTGTCCCACAAATGGTGTCAGAGACCTCTGATTGTCCCAAAAACACTTGCAGCCTGAAAGGGGCATTAAACCAAATCCTAGACCACGGAAATTCCCAAAAATATTTTTGTCACGAAATATGCATCCTGCACCCCTGAAAGTTCAGAAAATGTTGGCAGCCCAAAAAAGTCCCTAAAATGCATTTTAGGCCTGCAAAAATGTAGAAAACTTTGGAGGCCCAAAAAAGGGCTTTACAGGCATCCTAGACCCCCTAAAGTCCAGAAAATGTTGGTGGCCCACAAATGGTGTCAGAGAGCTCTGATTGTCCCAAAAACATTTGCAGCCTGAAAGGGGCATTAACCCGCATACTAGACCACTGAAATTCCCAAAAATATTTTTGTCACGAAATATGCATCCTACACCCCCGAATGTTCAGGAAATGTTGGCAGCTCAAAAAAGGCCTTAAAATGCATTTTAGGCCTGCAAAAATGTAGAAATCTTTGGAGGCCCAAAAAAGGGCTTTACAGGCATCCTAGACCCCCTAAAGTCCAGAAAATGTTGGTGGCCCACAAATGGTGTCAGAGAGCTCTGATTGTCCCAAAAACATTTGCAGCCTGAAAGGGGCATTAACCCGCATACTAGACCACTGAAATTCCCAAAAATATTTTTGTCACGAAATATGCATCCTACACCCCCGAATGTTCAGGAAATGTTGGCAGCTCAAAAAAGTCCTTAAAATGCATTTTAGGCCTGCAAAAATGTAGAAATCTTTGGAGGCCCAAAAAAGGGCTTTACAGGCATCCTAGACCCCCTAAAGTCAAGAAAATGTTGGTGTCCCACAAATGGTGTCAGAGACCTCTGATTGTCCCAAAAACACTTGCAGCCTGAAAGGGGCATTAAACCAAATCCTAGACCATGGAAATTCCCAAAAATATTTTTGTCACGAAATATGCATCCTGCACCCCTGAAAGTTCAGAAAATGTTGGCAGCCCAAAAAAGTCCCTAAAATGCATTTTAGGCCTGCAAAAATGTAGAAAACTTTGGAGGCCCAAAAAAGGGCTTTACAGGCATCCTAGACCCCCTAAAGTCCAGAAAATGTTGGTGGCCCACAAATGGTGTCAGAGAGCTCTGATTGTCCCAAAAACATTTGCAGCCTGAAAGGGGCATTAACCCGCATACTAGACCACTGAAATTCCCAAAAATATTTTTGTCACGAAATATGCATCCTACACCCCCGAATGTTCAGGAAATGTTGGCAGCTCAAAAAAGGCCTTAAAATGCATTTTAGGCCTGCAAAAATGTAGAAAACTAGCCCCAAAAAAGGGCTTTACAGGCATCGTAGACCCCCTAAAGTCCAGAAAATGTTGGTGTCCCACAAATCGTGTCAGAGACCTCTGATTGTCCCAAAAACACTTGCAGCCTGAAAGGGGCATTAAACCAAATCCTAGACCACGGAAATTCCCAAAAATATTTTTGTCACGAAATATGCATCCTACACCCCTGAAGGTTCAGAAAATGTTGGCAGCCCAAAAAAGGCCTTAAAATGCATTTTAGGCCTGCAAAAATGTAGAAAACTTTGGAGGCCCAAAAAAGGGCTTTACAGGCATCCTAGACCCCCTAAAGTCCAGAAAATGTTGGTGGCCCACAAATGGTGTCAGAGAGCTCTGATTGTCCCAAAAACATTTGCAGCCTGAAAGGGGCATTAACCCGCATACTAGACCACTGAAATTCCCAAAAATATTTTTGTCACGAAATATGCATCCTACACCCCCGAATGTTCAGGAAATGTTGGCAGCTCAAAAAAGGCCTTAAAATGCATTTTAGGCCTGCAAAAATGTAGAAATCTTTGGAGGCCCAAAAAAGGGCTTTACAGGCATCCTAGACCCCCTAAAGTCCAGAAAATGTTGGTGGCCCACAAATGGTGTCAGAGAGCTCTGATTGTCCCAAAAACATTTGCAGCCTGAAAGGGGCATTAACCCGCATACTAGACCACTGAAATTCCCAAAAATATTTTTGTCACGAAATATGCATCCTACACCCCGAATGTTCAGGAAATGTTGGTAGCTCAAAAAAGGTCTTAAAATGCATTTTAGGCCTGCAAAAATGTAGAAAACTTTGGAGGCCCAAAAAAGGGCTTTACAGGCATCCTAGACCCCCTAAAGTCCAGAAAATGTTGGTGTCCCACAAATGGTGTCAGAGACCTCTGATTGTCCCAAAAACACTTGCAGCCTGAAAGGGGCATTAAACCAAATCCTAGACCAC
The DNA here is from genome assembly GCF_040938575.1 of Ambystoma mexicanum. Lineage (NCBI taxonomy): Eukaryota > Metazoa > Chordata > Amphibia > Caudata > Ambystomatidae > Ambystoma > Ambystoma mexicanum. The sequence continues at coordinate 561,001,966 of NC_090936.1, read as the reverse complement.
GGAAATTCCCAAAAATATTTTTGTCACGAAATATGCATCCTACACCCCTGAAAGTTCAGAAAATGTTGGCAGCCCAAAAAAGTCCTTAAAATGCATTTTAGGCCTGCAAAAATGTTGAAAACTTTGGAGGCCCAAAAAAGGGCTTTACAGGCATCCTAGACCCCCTAAAGTCCAGAAAATGTTGGTGGCCCACAAATGGTGTCAGAGAGCTCTGATTGTCCCAAAAACATTTGCAGCCTGAAAGGGGCATTAACCCGCATACTAGACCACTGAAATTCCCAAAAATATTTTTGTCACGAAATATGCATCCTACACCCCCGAATGTTCAGGAAATGTTGGCAGCTCAAAAAAGGCCTTAAAATGCATTTTAGGCCTGCAAAAATGTAGAAAACTTTGGAGCCCCAAAAAAGGGCTTTACAGGCATCCTAGACCCCCTAAAGTCCAGAAAATGTTGGTGTCCCACAAATGGTGTCAGAGACCTCTGATTGTCCCAAAAACACTTGCAGCCTGAAAGGGGCATTAAACCAAATCCTAGACCACGGAAATTCCCAAAAATATTTTAGTCACGAAATATGCATCCTACACCCCTGAAAGTTCAGAAAATGTTGGCAGCCCAAAAAAGGCCTTAAAATGCATTTTAGGCCTGCAAAAATGTAGAAAACTTTGGAGGCCCAAAAAAGGGCTTTACAGGCATCCTAGACCCCCTAAAGTCCAGAAAATGTTGGTGGCCCACAAATGGTGTCAGAGACCTCTGATTGTCCCAAAAACACTTGCAGCCTGAAAGGGGCATTAAACCAAATCCTAGACCACGGAAATTCCCAAAATTATTTTTGTCACGAAATATGCATCCTGCACCCCCGAATGTTCAGGAAATGTTGGCAGCTCAAAAAAGGCCTTAAAATGCATTTTAGGCCTGCAAAAATGTAGAAAACTTTGGAGGCCCAAAAAAGGGCTTTACAGGCATCCTAGACCCCCTAAAGTCCAGACAATGTTGGTGGCCCAATAACTGTGTCAGAGAGCTCTGATTGTCCCAAAATCATTTGCAGCCTGAAAGGGGCATTAACCCGCATACTAGACCACTGAAATTCCCAAAAATATTTTTGTCACGAAATATGCATCCTACACCCCCGAATGTTCAGGAAATGTTGGCAGCTCAAAAAAGGCCTTAAAATGCATTTTAGGCCTGCAAAAATGTAGAAATCTTTGGAGGCCCAAAAAAGGGCTTTACAGGCATCCTAGACCCCCTAAAGTCCAGAAAATGTTGGTGGCCCACAAATGGTGTCAGAGAGCTCTGATTGTCCCAAAAACATTTGCAGCCTGAAAGGGGCATTAACCCGCATACTAGACCACTGAAATTCCCAAAAATATTTTTGTCACGAAATATGCATCCTACACCCCCGAATGTTCAGGAAATGTTGGCAGCTCAAAAAAGGCCTTAAAATGCATTTTAGGCCTGCAAAAATGTAGAAATCTTTGGAGGCCCAAAAAAGGGCTTTACAGGCATCCTAGACCCCCTAAAGTCCAGAAAATGTTGGTGGCCCACAAATGGTGTCAGAGAGCTCTGATTGTCCCAAAAACATTTGCAGCCTGAAAGGGGCATTAACCCGCATACTAGACCACTGAAATTCCCAAAAATATTTTTGTCACGAAATATGCATCCTACACCCCCGAATGTTCAGGAAATGTTGGCAGCTCAAAAAAGTCCTTAAAATGCATTTTAGGCCTGCAAAAATGTAGAAATCTTTGGAGGCCCAAAAAAGGGCTTTACAGGCATCCTAGACCCCCTAAAGTCAAGAAAATGTTGGTGTCCCACAAATGGTGTCAGAGACCTCTGATTGTCCCAAAAACACTTGCAGCCTGAAAGGGGCATTAAACCAAATCCTAGACCACGGAAATTCCCAAAAATATTTTTGTCACGAAATATGCATCCTGCACCCCTGAAAGTTCAGAAAATGTTGGCAGCCCAAAAAAGTCCCTAAAATGCATTTTAGGCCTGCAAAAATGTAGAAAACTTTGGAGGCCCAAAAAAGGGCTTTACAGGCATCCTAGACCCCCTAAAGTCCAGAAAATGTTGGTGGCCCACAAATGGTGTCAGAGAGCTCTGATTGTCCCAAAAACATTTGCAGCCTGAAAGGGGCATTAACCCGCATACTAGACCACTGAAATTCCCAAAAATATTTTTGTCACGAAATATGCATCCTACACCCCCGAATGTTCAGGAAATGTTGGCAGCTCAAAAAAGGCCTTAAAATGCATTTTAGGCCTGCAAAAATGTAGAAAACTTTGGAGCCCCAAAAAAGGGCTTTACAGGCATCCTAGACCCCCTAAAGTCCAGAAAATGTTGGTGGCCCACAAATGGTGTCAGAGACCTCTGATTGTCCCAAAAACACTTGCAGCCTGAAAGGGGCATTAAACCAAATCCTAGACCACGGAAATTCCCAAAATTATTTTTGTCACGAAATATGCATCCTGCACCCCCGAATGTTCAGGAAATGTTGGCAGCTCAAAAAAGGCCTTAAAATGCATTTTAGGCCTGCAAAAATGTAGAAAACTTTGGAGGCCCAAAAAAGGGCTTTACAGGCATCCTAGACCCCCTAAAGTCCAGACAATGTTGGTGGCCCAATAACTGTGTCAGAGAGCTCTGATTGTCCCAAAATCATTTGCAGCCTGAAAGGGGCATTAACCCGCATACTAGACCACTGAAATTCCCAAAAATATTTTTGTCACGAAATATGCATCCTACACCCCCGAATGTTCAGGAAATGTTGGCAGCTCAAAAAAGGCCTTAAAATGCATTTTAGGCCTGCAAAAATGTAGAAATCTTTGGAGGCCCAAAAAAGGGCTTTACAGGCATCCTAGACCCCCTAAAGTCCAGAAAATGTTGGTGGCCCACAAATGGTGTCAGAGAGCTCTGATCGTCCCAAAAACATTTGCAGCCTGAAAGGGGCATTAACCCGCATACTAGACCACTGAAATTCCCAAAAATATTTTTGTCACGAAATATGCATCCTACACCCCCGAATGTTCAGGAAATGTTGGCAGCTCAAAAAAGGCCTTAAAATGCATTTTAGGCCTGCAAAAATGTAGAAATCTTTGGAGGCCCAAAAAATGGCTTTACAGGCATCCTAGACCCCCTAAAGTCCAGAAAATGTTGGTGGCCCACAAATGGTGTCAGAGAGCTCTGATTGTCCCAAAAACATTTGCAGCCTGAAAGGGGCATTAACCCGCATACTAGACCACTGAAATTCCCAAAAATATTTTTGTCACGAAATATGCATCCTACACCCCCGAATGTTCAGGAAATGTTGGCAGCTCAAAAAAGGCCTTAAAATGCATTTTAGGCCTGCAAAAATGTAGAAATCTTTGGAGGCCCAAAAAAGGGCTTTACAGGCATCCTAGACCCCCTAAAGTCCAGAAAATGTTGGTGGCCCACAAATGGTGTCAGAGAGCTCTGATTGTCCCAAAAACATTTGCAGCCTGAAAGGGGCATTAACCCGCATACTAGACCACTGAAATTCCCAAAAATATTTTTGTCACGAAATATGCATCCTACACCCCCGAATGTTCAGGAAATGTTGGCAGCTCAAAAAAGGCCTTAAAATGCATTTTAGGCCTGCAAAAATGTAGAAATCTTTGGAGGCCCAAAAAAGGGCTTTACAGGCATCCTAGACCCCCTAAAGTCAAGAAAATGTTGGTGTCCCACAAATGGTGTCAGAGACCTCTGATTGTCCCAAAAACACTTGCAGCCTGAAAGGGGCATTAAACCAAATCCTAGACCACGGAAATTCCCAAAAATATTTTTGTCACGAAATATGCATCCTGCACCCCTGAAAGTTCAGAAAATGTTGGCAGCCCAAAAAAGTCCCTAAAATGCATTTTAGGCCTGCAAAAATGTAGAAAACTTTGGAGGCCCAAAAAAGGGCTTTACAGGCATCCTAGACCCCCTAAAGTCCAGAAAATGTTGGTGGCCCACAAATGGTGTCAGAGAGCTCTGATTGTCCCAAAAACATTTGCAGCCTGAAAGGGGCATTAACCCGCATACTAGACCACTGAAATTCCCAAAAATATTTTTGTCACGAAATATGCATCCTACACCCCCGAATGTTCAGGAAATGTTGGCAGCTCAAAAAAGGCCTTAAAATGCATTTTAGGCCTGCAAAAATGTAGAAATCTTTGGAGGCCCAAAAAAGGGCTTTACAGGCATCCTAGACCCCCTAAAGTCCAGAAAATGTTGGTGGCCCACAAATGGTGTCAGAGAGCTCTGATTGTCCCAAAAACATTTGCAGCCTGAAAGGGGCATTAACCCGCATACTAGACCACTGAAATTCCCAAAAATATTTTTGTCACGAAATATGCATCCTACACCCCCGAATGTTCAGGAAATGTTGGCAGCTCAAAAAAGTCCTTAAAATGCATTTTAGGCCTGCAAAAATGTAGAAATCTTTGGAGGCCCAAAAAAGGGCTTTACAGGCATCCTAGACCCCCTAAAGTCAAGAAAATGTTGGTGTCCCACAAATGGTGTCAGAGACCTCTGATTGTCCCAAAAACACTTGCAGCCTGAAAGGGGCATTAAACCAAATCCTAGACCACGGAAATTCCCAAAAATATTTTTGTCACGAAATATGCATCCTGCACCCCTGAAAGTTCAGAAAATGTTGGCAGCCCAAAAAAGTCCCTAAAATGCATTTTAGGCCTGCAAAAATGTAGAAAACTTTGGAGGCCCAAAAAAGGGCTTTACAGGCATCCTAGACCCCCTAAAGTCCAGAAAATGTTGGTGGCCCACAAATGGTGTCAGAGAGCTCTGATTGTCCCAAAAACATTTGCAGCCTGAAAGGGGCATTAACCCGCATACTAGACCACTGAAATTCCCAAAAATATTTTTGTCACGAAATATGCATCCTACACCCCCGAATGTTCAGGAAATGTTGGCAGCTCAAAAAAGGCCTTAAAATGCATTTTAGGCCTGCAAAAATGTAGAAAACTAGCCCCAAAAAAGGGCTTTACAGGCATCGTAGACCCCCTAAAGTCCAGAAAATGTTGGTGTCCCACAAATGGTGTCAGAGACCTCTGATTGTCCCAAAAACACTTGCAGCCTGAAAGGGGCATTAAACCAAATCCTAGACCACGGAAATTCCCAAAAATATTTTTGTCACGAAATATGCATCCTACACCCCTGAAGGTTCAGAAAATGTTGGCAGCCCAAAAAAGGCCTTAAAATGCATTTTAGGCCTGCAAAAATGTAGAAAAATTTGGAGGCCCAAAAAAGGGCTTTACAGGCATCCTAGACCCCCTAAAGTCCAGAAAATGTTGGTGGCCCACAAATGGTGTCAGAGAGCTCTGATTGTCCCAAAAACATTTGCAGCCTGAAAGGGGCATTAACCCGCATACTAGACCACTGAAATTCCCAAAAATATTTTTGTCACGAAATATGCATCCTACACCCCCGAATGTTCAGGAAATGTTGGCAGCTCAAAAAAGGCCTTAAAATGCATTTTAGGCCTGCAAAAATGTAGAAATCTTTGGAGGCCCAAAAAAGGGCTTTACAGGCATCCTAGACCCCCTAAAGTCCAGAAAATGTTGGTGGCCCACAAATGGTGTCAGAGAGCTCTGATTGTCCCAAAAACATTTGCAGCCTGAAAGGGGCATTAACCCGCATACTAGACCACTGAAATTCCCAAAAATATTTTTGTCACGAAATATGCATCCTACACCCCGAATGTTCAGGAAATGTTGGTAGCTCAAAAAAGGTCTTAAAATGCATTTTAGGCCTGCAAAAATGTAGAAAACTTTGGAGGCCCAAAAAAGGGCTTTACAGGCATCCTAGACCCCCTAAAGTCCAGAAAATGTTGGTGTCCCACAAATGGTGTCAGAGACCTCTGATTGTCCCAAAAACACTTGCAGCCTGAAAGGGGCATTAAACCAAATCCTAGACCACGGAAATTCCCAAAAATATTTTTGTCACGAAATATGCATCCTACACCCCTGAAAGTTCAGAAAATGTTGGCAGCCCAAAAAAGTCCTTAAAATGCATTTTAGGCCTGCAAAAATGTTGAAAACTTTGGAGGCCCAAAAAAGGGCTTTACAGGCATCCTAGACCCCCTAAAGTCCAGAAAATGTTGGTGGCCCACAAATGGTGTCAGAGAGCTCTGATTGTCCCAAAAACATTTGCAGCCTGAAAGGGGCATTAACCCGCATACTAGACCACTGAAATTCCCAAAAATATTTTTGTCACGAAATATGCATCCTACACCCCCGAATGTTCAGGAAATGTTGGCAGCTCAAAAAAGGCCTTAAAATGCATTTTAGGCCTGCAAAAATGTAGAAAACTTTGGAGCCCCAAAAAAGGGCTTTACAGGCATCCTAGACCCCCTAAAGTCCAGAAAATGTTGGTGTCCCACAAATGGTGTCAGAGACCTCTGATTGTCCCAAAAACACTTGCAGCCTGAAAGGGGCATTAAACCAAATCCTAGACCACGGAAATTCCCAAAAATATTTTAGTCACGAAATATGCATCCTACACCCCTGAAAGTTCAGAAAATGTTGGCAGCCCAAAAAAGGCCTTAAAATGCATTTTAGGCCTGCAAAAATGTAGAAAACTTTGGAGGCCCAAAAAAGGGCTTTACAGGCATCCTAGACCCCCTAAAGTCCAGAAAATGTTGGTGGCCCACAAATGGTGTCAGAGACCTCTGATTGTCCCAAAAACACTTGCAGCCTGAAAGGGGCATTAAACCAAATCCTAGACCACGGAAATTCCCAAAATTATTTTTGTCACGAAATATGCATCCTGCACCCCCGAATGTTCAGGAAATGTTGGCAGCTCAAAAAAGGCCTTAAAATGCATTTTAGGCCTGCAAAAATGTAGAAAACTTTGGAGGCCCAAAAAAGGGCTTTACAGGCATCCTAGACCCCCTAAAGTCCAGACAATGTTGGTGGCCCAATAACTGTGTCAGAGAGCTCTGATTGTCCCAAAATCATTTGCAGCCTGAAAGGGGCATTAACCCGCATACTAGACCACTGAAATTCCCAAAAATATTTTTGTCACGAAATATGCATCCTACACCCCCGAATGTTCAGGAAATGTTGGCAGCTCAAAAAAGGCCTTAAAATGCATTTTAGGCCTGCAAAAATGTAGAAATCTTTGGAGGCCCAAAAAAGGGCTTTACAGGCATCCTAGACCCCCTAAAGTCCAGAAAATGTTGGTGGCCCACAAATGGTGTCAGAGAGCTCTGATTGTCCCAAAAACATTTGCAGCCTGAAAGGGGCATTAACCCGCATACTAGACCACTGAAATTCCCAAAAATATTTTTGTCACGAAATATGCATCCTACACCCCCGAATGTTCAGGAAATGTTGGCAGCTCAAAAAAGTCCTTAAAATGCATTTTAGGCCTGCAAAAATGTAGAAATCTTTGGAGGCCCAAAAAAGGGCTTTACAGGCATCCTAGACCCCCTAAAGTCAAGAAAATGTTGGTGTCCCACAAATGGTGTCAGAGACCTCTGATTGTCCCAAAAACATTTGCAGCCTGAAAGGGGCATTAAACCAAATCCTAGACCACGGAAATTCCCAAAAATATTTTTGTCACGAAATATGCATCCTGCACCCCTGAAAGTTCAGAAAATGTTGGCAGCCCAAAAAAGTCCCTAAAATGCATTTTAGGCCTGCAAAAATGTAGAAAACTTTGGAGGCCCAAAAAAGGGCTTTACAGGCATCCTAGACCCCCTAAAGTCCAGAAAATGTTGGTGGCCCACAAATGGTGTCAGAGAGCTCTGATTGTCCCAAAAACATTTGCAGCCTGAAAGGGGCATTAACCCGCATACTAGACCACTGAAATTCCCAAAAATATTTTTGTCACGAAATATGCATCCTACACCCCCGAATGTTCAGGAAATGTTGGCAGCTCAAAAAAGGCCTTAAAATGCATTTTAGGCCTGCAAAAATGTAGAAAACTTTGGAGCCCCAAAAAAGGGCTTTACAGGCATCCTAGACCCCCTAAAGTCCAGAAAATGTTGGTGGCCCACAAATGGTGTCAGAGACCTCTGATTGTCCCAAAAACACTTGCAGCCTGAAAGGGGCATTAAACCAAATCCTAGACCACGGAAATTCCCAAAATTATTTTTGTCACGAAATATGCATCCTGCACCCCCGAATGTTCAGGAAATGTTGGCAGCTCAAAAAAGGCCTTAAAATGCATTTTAGGCCTGCAAAAATGTAGAAAACTTTGGAGGCCCAAAAAAGGGCTTTACAGGCATCCTAGACCCCCTAAAGTCCAGACAATGTTGGTGGCCCAATAACTGTGTCAGAGAGCTCTGATTGTCCCAAAATCATTTGCAGCCTGAAAGGGGCATTAACCCGCATACTAGACCACTGAAATTCCCAAAAATATTTTTGTCACGAAATATGCATCCTACACCCCCGAATGTTCAGGAAATGTTGGCAGCTCAAAAAAGGCCTTAAAATGCATTTTAGGCCTGCAAAAATGTAGAAATCTTTGGAGGCCCAAAAAAGGGCTTTACAGGCATCCTAGACCCCCTAAAGTCCAGAAAATGTTGGTGGCCCACAAATGGTGTCAGAGAGCTCTGATCGTCCCAAAAACATTTGCAGCCTGAAAGGGGCATTAACCCGCATACTAGACCACTGAAATTCCCAAAAATATTTTTGTCACGAAATATGCATCCTACACCCCCGAATGTTCAGGAAATGTTGGCAGCTCAAAAAAGGCCTTAAAATGCATTTTAGGCCTGCAAAAATGTAGAAATCTTTGGAGGCCCAAAAAATGGCTTTACAGGCATCCTAGACCCCCTAAAGTCCAGAAAATGTTGGTGGCCCACAAATGGTGTCAGAGAGCTCTGATTGTCCCAAAAACATTTGCAGCCTGAAAGGGGCATTAACCCGCATACTAGACCACTGAAATTCCCAAAAATATTTTTGTCACGAAATATGCATCCTACACCCCCGAATGTTCAGGAAATGTTGGCAGCTCAAAAAAGGCCTTAAAATGCATTTTAGGCCTGCAAAAATGTAGAAATCTTTGGAGGCCCAAAAAAGGGCTTTACAGGCATCCTAGACCCCCTAAAGTCCAGAAAATGTTGGTGGCCCACAAATGGTGTCAGAGAGCTCTGATTGTCCCAAAAACATTTGCAGCCTGAAAGGGGCATTAACCCGCATACTAGACCACTGAAATTCCCAAAAATATTTTTGTCACGAAATATGCATCCTACACCCCCGAATGTTCAGGAAATGTTGGCAGCTCAAAAAAGGCCTTAAAATGCATTTTAGGCCTGCAAAAATGTAGAAATCTTTGGAGGCCCAAAAAAGGGCTTTACAGGCATCCTAGACCCCCTAAAGTCAAGAAAATGTTGGTGTCCCACAAATGGTGTCAGAGACCTCTGATTGTCCCAAAAACACTTGCAGCCTGAAAGGGGCATTAAACCAAATCCTAGACCACGGAAATTCCCAAAAATATTTTTGTCACGAAATATGCATCCTGCACCCCTGAAAGTTCAGAAAATGTTGGCAGCCCAAAAAAGTCCCTAAAATGCATTTTAGGCCTGCAAAAATGTAGAAAACTTTGGAGGCCCAAAAAAGGGCTTTACAGGCATCCTAGACCCCCTAAAGTCCAGAAAATGTTGGTGGCCCACAAATGGTGTCAGAGAGCTCTGATTGTCCCAAAAACATTTGCAGCCTGAAAGGGGCATTAACCCGCATACTAGACCACTGAAATTCCCAAAAATATTTTTGTCACGAAATATGCATCCTACACCCCCGAATGTTCAGGAAATGTTGGCAGCTCAAAAAAGGCCTTAAAATGCATTTTAGGCCTGCAAAAATGTAGAAAACTTTGGAGCCCCAAAAAAGGGCTTTACAGGCATCCTAGACCCCCTAAAGTCCAGAAAATGTTGGTGGCCCACAAATGGTGTCAGAGACCTCTGATTGTCCCAAAAACACTTGCAGCCTGAAAGGGGCATTAAACCAAATCCTAGACCACGGAAATTCCCAAAATTATTTTTGTCACGAAATATGCATCCTGCACCCCCGAATGTTCAGGAAATGTTGGCAGCTCAAAAAAGGCCTTAAAATGCATTTTAGGCCTGCAAAAATGTAGAAAACTTTGGAGGCCCAAAAAAGGGCTTTACAGGCATCCTAGACCCCCTAAAGTCCAGACAATGTTGGTGGCCCAATAACTGTGTCAGAGAGCTCTGATTGTCCCAAAATCATTTGCAGCCTGAAAGGGGCATTAACCCGCATACTAGACCACTGAAATTCCCAAAAATATTTTTGTCACGAAATATGCATCCTACACCCCCGAATGTTCAGGAAATGTTGGCAGCTCAAAAAAGTCCTTAAAATGCATTTTAGGCCTGCAAAAATGTAGAAATCTTTGGAGGCCCAAAAAAGGGCTTTACAGGCATCCTAGACCCCCTAAAGTCAAGAAAATGTTGGTGTCCCACAAATGGTGTCAGAGACCTCTGATTGTCCCAAAAACACTTGCAGCCTGAAAGGGGCATTAAACCAAATCCTAGACCACGGAAATTCCCAAAAATATTTTTGTCACGAAATATGCATCCTACACCCCTGAAGGTTCAGAAAATGTTGGCAGCCCAAAAAAGGCCTTAAAATGCATTTTAGGCCTGCAAAAATGTAGAAAACTTTGGAGGCCCAAAAAAGGGCTTTACAGGCATCCTAGACCCCCTAAAGTCCAGAAAATGTTGGTGGCCCACAAATGGTGTCAGAGAGCTCTGATTGTCCCAAAAACATTTGCAGCCTGAAAGGGGCATTAACCCGCATACTAGACCACTGAAATTCCCAAAAATATTTTTGTCACGAAATATGCATCCTACACCCCCGAATGTTCAGGAAATGTTGGCAGCTCAAAAAAGGCCTTAAAATGCATTTTAGGCCTGCAAAAATGTAGAAATCTTTGGAGGCCCAAAAAAGGGCTTTACAGGCATCCTAGACCCCCTAAAGTCCAGAAAATGTTGGTGGCCCACAAATGGTGTCAGAGAGCTCTGATTGTCCCAAAAACATTTGCAGCCTGAAAGGGGCATTAACCCGCATACTAGACCACTGAAATTCCCAAAAATATTTTTGTCACGAAATATGCATCCTACACCCCGAATGTTCAGGAAATGTTGGTAGCTCAAAAAAGGTCTTAAAATGCATTTTAGGCCTGCAAAAATGTAGAAAACTTTGGAGGCCCAAAAAAGGGCTTTACAGGCATCCTAGACCCCCTAAAGTCCAGAAAATGTTGGTGTCCCACAAATGGTGTCAGAGACCTCTGATTGTCCCAAAAACACTTGCAGCCTGAAAGGGGCATTAAACCAAATCCTAGACCACGGAAATTCCCAAAAATATTTTTGTCACGAAATATGCATCCTACACCCCTGAAAGTTCAGAAAATGTTGGCAGCCCAAAAAAGTCCTTAAAATGCATTTTAGGCCTGCAAAAATGTTGAAAACTTTGGAGGCCCAAAAAAGGGCTTTACAGGCATCCTAGACCCCCTAAAGTCCAGAAAATGTTGGTGGCCCACAAATGGTGTCAGAGAGCTCTGATTGTCCCAAAAACATTTGCAGCCTGAAAGGGGCATTAACCCGCATACTAGACCACTGAAATTCCCAAAAATATTTTTGTCACGAAATATGCATCCTACACCCCCGAATGTTCAGGAAATGTTGGCAGCTCAAAAAAGGCCTTAAAATGCATTTTAGGCCTGCAAAAATGTAGAAAACTTTGGAGCCCCAAAAAAGGGCTTTACAGGCATCCTAGACCCCCTAAAGTCCAGAAAATGTTGGTGTCCCACAAATGGTGTCAGAGACCTCTGATTGTCCCAAAAACACTTGCAGCCTGAAAGGGGCATTAAACCAAATCCTAGACCACGGAAATTCCCAAAAATATTTTAGTCACGAAATATGCATCCTACACCCCTGAAAGTTCAGAAAATGTTGGCAGCCCAAAAAAGGCCTTAAAATGCATTTTAGGCCTGCAAAAATGTAGAAAACTTTGGAGGCCCAAAAAAGGGCTTTACAGGCATCCTAGACCCCCTAAAGTCCAGAAAATGTTGGTGGCCCACAAATGGTGTCAGAGACCTCTGATTGTCCCAAAAACACTTGCAGCCTGAAAGGGGCATTAAACCAAATCCTAGACCACGGAAATTCCCAAAATTATTTTTGTCACGAAATATGCATCCTGCACCCCCGAATGTTCAGGAAATGTTGGCAGCTCAAAAAAGGCCTTAAAATGCATTTTAGGCCTGCAAAAATGTAGAAAACTTTGGAGGCCCAAAAAAGGGCTTTACAGGCATCCTAGACCCCCTAAAGTCCAGACAATGTTGGTGGCCCAATAACTGTGTCAGAGAGCTCTGATTGTCCCAAAATCATTTGCAGCCTGAAAGGGGCATTAACCCGCATACTAGACCACTGAAATTCCCAAAAATATTTTTGTCACGAAATATGCATCCTACACCCCTGAATGTTCAGGAAATGTTGGCAGCTCAAAAAAGGCCTTAAAATGCATTTTAGGCCTGCAAAAATGTAGAAATCTTTGGAGGCCCAAAAAAGGGCTTTACAGGCATCCTAGACCCCCTAAAGTCCAGAAAATGTTGGTGGCCCACAAATGGTGTCAGAGAGCTCTGATTGTCCCAAAAACATTTGCAGCCTGAAAGGGGCATTAACCCGCATACTAGACCACTGAAATTCCCAAAAATATTTTTGTCACGAAATATGCATCCTACACCCCCGAATGTTCAGGAAATGTTGGCAGCTCAAAAAAGTCCTTAAAATGCATTTTAGGCCTGCAAAAATGTAGAAATCTTTGGAGGCCCAAAAAAGGGCTTTACAGGCATCCTAGACCCCCTAAAGTCAAGAAAATGTTGGTGTCCCACAAATGGTGTCAGAGACCTCTGATTGTCCCAAAAACATTTGCAGCCTGAAAGGGGCATTAAACCAAATCCTAGACCACGGAAATTCCCAAAAATATTTTTGTCACGAAATATGCATCCTGCACCCCTGAAAGTTCAGAAAATGTTGGCAGCCCAAAAAAGTCCCTAAAATGCATTTTAGGCCTGCAAAAATGTAGAAAACTTTGGAGGCCCAAAAAAGGGCTTTACAGGCATCCTAGACCCCCTAAAGTCCAGAAAATGTTGGTGGCCCACAAATGGTGTCAGAGAGCTCTGATTGTCCCAAAAACATTTGCAGCCTGAAAGGGGCATTAACCCGCATACTAGACCACTGAAATTCCCAAAAATATTTTTGTCACGAAATATGCATCCTACACCCCCGAATGTTCAGGAAATGTTGGCAGCTCAAAAAAGGCCTTAAAATGCATTTTAGGCCTGCAAAAATGTAGAAAACTTTGGAGCCCCAAAAAAGGGCTTTACAGGCATCCTAGACCCCCTAAAGTCCAGAAAATGTTGGTGGACCACAAATGGTGTCAGAGACCTCTGATTGTCCCAAAAACACTTGCAGCCTGAAAGGGGCATTAAACCAAATCCTAGACCACGGAAATTCCCAAAATTATTTTTGTCACGAAATATGCATCCTGCACCCCCGAATGTTCAGGAAATGTTGGCAGCTCAAAAAAGGCCTTAAAATGCATTTTAGGCCTGCAAAAATGTAGAAAACTTTGGAGGCCCAAAAAAGGGCTTTACAGGCATCCTAGACCCCCTAAAGTCCAGACAATGTTGGTGGCCCAATAACTGTGTCAGAGAGCTCTGATTGTCCCAAAATCATTTGCAGCCTGAAAGGGGCATTAACCCGCATACTAGACCACTGAAATTCCCAAAAATATTTTTGTCACGAAATATGCATCCTACACCCCCGAATGTTCAGGAAATGTTGGCAGCTCAAAAAAGGCCTTAAAATGCATTTTAGGCCTGCAAAAATGTAGAAATCTTTGGAGGCCCAAAAAAGGGCTTTACAGGCATCCTAGACCCCCTAAAGTCCAGAAAATGTTGGTGGCCCACAAATGGTGTCAGAGAGCTCTGATCGTCCCAAAAACATTTGCAGCCTGAAAGGGGCATTAACCCGCATACTAGACCACTGAAATTCCCAAAAATATTTTTGTCACGAAATATGCATCCTACACCCCCGAATGTTCAGGAAATGTTGGCAGCTCAAAAAAGGCCTTAAAATGCATTTTAGGCCTGCAAAAATGTAGAAATCTTTGGAGGCCCAAAAAATGGCTTTACAGGCATCCTAGACCCCCTAAAGTCCAGAAAATGTTGGTGGCCCACAAATGGTGTCAGAGAGCTCTGATTGTCCCAAAAACATTTGCAGCCTGAAAGGGGCATTAACCCGCATACTAGACCACTGAAATTCCCAAAAATATTTTTGTCACGAAATATGCATCCTACACCCCCGAATGTTCAGGAAATGTTGGCAGCTCAAAAAAGGCCTTAAAATGCATTTTAGGCCTGCAAAAATGTAGAAATCTTTGGAGGCCCAAAAAAGGGCTTTACAGGCATCCTAGACCCCCTAAAGTCCAGAAAATGTTGGTGGCCCACAAATGGTGTCAGAGAGCTCTGATTGTCCCAAAAACATTTGCAGCCTGAAAGGGGCATTAACCCGCATACTAGACCACTGAAATTCCCAAAAATATTTTTGTCACGAAATATGCATCCTACACCCCCGAATGTTCAGGAAATGTTGGCAGCTCAAAAAAGGCCTTAAAATGCATTTTAGGCCTGCAAAAATGTAGAAATCTTTGGAGGCCCAAAAAAGGGCTTTACAGGCATCCTAGACCCCCTAAAGTCAAGAAAATGTTGGTGTCCCACAAATGGTGTCAGAGACCTCTGATTGTCCCAAAAACACTTGCAGCCTGAAAGGGGCATTAAACCAAATCCTAGACCACGGAAATTCCCAAAAATATTTTTGTCACGAAATATGCATCCTGCACCCCTGAAAGTTCAGAAAATGTTGGCAGCCCAAAAAAGTCCCTAAAATGCATTTTAGGCCTGCAAAAATGTAGAAAACTTTGGAGGCCCAAAAAAGGGCTTTACAGGCATCCTAGACCCCCTAAAGTCCAGAAAATGTTGGTGGCCCACAAATGGTGTCAGAGAGCTCTGATTGTCCCAAAAACATTTGCAGCCTGAAAGGGGCATTAACCCGCATACTAGACCACTGAAATTCCCAAAAATATTTTTGTCACGAAATATGCATCCTACACCCCCGAATGTTCAGGAAATGTTGGCAGCTCAAAAAAGGCCTTAAAATGCATTTTAGGCCTGCAAAAATGTAGAAAACTTTGGAGCCCCAAAAAAGGGCTTTACAGGCATCCTAGACCCCCTAAAGTCCAGAAAATGTTGGTGGCCCACAAATGGTGTCAGAGACCTCTGATTGTCCCAAAAACACTTGCAGCCTGAAAGGGGCATTAAACCAAATCCTAGACCACGGAAATTCCCAAAATTATTTTTGTCACGAAATATGCATCCTGCACCCCCGAATGTTCAGGAAATGTTGGCAGCTCAAAAAAGGCCTTAAAATGCATTTTAGGCCTGCAAAAATGTAGAAAACTTTGGAGGCCCAAAAAAGGGCTTTACAGGCATCCTAGACCCCCTAAAGTCCAGACAATGTTGGTGGCCCAATAACTGTGTCAGAGAGCTCTGATTGTCCCAAAATCATTTGCAGCCTGAAAGGGGCATTAACCCGCATACTAGACCACTGAAATTCCCAAAAATATTTTTGTCACGAAATATGCATCCTACACCCCCGAATGTTCAGGAAATGTTGGCAGCTCAAAAAAGTCCTTAAAATGCATTTTAGGCCTGCAAAAATGTAGAAATCTTTGGAGGCCCAAAAAAGGGCTTTACAGGCATCCTAGACCCCCTAAAGTCAAGAAAATGTTGGTGTCCCACAAATGGTGTCAGAGACCTCTGATTGTCCCAAAAACACTTGCAGCCTGAAAGGGGCATTAAACCAAATCCTAGACCACGGAAATTCCCAAAAATATTTTTGTCACGAAATATGCATCCTGCACCCCTGAAAGTTCAGAAAATGTTGGCAGCCCAAAAAAGTCCCTAAAATGCATTTTAGGCCTGCAAAAATGTAGAAAACTTTGGAGGCCCAAAAAAGGGCTTTACAGGCATCCTAGACCCCCTAAAGTCCAGAAAATGTTGGTGGCCCACAAATGGTGTCAGAGAGCTCTGATTGTCCCAAAAACATTTGCAGCCTGAAAGGGGCATTAACCCGCATACTAGACCACTGAAATTCCCAAAAATATTTTTGTCACGAAATATGCATCCTACACCCCCGAATGTTCAGGAAATGTTGGCAGCTCAAAAAAGGCCTTAAAATGCATTTTAGGCCTGCAAAAATGTAGAAATCTTTGGAGGCCCAAAAAAGGGCTTTACAGGCATCCTAGACCCCCTAAAGTCCAGAAAATGTTGGTGGCCCACAAATGGTGTCAGAGAGCTCTGATTGTCCCAAAAACATTTGCAGCCTGAAAGGGGCATTAACCCGCATACTAGACCACTGAAATTCCCAAAAATATTTTTGTCACGAAATATGCATCCTACACCCCCGAATGTTCAGGAAATGTTGGCAGCTCAAAAAAGGCCTTAAAATGCATTTTAGGCCTGCAAAAATGTAGAAATCTTTGGAGGCCCAAAAAAGGGCTTTACAGGCATCCTAGACCCCCTAAAGTCAAGAAAATGTTGGTGTCCCACAAATGGTGTCAGAGACCTCTGATTGTCCCAAAAACACTTGCAGCCTGAAAGGGGCATTAAACCAAATCCTAGACCACGGAAATTCCCAAAAATATTTTTGTCACGAAATATGCATCCTGCACCCCTGAAAGTTCAGAAAATGTTGGCAGCCCAAAAAAGTCCCTAAAATGCATTTTAGGCCTGCAAAAATGTAGAAAACTTTGGAGGCCCAAAAAAGGGCTTTACAGGCATCCTAGACCCCCTAAAGTCCAGAAAATGTTGGTGGCCCACAAATGGTGTCAGAGAGCTCTGATTGTCCCAAAAACATTTGCAGCCTGAAAGGGGCATTAACCCGCATACTAGACCACTGAAATTCCCAAAAATATTTTTGTCACGAAATATGCATCCTACACCCCCGAATGTTCAGGAAATGTTGGCAGCTCAAAAAAGGCCTTAAAATGCATTTTAGGCCTGCAAAAATGTAGAAAACTTTGGAGCCCCAAAAAAGGGCTTTACAGGCATCCTAGACCCCCTAAAGTCCAGAAAATGTTGGTGGCCCACAAATGGTGTCAGAGACCTCTGATTGTCCCAAAAACACTTGCAGCCTGAAAGGGGCATTAAACCAAATCCTAGACCACGGAAATTCCCAAAATTATTTTTGTCACGAAATATGCATCCTGCACCCCCGAATGTTCAGGAAATGTTGGCAGCTCAAAAAAGGCCTTAAAATGCATTTTAGGCCTGCAAAAATGTAGAAAACTTTGGAGGCCCAAAAAAGGGCTTTACAGGCATCCTAGACCCCCTAAAGTCCAGACAATGTTGGTGGCCCAATAACTGTGTCAGAGAGCTCTGATTGTCCCAAAATCATTTGCAGCCTGAAAGGGGCATTAACCCGCATACTAGACCACTGAAATTCCCAAAAATATTTTTGTCACGAAATATGCATCCTACACCCCCGAATGTTCAGGAAATGTTGGCAGCTCAAAAAAGTCCTTAAAATGCATTTTAGGCCTGCAAAAATGTAGAAATCTTTGGAGGCCCAAAAAAGGGCTTTACAGGCATCCTAGACCCCCTAAAGTCAAGAAAATGTTGGTGTCCCACAAATGGTGTCAGAGACCTCTGATTGTCCCAAAAACACTTGCAGCCTGAAAGGGGCATTAAACCAAATCCTAGACCACGGAAATTCCCAAAAATATTTTTGTCACGAAATATGCATCCTACACCCCTGAAGGTTCAGAAAATGTTGGCAGCCCAAAAAAGGCCTTAAAATGCATTTTAGGCCTGCAAAAATGTAGAAAACTTTGGAGGCCCAAAAAAGGGCTTTACAGGCATCCTAGACCCCCTAAAGTCCAGAAAATGTTGGTGGCCCACAAATGGTGTCAGAGAGCTCTGATTGTCCCAAAAACATTTGCAGCCTGAAAGGGGCATTAACCCGCATACTAGACCACTGAAATTCCCAAAAATATTTTTGTCACGAAATATGCATCCTACACCCCCGAATGTTCAGGAAATGTTGGCAGCTCAAAAAAGGCCTTAAAATGCATTTTAGGCCTGCAAAAATGTAGAAATCTTTGGAGGCCCAAAAAAGGGCTTTACAGGCATCCTAGACCCCCTAAAGTCCAGAAAATGTTGGTGGCCCACAAATGGTGTCAGAGAGCTCTGATTGTCCCAAAAACATTTGCAGCCTGAAAGGGGCATTAACCCGCATACTAGACCACTGAAATTCCCAAAAATATTTTTGTCACGAAATATGCATCCTACACCCCGAATGTTCAGGAAATGTTGGTAGCTCAAAAAAGGTCTTAAAATGCATTTTAGGCCTGCAAAAATGTAGAAAACTTTGGAGGCCCAAAAAAGGGCTTTACAGGCATCCTAGACCCCCTAAAGTCCAGAAAATGTTGGTGTCCCACAAATGGTGTCAGAGACCTCTGATTGTCCCAAAAACACTTGCAGCCTGAAAGGGGCATTAAACCAAATCCTAGACCACGGAAATTCCCAAAAATATTTTTGTCACGAAATATGCATCCTACACCCCTGAAAGTTCAGAAAATGTTGGCAGCCCAAAAAAGTCCTTAAAATGCATTTTAGGCCTGCAAAAATGTTGAAAACTTTGGAGGCCCAAAAAAGGGCTTTACAGGCATCCTAGACCCCCTAAAGTCCAGAAAATGTTGGTGGCCCACAAATGGTGTCAGAGAGCTCTGATTGTCCCAAAAACATTTGCAGCCTGAAAGGGGCATTAACCCGCATACTAGACCACTGAAATTCCCAAAAATATTTTTGTCACGAAATATGCATCCTACACCCCCGAATGTTCAGGAAATGTTGGCAGCTCAAAAAAGGCCTTAAAATGCATTTTAGGCCTGCAAAAATGTAGAAAACTTTGGAGCCCCAAAAAAGGGCTTTACAGGCATCCTAGACCCCCTAAAGTCCAGAAAATGTTGGTGTCCCACAAATGGTGTCAGAGACCTCTGATTGTCCCAAAAACACTTGCAGCCTGAAAGGGGCATTAAACCAAATCCTAGACCACGGAAATTCCCAAAAATATTTTAGTCACGAAATATGCATCCTACACCCCTGAAAGTTCAGAAAATGTTGGCAGCCCAAAAAAGGCCTTAAAATGCATTTTAGGCCTGCAAAAATGTAGAAAACTTTGGAGGCCCAAAAAAGGGCTTTACAGGCATCCTAGACCCCCTAAAGTCCAGAAAATGTTGGTGGCCCACAAATGGTGTCAGAGACCTCTGATTGTCCCAAAAACACTTGCAGCCTGAAAGGGGCATTAAACCAAATCCTAGACCACGGAAATTCCCAAAATTATTTTTGTCACGAAATATGCATCCTGCACCCCCGAATGTTCAGGAAATGTTGGCAGCTCAAAAAAGGCCTTAAAATGCATTTTAGGCCTGCAAAAATGTAGAAAACTTTGGAGGCCCAAAAAAGGGCTTTACAGGCATCCTAGACCCCCTAAAGTCCAGACAATGTTGGTGGCCCAATAACTGTGTCAGAGAGCTCTGATTGTCCCAAAATCATTTGCAGCCTGAAAGGGGCATTAACCCGCATACTAGACCACTGAAATTCCCAAAAATATTTTTGTCACGAAATATGCATCCTACACCCCTGAATGTTCAGGAAATGTTGGCAGCTCAAAAAAGGCCTTAAAATGCATTTTAGGCCTGCAAAAATGTAGAAATCTTTGGAGGCCCAAAAAAGGGCTTTACAGGCATCCTAGACCCCCTAAAGTCCAGAAAATGTTGGTGGCCCACAAATGGTGTCAGAGAGCTCTGATTGTCCCAAAAACATTTGCAGCCTGAAAGGGGCATTAACCCGCATACTAGACCACTGAAATTCCCAAAAATATTTTTGTCACGAAATATGCATCCTACACCCCCGAATGTTCAGGAAATGTTGGCAGCTCAAAAAAGTCCTTAAAATGCATTTTAGGCCTGCAAAAATGTAGAAATCTTTGGAGGCCCAAAAAAGGGCTTTACAGGCATCCTAGACCCCCTAAAGTCAAGAAAATGTTGGTGTCCCACAAATGGTGTCAGAGACCTCTGATTGTCCCAAAAACATTTGCAGCCTGAAAGGGGCATTAAACCAAATCCTAGACCACGGAAATTCCCAAAAATATTTTTGTCACGAAATATGCATCCTGCACCCCTGAAAGTTCAGAAAATGTTGGCAGCCCAAAAAAGTCCCTAAAATGCATTTTAGGCCTGCAAAAATGTAGAAAACTTTGGAGGCCCAAAAAAGGGCTTTACAGGCATCCTAGACCCCCTAAAGTCCAGAAAATGTTGGTGGCCCACAAATGGTGTCAGAGAGCTCTGATTGTCCCAAAAACATTTGCAGCCTGAAAGGGGCATTAACCCGCATACTAGACCACTGAAATTCCCAAAAATATTTTTGTCACGAAATATGCATCCTACACCCCCGAATGTTCAGGAAATGTTGGCAGCTCAAAAAAGGCCTTAAAATGCATTTTAGGCCTGCAAAAATGTAGAAAACTTTGGAGCCCCAAAAAAGGGCTTTACAGGCATCCTAGACCCCCTAAAGTCCAGAAAATGTTGGTGGACCACAAATGGTGTCAGAGACCTCTGATTGTCCCAAAAACACTTGCAGCCTGAAAGGGGCATTAAACCAAATCCTAGACCACGGAAATTCCCAAAATTATTTTTGTCACGAAATATGCATCCTGCACCCCCGAATGTTCAGGAAATGTTGGCAGCTCAAAAAAGGCCTTAAAATGCATTTTAGGCCTGCAAAAATGTAGAAAACTTTGGAGGCCCAAAAAAGGGCTTTACAGGCATCCTAGACCCCCTAAAGTCCAGACAATGTTGGTGGCCCAATAACTGTGTCAGAGAGCTCTGATTGTCCCAAAATCATTTGCAGCCTGAAAGGGGCATTAACCCGCATACTAGACCACTGAAATTCCCAAAAATATTTTTGTCACGAAATATGCATCCTACACCCCCGAATGTTCAGGAAATGTTGGCAGCTCAAAAAAGGCCTTAAAATGCATTTTAGGCCTGCAAAAATGTAGAAATCTTTGGAGGCCCAAAAAAGGGCTTTACAGGCATCCTAGACCCCCTAAAGTCCAGAAAATGTTGGTGGCCCACAAATGGTGTCAGAGAGCTCTGATCGTCCCAAAAACATTTGCAGCCTGAAAGGGGCATTAACCCGCATACTAGACCACTGAAATTCCCAAAAATATTTTTGTCACGAAATATGCATCCTACACCCCCGAATGTTCAGGAAATGTTGGCAGCTCAAAAAAGGCCTTAAAATGCATTTTAGGCCTGCAAAAATGTAGAAATCTTTGGAGGCCCAAAAAATGGCTTTACAGGCATCCTAGACCCCCTAAAGTCCAGAAAATGTTGGTGGCCCACAAATGGTGTCAGAGAGCTCTGATTGTCCCAAAAACATTTGCAGCCTGAAAGGGGCATTAACCCGCATACTAGACCACTGAAATTCCCAAAAATATTTTTGTCACGAAATATGCATCCTACACCCCCGAATGTTCAGGAAATGTTGGCAGCTCAAAAAAGGCCTTAAAATGCATTTTAGGCCTGCAAAAATGTAGAAATCTTTGGAGGCCCAAAAAAGGGCTTTACAGGCATCCTAGACCCCCTAAAGTCCAGAAAATGTTGGTGGCCCACAAATGGTGTCAGAGAGCTCTGATTGTCCCAAAAACATTTGCAGCCTGAAAGGGGCATTAACCCGCATACTAGACCACTGAAATTCCCAAAAATATTTTTGTCACGAAATATGCATCCTACACCCCCGAATGTTCAGGAAATGTTGGCAGCTCAAAAAAGGCCTTAAAATGCATTTTAGGCCTGCAAAAATGTAGAAATCTTTGGAGGCCCAAAAAAGGGCTTTACAGGCATCCTAGACCCCCTAAAGTCAAGAAAATGTTGGTGTCCCACAAATGGTGTCAGAGACCTCTGATTGTCCCAAAAACACTTGCAGCCTGAAAGGGGCATTAAACCAAATCCTAGACCACGGAAATTCCCAAAAATATTTTTGTCACGAAATATGCATCCTGCACCCCTGAAAGTTCAGAAAATGTTGGCAGCCCAAAAAAGTCCCTAAAATGCATTTTAGGCCTGCAAAAATGTAGAAAACTTTGGAGGCCCAAAAAAGGGCTTTACAGGCATCCTAGACCCCCTAAAGTCCAGAAAATGTTGGTGGCCCACAAATGGTGTCAGAGAGCTCTGATTGTCCCAAAAACATTTGCAGCCTGAAAGGGGCATTAACCCGCATACTAGACCACTGAAATTCCCAAAAATATTTTTGTCACGAAATATGCATCCTACACCCCCGAATGTTCAGGAAATGTTGGCAGCTCAAAAAAGGCCTTAAAATGCATTTTAGGCCTGCAAAAATGTAGAAAACTTTGGAGCCCCAAAAAAGGGCTTTACAGGCATCCTAGACCCCCTAAAGTCCAGAAAATGTTGGTGGCCCACAAATGGTGTCAGAGACCTCTGATTGTCCCAAAAACACTTGCAGCCTGAAAGGGGCATTAAACCAAATCCTAGACCACGGAAATTCCCAAAATTATTTTTGTCACGAAATATGCATCCTGCACCCCCGAATGTTCAGGAAATGTTGGCAGCTCAAAAAAGGCCTTAAAATGCATTTTAGGCCTGCAAAAATGTAGAAAACTTTGGAGGCCCAAAAAAGGGCTTTACAGGCATCCTAGACCCCCTAAAGTCCAGACAATGTTGGTGGCCCAATAACTGTGTCAGAGAGCTCTGATTGTCCCAAAATCATTTGCAGCCTGAAAGGGGCATTAACCCGCATACTAGACCACTGAAATTCCCAAAAATATTTTTGTCACGAAATATGCATCCTACACCCCCGAATGTTCAGGAAATGTTGGCAGCTCAAAAAAGTCCTTAAAATGCATTTTAGGCCTGCAAAAATGTAGAAATCTTTGGAGGCCCAAAAAAGGGCTTTACAGGCATCCTAGACCCCCTAAAGTCAAGAAAATGTTGGTGTCCCACAAATGGTGTCAGAGACCTCTGATTGTCCCAAAAACACTTGCAGCCTGAAAGGGGCATTAAACCAAATCCTAGACCACGGAAATTCCCAAAAATATTTTTGTCACGAAATATGCATCCTGCACCCCTGAAAGTTCAGAAAATGTTGGCAGCCCAAAAAAGTCCCTAAAATGCATTTTAGGCCTGCAAAAATGTAGAAAACTTTGGAGGCCCAAAAAAGGGCTTTACAGGCATCCTAGACCCCCTAAAGTCCAGAAAATGTTGGTGGCCCACAAATGGTGTCAGAGAGCTCTGATTGTCCCAAAAACATTTGCAGCCTGAAAGGGGCATTAACCCGCATACTAGACCACTGAAATTCCCAAAAATATTTTTGTCACGAAATATGCATCCTACACCCCCGAATGTTCAGGAAATGTTGGCAGCTCAAAAAAGGCCTTAAAATGCATTTTAGGCCTGCAAAAATGTAGAAAACTTTGGAGCCCCAAAAAAGGGCTTTACAGGCATCCTAGACCCCCTAAAGTCCAGAAAATGTTGGTGGCCCACAAATGGTGTCAGAGACCTCTGATTGTCCCAAAAACACTTGCAGCCTGAAAGGGGCATTAAACCAAATCCTAGACCACGGAAATTCCCAAAATTATTTTTGTCACGAAATATGCATCATGCACCCCCGAATGTTCAGGAAATGTTGGCAGCTCAAAAAAGGCCTTAAAATGCATTTTAGGCCTGCAAAAATGTAGAAAACTTTGGAGGCCCAAAAAAGGGCTTTACAGGCATCCTAGACCCCCTAAAGTCCAGACAATGTTGGTGGCCCAATAACTGTGTCAGAGAGCTCTGATTGTCCCAAAATCATTTGCAGCCTGAAAGGGGCATTAACCCGCATACTAGACCACTGAAATTCCCAAAAATATTTTTGTCACGAAATATGCATCCTACACCCCCGAATGTTCAGGAAATGTTGGCAGCTCAAAAAAGGCCTTAAAATGCATTTTAGGCCTGCAAAAATGTAGAAAACTTTGGAGCCCCAAAAAAGGGCTTTACAGGCATCCTAGACCCCCTAAAGTCCAGAAAATGTTGGTGGCCCACAAATGGTGTCAGAGACCTCTGATTGTCCCAAAAACACTTGCAGCCTGAAAGGGGCATTAAACCAAATCCTAGACCACGGAAATTCCCAAAATTATTTTTGTCACTAAATATGCATCCTGCACCCCCGAATGTTCAGGAAATGTTGGCAGCTCAAAAAAGGCCTTAAAATGCATTTTAGGCCTGCAAAAATGTAGAAAACTTTGGAGGCCCAAAAAAGGGCTTTACAGGCATCCTAGACCCCCTAAAGTCCAGACAATGTTGGTGGCCCAATAACTGTGTCAGAGAGCTCTGATTGTCCCAAAATCATTTGCAGCCTGAAAGGGGCATTAACCCGCATACTAGACCACTGAAATTCCCAAAAATATTTTTGTCACGAAATATGCATCCTACACCCCCGAATGTTCAGGAAATGTTGGCAGCTCAAAAAAGGCCTTAAAATGCATTTTAGGCCTGCAAAAATGTAGAACTCTTTGGAGGCCCAAAAAAGGGCTTTACAGGCATCCTAGACCCCCTAAAGTCCAGAAAATGTTGGTGGCCCACAAATGGTGTCAGAGAGCTCTGATCGTCCCAAAAACATTTGCAGCCTGAAAGGGGCATTAACCCGCATACTAGACCACTGAAATTCCCAAAAATATTTTTGTCACGAAATATGCATCCTACACCCCCGAATGTTCAGGAAATGTTGGCAGCTCAAAAAAGGCCTTAAAATGCATTTTAGGCCTGCAAAAATGTAGAAATCTTTGGAGGCCCAAAAAATGGCTTTACAGGCATCCTAGACCCCCTAAAGTCCAGAAAATGTTGGTGGCCCACAAATGGTGTCAGAGAGCTCTGATTGTCCCAAAAACATTTGCAGCCTGAAAGGGGCATTAACCCGCATACTAGACCACTGAAATTCCCAAAAATATTTTTGTCACGAAATATGCATCCTACACCCCCGAATGTTCAGGAAATGTTGGCAGCTCAAAAAAGGCCTTAAAATGCATTTTAGGCCTGCAAAAATGTAGAAATCTTTGGAGGCCCAAAAAAGGGCTTTACAGGCATCCTAGACCCCCTAAAGTCCAGAAAATGTTGGTGGCCCACAAATGGTGTCAGAGAGCTCTGATTGTCCCAAAAACATTTGCAGCCTGAAAGGGGTATTAACCCGCATACTAGACCACTGAAATTCCCAAAAATATTTTTGTCACGAAATATGCATCCTACACCCCCGAATGTTCAGGAAATGTTGGCAGCTCAAAAAAGGCCTTAAAATGCATTTTAGGCCTGCAAAAATGTAGAAATCTTTGGAGGCCCAAAAAAGGGCTTTACAGGCATCCTAGACCCCCTAAAGTCAAGAAAATGTTGGTGTCCCACAAATGGTGTCAGAGACCTCTGATTGTCCCAAAAACACTTGCAGCCTGAAAGGGGCATTAAACCAAATCCTAGACCACGGAAATTCCCAAAAATATTTTTGTCACGAAATATGCATCCTGCACCCCTGAAAGTTCAGAAAATGTTGGCAGCCCAAAAAAGTCCCTAAAATGCATTTTAGGCCTGCAAAAATGTAGAAAACTTTGGAGGCCCAAAAAAGGGCTTTACAGGCATCCTAGACCCCCTAAAGTCCAGAAAATGTTGGTGGCCCACAAATGGTGTCAGAGAGCTCTGATTGTCCCAAAAACATTTGCAGCCTGAAAGGGGCATTAACCCGCATACTAGACCACTGAAATTCCCAAAAATATTTTTGTCACGAAATATGCATCCTACACCCCCGAATGTTCAGGAAATGTTGGCAGCTCAAAAAAGGCCTTAAAATGCATTTTAGGCCTGCAAAAATGTAGAAAACTTTGGAGCCCCAAAAAAGGGCTTTACAGGCATCCTAGACCCCCTAAAGTCCAGAAAATGTTGGTGGCCCACAAATGGTGTCAGAGACCTCTGATTGTCCCAAAAACACTTGCAGCCTGAAAGGGGCATTAAACCAAATCCTAGACCACGGAAATTCCCAAAATTATTTTTGTCACGAAATATGCATCCTGCACCCCCGAATGTTCAGGAAATGTTGGCAGCTCAAAAAAGGCCTTAAAATGCATTTTAGGCCTGCAAAAATGTAGAAAACTTTGGAGGCCCAAAAAAGGGCTTTACAGGCATCGTAGACCCCCTAAAGTCCAGACAATGTTGGTGGCCCAATAACTGTGTCAGAGAGCTCTGATTGTCCCAAAATCATTTGCAGCCTGAAAGGGGCATTAACCCGCATACTAGACCACTGAAATTCCCAAAAATATTTTTGTCACGAAATATGCATCCTACACCCCCGAATGTTCAGGAAATGTTGGCAGCTCAAAAAAGTCCTTAAAATGCATTTTAGGCCTGCAAAAATGTAGAAATCTTTGGAGGCCCAAAAAAGGGCTTTACAGGCATCCTAGACCCCCTAAAGTCAAGAAAATGTTGGTGTCCCACAAATGGTGTCAGAGACCTCTGATTGTCCCAAAAACACTTGCAGCCTGAAAGGGGCATTAAACCAAATCCTAGACCACGGAAATTCCCAAAAATATTTTTGTCACGAAATATGCATCCTGCACCCCTGAAAGTTCAGAAAATGTTGGCAGCCCAAAAAAGTCCCTAAAATGCATTTTAGGCCTGCAAAAATGTAGAAAACTTTGGAGGCCCAAAAAAGGGCTTTACAGGCATCCTAGACCCCCTAAAGTCCAGAAAATGTTGGTGGCCCACAAATGGTGTCAGAGAGCTCTGATTGTCCCAAAAACATTTGCAGCCTGAAAGGGGCATTAACCCGCATACTAGACCACTGAAATTCCCAAAA
The DNA here is from genome assembly GCF_040938575.1 of Ambystoma mexicanum. Lineage (NCBI taxonomy): Eukaryota > Metazoa > Chordata > Amphibia > Caudata > Ambystomatidae > Ambystoma > Ambystoma mexicanum. The sequence goes on along the minus strand of NC_090936.1, from coordinate 560,974,959 downwards.
ATATTTTTGTCACGAAATATGCATCCTACACCCCCGAATGTTCAGGAAATGTTGGCAGCTCAAAAAAGGCCTTAAAATGCATTTTAGGCCTGCAAAAATGTAGAAAACTTTGGAGCCCCAAAAAAGGGCTTTACAGGCATCCTAGACCCCCTAAAGTCCAGAAAATGTTGGTGGCCCACAAATGGTGTCAGAGACCTCTGATTGTCCCAAAAACACTTGCAGCCTGAAAGGGGCATTAAACCAAATCCTAGACCACGGAAATTCCCAAAATTATTTTTGTCACGAAATATGCATCATGCACCCCCGAATGTTCAGGAAATGTTGGCAGCTCAAAAAAGGCCTTAAAATGCATTTTAGGCCTGCAAAAATGTAGAAAACTTTGGAGGCCCAAAAAAGGGCTTTACAGGCATCCTAGACCCCCTAAAGTCCAGACAATGTTGGTGGCCCAATAACTGTGTCAGAGAGCTCTGATTGTCCCAAAATCATTTGCAGCCTGAAAGGGGCATTAACCCGCATACTAGACCACTGAAATTCCCAAAAATATTTTTGTCACGAAATATGCATCCTACACCCCCGAATGTTCAGGAAATGTTGGCAGCTCAAAAAAGGCCTTAAAATGCATTTTAGGCCTGCAAAAATGTAGAAATCTTTGGAGGCCCAAAAAAGGGCTTTACAGGCATCCTAGACCCCCTAAAGTCCAGAAAATGTTGGTGGCCCACAAATGGTGTCAGAGAGCTCTGATTGTCCCAAAAACATTTGCAGCCTGAAAGGGGCATTAACCCGCATACTAGACCACTGAAATTCCCAAAAATATTTTTGTCACGAAATATGCATCCTACACCCCCGAATGTTCAGGAAATGTTGGCAGCTCAAAAAAGGCCTTAAAATGCATTTTAGGCCTGCAAAAATGTAGAAATCTTTGGAGGCCCAAAAAATGGCTTTACAGGCATCCTAGACCCCCTAAAGTCCAGAAAATGTTGGTGGCCCACAAATATTGTCAGAGAGCTCTGATTGTCCCAAAAACATTTGCAGCCTGAAAGGGGCATTAACCCGCATACTAGACCACTGAAATTCCCAAAAATATTTTTGTCACGAAATATGCATCCTACACCCCCGAATGTTCAGGAAATGTTGGCAGCTCAAAAAAGGCCTTAAAATGCATTTTAGGCCTGCAAAAATGTAGAAATCTTTGGAGGCCCAAAAAAGGGCTTTACAGGCATCCTAGACCCCCTAAAGTCCAGAAAATGTTGGTGGCCCACAAATGGTGTCAGAGAGCTCTGATTGTCCCAAAAACATTTGCAGCCTGAAAGGGGCATTAACCCGCATACTAGACCACTGAAATTCCCAAAAATATTTTTGTCACGAAATATGCATCCTACACCCCCGAATGTTCAGGAAATGTTGGCAGCTCAAAAAAGTCCTTAAAATGCATTTTAGGCCTGCAAAAATGTAGAAATCTTTGGAGGCCCAAAAAAGGGCTTTACAGGCATCCTAGACCCCCTAAAGTCCAGAAAATGTTGGTGGCCCACAAATGGTGTCAGAGAGCTCTGATTGTCCCTAAAACATTTGCAGCCTGAAAGGGGCATTAACCCGCATACTAGACCACTGAAATTCCCAAAAATATTTTTGTCACGAAATATGCATCCTACACCCCCGAATGTTCAGGAAATGTTGGCAGCTCAAAAAAGTCCTTAAAATGCATTTTAGGCCTGCAAAAATGTAGAAATCTTTGGAGGCCCAAAAAAGGGCTTTACAGGCATCCTAGACCCCCTAAAGTCAAGAAAATGTTGGTGTCCCACAAATGGTGTCAGAGACCTCTGATTGTCCCAAAAACACTTGCAGCCTGAAAGGGGCATTAAACCAAATCCTAGACCACGGAAATTCCCAAAAATATTTTTGTCACGAAATATGCATCCTGCACCCCTGAAAGTTCAGAAAATGTTGGCAGCCCAAAAAAGTCCCTAAAATGTATTTTAGGCCTGCAAAAATGTAGAAAACTTTGGAGGCCCAAAAAAGGGCTTTACAGGCATCCTAGACCCCCTAAAGTCCAGAAAATGTTGGTGGCCCACAAATGGTGTCAGAGAGCTCTGATTGTCCCAAAAACATTTGCAGCCTGAAAGGGGCATTAACCCGCATACTAGACCACTGAAATTCCCAAAAATATTTTTGTCACGAAATATGCATCCTACACCCCCGAATGTTCAGGAAATGTTGGCAGCTCAAAAAAGGCCTTAAAATGCATTTTAGGCCTGCAAAAATGTAGAAAACTTTGGAGCCCCAAAAAAGGGCTTTACAGGCATCCTAGACCCCCTAAAGTCCAGAAAATGTTGGTGGCCCACAAATGGTGTCAGAGACCTCTGATTGTCCCAAAAACACTTGCAGCCTGAAAGGGGCATTAAATCAAATCCTAGACCACGGAAATTCCCAAAATTATTTTTGTCACGAAATATGCATCCTGCACCCCCGAATGTTCAGGAAATGTTGGCAGCTCAAAAAAGGCCTTAAAATGCATTTTAGGCCTGCAAAAATGTAGAAAACTTTGGAGGCCCAAAAAAGGGCTTTACAGGCATCGTAGACCCCCTAAAGTCCAGACAATGTTGGTGGCCCAATAACTGTGTCAGAGAGCTCTGATTGTCCCAAAATCATTTGCAGCCTGAAAGGGGCATTAACCCGCATACTAGACCGCTGAAATTCCCAAAAATATTTTTGTCACGAAATATGCATCCTACACCCCCGAATGTTCAGGAAATGTTGGCAGCTCAAAAAAGGCCTTAAAATGCATTTTAGGCCTGCAAAAATGTAGAAATCTTTGGAGGCCCAAAAAAGGGCTTTACAGGCATCCTAGACCCCCTAAAGTCCAGACAATGTTGGTGGCCCAATAACTGTGTCAGAGAGCTCTGATTGTCCCAAAATCATTTGCAGCCTGAAAGGGGCATTAACCCGCATACTAGACCACTGAAATTCCCAAAAATATTTTTGTCACGAAATATGCATCCTACACCCCCGAATGTTCAGGAAATGTTGGCAGCTCAAAAAAGGCCTTAAAATGCATTTTAGGCCTGCAAAAATGTAGAAATCTTTGGAGGCCCAAAAAAGGGCTTTACAGGCATCCTAGACCCCTAAAGTCCAGAAAATGTTGGTGGCCCACAAATGGTGTCAGAGAGCTCTGATTGTCCCAAAAACATTTGCAGCCTGAAAGGGGCATTAACCCGCATACTAGACCACTGAAATTCCCAAAAATATTTTTGTCACGAAATATGCATCCTACACCCCCGAATGTTCAGGAAATGTTGGCAGCTCAAAAAAGGCCTTAAAATGCATTTTAGGCCTGCAAAAATGTAGAAATCTTTGGAGGCCCAAAAAAGGGCTTTACAGGCATCCTAGACCCCCTAAAGTCCAGAAAATGTTGGTGGCCCACAAATGGTGTCAGAGAGCTCTGATTGTCCCAAAAACATTTGCAGCCTGAAAGGGGCATTAACCCGCATACTAGACCACTGAAATTCCCAAAAATATTTTTGTCACGAAATATGCATCCTACACCCCCGAATGTTCAGGAAATGTTGGCAGCTCAAAAAAGTCCTTAAAATGCATTTTAGGCCTGCAAAAATGTAGAAATCTTTGGAGGCCCAAAAAAGGGCTTTACAGGCATCCTAGACCCCCTAAAGTCCAGAAAATGTTGGTGGCCCACAAATGGTGTCAGAGAGCTCTGATTGTCCCAAAAACATTTGCAGCCTGAAAGGGGCATTAACCCGCATACTAGACCACTGAAATTCCCAAAAATATTTTTGTCACGAAATATGCATCCTACACCCCCGAATGTTCAGGAAATGTTGGCAGCTCAAAAAAGTCCTTAAAATGCATTTTAGGCCTGCAAAAATGTAGAAATCTTTGGAGGCCCAAAAAAGGGCTTTACAGGCATCCTAGACCCCCTAAAGTCCAGAAAATGTTGGTGGCCCACAAATGGTGTCAGAGAGCTCTGATTGTCCCAAAAACATTTGCAGCCTGAAAGGGGCATTAACCCGCATACTAGACCACTGAAATTCCCAAAAATATTTTTGTCACGAAATATGCATCCTACACCCCCGAATGTTCAGGAAATGTTGGCAGCTCAAAAAAGGCCTTAAAACGCATTTTAGGCCTGCAAAAATGTAGAAATCTTTGGAGGCCCAAAAAATGGCTTTACAGGCATCCTAGACCCCCTAAAGTCCAGAAAATGTTGGTGGCCCACAAATATTGTCAGAGAGCTCTGATTGTCCCAAAAACATTTGCAGCCTGAAAGGGGCATTAACCCGCATACTAGACCACTGAAATTCCCAAAAATATTTTTGTCACGAAATATGCATCCTACACCCCCGAATGTTCAGGAAATGTTGGCAGCTCAAAAAAGGCCTTAAAATGCATTTTAGGCCTGCAAAAATGTAGAAATCTTTGGAGGCCCAAAAAAGGGCTTTACAGGCATCCTAGACCCCCTAAAGTCCAGAAAATGTTGGTGGCCCACAAATGGTGTCAGAGAGCTCTGATTGTCCCAAAAACATTTGCAGCCTGAAAGGGGCATTAACCCGCATACTAGACCACTGAAATTCCCAAAAATATTTTTGTCACGAAATATGCATCCTACACCCCCGAATGTTAAGGAAATGTTGGCAGCTCAAAAAAGTCCTTAAAATGCATTTTAGGCCTGCAAAAATGTAGAAATCTTTGGAGGCCCAAAAAAGGGCTTTACAGGCATCCTAGACCCCCTAAAGTCTAGAAAATGTTGGTGGCCCACAAATGGTGTCAGAGAGCTCTGATTGTCCCAAAAACATTTGCAGCCTGAAAGGGGCATTAACCCGCATACTAGACCACTGAAATTCCCAAAAATATTTTTGTCACGAAATATGCATCCTACACCCCCGAATGTTCAGGAAATGTTGGCAGCTCAAAAAAGTCCTTAAAATGCATTTTAGGCCTGCAAAAATGTAGAAATCTTTGGAGGCCCAAAAAAGGGCTTTACAGGCATCCTAGACCCCCTAAAGTCAAGAAAATGTTGGTGTCCCACAAATGGTGTCAGAGAGCTCTGATTGTCCCAAAAACATTTGCAGCCTGAAAGGGGCATTAACCCGCATACTAGACCACGGAAATTCCCAAAAATATTTTTGTCACGAAATATGCATCCTGCACCCCTGAAAGTTCAGAAAATGTTGGCAGCCCAAAAAAGTCCCTAAAATGCATTTTAGGCCTGCAAAAATGTAGAAAACTTTGGAGGCCCAAAAAAGGGCTTTACAGGCATCCTAGACCCCCTAAAGTCCAGAAAATGTTGGTGGCCCACAAATGGTGTCAGAGAGCTCTGATTGTCCCAAAAACATTTGCAGCCTGAAAGGGGCATTAACCCGCATACTAGACCACTGAAATTCCCAAAAATATTTTTGTCACGAAATATGCATCCTACACCCCCGAATGTTCAGGAAATGTTGGCAGCTCAAAAAAGGCCTTAAAATGCATTTTAGGCCTGCAAAAATGTAGAAAACTTTGGAGCCCCAAAAAAGGGCTTTACAGGCATCCTAGACCCCCTAAAGTCCAGAAAATGTTGGTGGCCCACAAATGGTGTCAGAGACCTCTGATTGTCCCAAAAACACTTGCAGCCTGAAAGGGGCATTAAACCAAATCCTAGACCACGGAAATTCCCAAAATTATTTTTGTCACGAAATATGCATCCTGCACCCCCGAATGTTCAGGAAATGTTGGCAGCTCAAAAAAGGCCTTAAAATGCATTTTAGGCCTGCAAAAATGTAGAAATCTTTGGAGGCCCAAAAAAGGGCTTTACAGGCATCCTAGACCCCCTAAAGTCCAGACAATGTTGGTGGCCCAATAACTGTGTCAGAGAGCTCTGATTGTCCCAAAATCATTTGCAGCCTGAAAGGGGCATTAACCCGCATACTAGACCACTGAAATTCCCAAAAATATTTTTGTCACGAAATATGCATCCTACACCCCCGAATGTTCAGGAAATGTTGGCAGCTCAAAAAAGGCCTTAAAATGCATTTTAGGCCTGCAAAAATGTAGAAATCTTTGGAGGCCCAAAAAAGGGCTTTACAGGCATCCTAGACCCCCTAAAGTCCAGAAAATGTTGGTGGCCCACAAATGGTGTCAGAGAGCTCTGATTGTCCCAAAAACATTTGCAGCCTGAAAGGGGCATTAACCCGCATACTAGACCACTGAAATTCCCAAAAATATTTTTGTCACGAAATATGCATCCTACACCCCCGAATGTTCAGGAAATGTTGGCAGCTCAAAAAAGGCCTTAAAATGCATTTTAGGCCTGCAAAAATGTAGAAATCTTTGGAGGCCCAAAAAATGGCTTTACAGGCATCCTAGACCCCCTAAAGTCCAGAAAATGTTGGTGGCCCACAAATATTGTCAGAGAGCTCTGATTGTCCCAAAAACATTTGCAGCCTGAAAGGGGCATTAACCCGCATACTAGACCACTGAAATTCCCAAAAATATTTTTGTCACGAAATATGCATCCTACACCCCCGAATGTTCAGGAAATGTTGGCAGCTCAAAAAAGGCCTTAAAATGCATTTTAGGCCTGCAAAAATGTAGAAATCTTTGGAGGCCCAAAAAAGGGCTTTACAGGCATCCTAGACCCCCTAAAGTCCAGAAAATGTTGGTGGCCCACAAATGGTGTCAGAGAGCTCTGATTGTCCCAAAAACATTTGCAGCCTGAAAGGGGCATTAACCCGCATACTAGACCACTGAAATTCCCAAAAATATTTTTGTCACGAAATATGCATCCTACACCCCCGAATGTTCAGGAAATGTTGGCAGCTCAAAAAAGTCCTTAAAATGCATTTTAGGCCTGCAAAAATGTAGAAATCTTTGGAGGCCCAAAAAAGGGCTTTACAGGCATCCTAGACCCCCTAAAGTCAAGAAAATGTTGGTGTCCCACAAATGGTGTCAGAGACCTCTGATTGTCCCAAAAACACTTGCAGCCTGAAAGGGGCATTAAACCAAATCCTAGACCACGGAAATTCCCAAAAATATTTTTGTCACGAAATATGCATCCTGCACCCCTGAAAGTTCAGAAAATGTTGGCAGCCCAAAAAAGTCCCTAAAATGCATTTTAGGCCTGCAAAAATGTAGAAAACTTTGGAGGCCCAAAAAAGGGCTTTACAGGCATCCTAGACCCCCTAAAGTCCAGAAAATGTTGGTGGCCCACAAATGGTGTCAGAGAGCTCTGATTGTCCCAAAAACATTTGCAGCCTGAAAGGGGCATTAACCCGCATACTAGACCACTGAAATTCCCAAAAATATTTTTGTCACGAAATATGCATCCTACACCCCCGAATGTTCAGGAAATGTTGGCAGCTCAAAAAAGGCCTTAAAATGCATTTTAGGCCTGCAAAAATGTAGAAATCTTTGGAGGCCCAAAAAATGGCTTTACAGGCATCCTAGACCCCCTAAAGTCCAGAAAATGTTGGTGGCCCACAAATATTGTCAGAGAGCTCTGATTGTCCCAAAAACATTTGCAGCCTGAAAGGGGCATTAACCCGCATACTAGACCACTGAAATTCCCAAAAATATTTTTGTCACGAAATATGCATCCTACACCCCCGAATGTTCAGGAAATGTTGGCAGCTCAAAAAAGGCCTTAAAATGCATTTTAGGCCTGCAAAAATGTAGAAATCTTTGGAGGCCCAAAAAAGGGCTTTACAGGCATCCTAGACCCCCTAAAGTCCAGAAAATGTTGGTGGCCCACAAATGGTGTCAGAGAGCTCTGATTGTCCCAAAAACATTTGCAGCCTGAAAGGGGCATTAACCCGCATACTAGACCACTGAAATTCCCAAAAATATTTTTGTCACGAAATATGCATCCTACACCCCCGAATGTTCAGGAAATGTTGGCAGCTCAAAAAAGTCCTTAAAATGCATTTTAGGCCTGCAAAAATGTAGAAATCTTTGGAGGCCCAAAAAAGGGCTTTACAGGCATCCTAGACCCCCTAAAGTCAAGAAAATGTTGGTGTCCCACAAATGGTGTCAGAGACCTCTGATTGTCCCAAAAACACTTGCAGCCTGAAAGGGGCATTAAACCAAATCCTAGACCACGGAAATTCCCAAAAATATTTTTGTCACGAAATATGCATCCTGCACCCCTGAAAGTTCAGAAAATGTTGGCAGCCCAAAAAAGTCCCTAAAATGCATTTTAGGCCTGCAAAAATGTAGAAAACTTTGGAGGCCCAAAAAAGGGCTTTACAGGCATCCTAGACCCCCTAAAGTCCAGAAAATGTTGGTGGCCCACAAATGGTGTCAGAGAGCTCTGATTGTCCCAAAAACATTTGCAGCCTGAAAGGGGCATTAACCCGCATACTAGACCACTGAAATTCCCAAAAATATTTTTGTCACGAAATATGCATCCTACACCCCCGAATGTTCAGGAAATGTTGGCAGCTCAAAAAAGGCCTTAAAATGCATTTTAGGCCTGCAAAAATGTAGAAAACTAGCCCCAAAAAAGGGCTTTACAGGCATCGTAGACCCCCTAAAGTCCAGAAAATGTTGGTGTCCCACAAATGGTGTCAGAGACCTCTGATTGTCCCAAAAACACTTGCAGCCTGAAAGGGGCATTAAACCAAATCCTAGACCACGGAAATTCCCAAAAATATTTTTGTCACGAAATATGCATCCTACACCCCTGAAGGTTCAGAAAATGTTGGCAGCCCAAAAAAGGCCTTAAAATGCATTTTAGGCCTGCAAAAATGTAGAAGACTTTGGAGGCCCAAAAAAGGGCTTTACAGGCATCCTAGACCCCCTAAAGTCCAGAAAATGTTGGTGGCCCACAAATGGTGTCAGAGAGCTCTGATTGTCCCAAAAACATTTGCAGCCTGAAAGGGGCATTAACCCGCATACTAGACCACTGAAATTCCCAAAAATATTTTTGTCACGAAATATGCATCCTACACCCCCGAATGTTCAGGAAATGTTGGCAGCTCAAAAAAGGCCTTAAAATGCATTTTAGGCCTGCAAAAATGTAGAAATCTTTGGAGGCCCAAAAAAGGGCTTTACAGGCATCCTAGACCCCCTAAAGTCCAGAAAATGTTGGTGGCCCACAAATGGTGTCAGAGAGCTCTGATTGTCCCAAAAACATTTGCAGCCTGAAAGGGGCATTAACCCGCATACTAGACCACTGAAATTCCCAAAAATATTTTTGTCACGAAATATGCATCCTACACCCCGAATGTTCAGGAAATGTTGGTAGCTCAAAAAAGGTCTTAAAATGCATTTTAGGCCTGCAAAAATGTAGAAAACTTTGGAGGCCCAAAAAAGGGCTTTACAGGCATCCTAGACCCCCTAAAGTCCAGAAAATGTTGGTGTCCCACAAATGGTGTCAGAGACCTCTGATTGTCCCAAAAACACTTGCAGCCTGAAAGGGGCATTAAACCAAATCCTAGACCACGGAAATTCCCAAAAATATTTTTGTCACGAAATATGCATCCTACACCCCTGAAAGTTCAGAAAATGTTGGCAGCCTAAAAAAGTCCTTAAAATGCATTTTAGGCCTGCAAAAATGTTGAAAACTTTGGAGGCCCAAAAAAGGGCTTTACAGGCATCCTAGACCCCCTAAAGTCCAGAAAATGTTGGTGGCCCACAAGTGGTGTCAGAGAGCTCTGATTGTCCCAAAAACATTTGCAGCCTGAAAGGGGCATTAACCCGCATACTAGACCACTGAAATTCCCAAAAATATTTTTGTCACGAAATATGCATCCTACACCCCCGAATGTTCAGGAAATGTTGGCAGCTCAAAAAAGGCCTTAAAATGCATTTTAGGCCTGCAAAAATGTAGAAAACTTTGGAGCCCCAAAAAAGGGCTTTACAGGCATCCTAGACCCCCTAAAGTCCAGAAAATGTTGGTGTCCCACAAATGGTGTCAGAGACCTCTGATTGTCCCAAAAACACTTGCAGCCTGAAAGGGGCATTAAACCAAATCCTAGACCACGGAAATTCCCAAAAATATTTTAGTCACGAAATATGCATCCTACACCCCTGAAAGTTCAGAAAATGTTGGCAGCCCAAAAAAGGCCTTAAAATGCATTTTAGGCCTGCAAAAATGTAGAAAACTTTGGAGGCCCAAAAAAGGGCTTTACAGGCATCCTAGACCCCCTAAAGTCCAGAAAATGTTGGTGGCCCACAAATGGTGTCAGAGACCTCTGATTGTCCCAAAAACACTTGCAGCCTGAAAGGGGCATTAAACCAAATCCTAGACCACGGAAATTCCCAAAATTATTTTTGTCACGAAATATGCATCCTGCACCCCCGAATGTTCAGGAAATGTTGGCAGCTCAAAAAAGGCCTTAAAATGCATTTTAGGCCTGCAAAAAAGTAGAAAACTTTGGAGGCCCAAAAAAGGGCTTTACAGGCATCCTAGACCCCCTAAAGTCCAGACAATGTTGGTGGCCCAATAACTGTGTCAGAGAGCTCTGATTGTCGCAAAATCATTTGCAGCCTGAAAGGGGCATTAACCCGCATACTAGACCACTGAAATTCCCAAAAATATTTTTGTCACGAAATATGCATCCTACACCCCCGAATGTTCAGGAAATGTTGGCAGCTCAAAAAAGGCCTTAAAATGCATTTTAGGCCTGCAAAAATGTAGAAATCTTTGGAGGCCCAAAAAAGGGCTTTACAGGCATCCTAGACCCCCTAAAGTCCAGAAAATGTTGGTGGCCCACAAATGGTGTCAGAGAGCTCTGATTGTCCCAAAAACATGTGCAGCCTGAAAGGGGCATTAACCCGCATACTAGACCACTGAAATTCCCAAAAATATTTTTGTCACGAAATATGCATCCTACACCCCCGAATGTTCAGGAAATGTTGGCAGCTCAAAAAAGGCCTTAAAATGCATTTTAGGCCTGCAAAAATGTAGAAAACTTTGGAGGCCCAAAAAAGGGCTTTACAGGCATCCTAGACCCCCTAAAGTCCAGACAATGTTGGTGGCCCAATAACTGTGTCAGAGAGCTCTGATTGTCCAAAATCATTTGCAGCCTGAAAGGGGCATTAACCCGCATACTAGACCACTGAAATTCCCAAAAATATTTTTGTCACGAAATATGCATCCTACACCCCCGAATGTTCAGGAAATGTTGGCAGCTCAAAAAAGGCCTTAAAATGCATTTTAGGCCTGCAAAAATGTAGAAATCTTTGGAGGCCCAAAAAAGGGCTTTACAGGCATCCTAGACCCCCTAAAGTCCAGACAATGTTGGTGGCCCAATAACTGTGTCAGAGAGCTCTGATTGTCCCAAAATCATTTGCAGCCTGAAAGGGGCATTAACCCGCATACTAGACCACTGAAATTCCCAAAAATATTTTTGTCACGAAATATGCATCCTACACCCCCGAATGTTCAGGAAATGTTGGCAGCTCAAAAAAGTCCTTAAAATGCATTTTAGGCCTGCAAAAATGTAGAAATCTTTGGAGGCCCAAAAAAGGGCTTTACAGGCATCCTAGACCCCCTAAAGTCCAGAAAATGTTGGTGGCCCACAAATGGTGTCAGAGAGCTCTGATTGTCCCAAAAACATTTGCAGCCTGAAAGGGGCATTAACCCGCATACTAGACCACTGAAATTCCCAAAAATATTTTTGTCACGAAATATGCATCCTACACCCCCGAATGTTCAGGAAATGTTGGCAGCTCAAAAAAGGCCTTAAAATGCATTTTAGGCCTGCAAAAATGTAGAAATCTTTGGAGGCCCAAAAAAGGGCTTTACAGGCATCCTAGACCCCCTAAAGTCAAGAAAATGTTGGTGTCCCACAAATGGTGTCAGAGACCTCTGATTGTCCCAAAAACACTTGCAGCCTGAAAGGGGCATTAAACCAAATCCTAGACCACGGAAATTCCCAAAAATATTTTTGTCACGAAATATGCATCCTGCACCCCTGAAAGTTCAGAAAATGTTGGCAGCCCAAAAAAGACCCTAAAATGCATTTTAGGCCTGCAAAAATGTAGAAAACTTTGGAGGCCCAAAAAAGGGCTTTACAGGCATCCCAGACCCCCTAAAGTCCAGAAAATGTTGGTGGCCCACAAATGGTGTCAGAGAGCTCTGATTGTCCCAAAAACATTTGCAGCCTGAAAGGGGCATTAACCCGCATACTAGACCACTGAAATTCCCAAAAATATTTTTGTCACGAAATATGCATCCTACACCCCCGAATGTTCAGGAAATGTTGGCAGCTCAAAAAAGGCCTTAAAATGCATTTTAGGCCTGCAAAAATGTAGAAAACTTTGGAGCCCCAAAAAAGGGCTTTACAGGCATCCTAGACCCCCTAAAGTCCAGAAAATGTTGGTGGCCCACAAATGGTGTCAGAGACCTCTGATTGTCCCAAAAACACTTGCAGCCTGAAAGGGGCATTAAACCAAATCCTAGACCACGGAAATTCCCAAAATTATTTTTGTCACGAAATATGCATCCTGCACCCCCGAATGTTCAGGAAATGTTGGCAGCTCAAAAAAGGCCTTAAAATGCATTTTAGGCCTGCAAAAATGTAGAAAACTTTGGAGGCCCAAAAAAGGGCTTTACAGGCATCCTAGACCCCCTAAAGTCCAGACAATGTTGGTGGCCCAATAACTGTGTCAGAGAGCTCTGATTGTCCCAAAATCATTTGCAGCCTGAAAGGGGCATTAACCCGCATACTAGACCACTGAAATTCCCAAAAATATTTTTGTCACGAAATATGCATCCTACACCCCCGAATGTTCAGGAAATGTTGGCAGCTCAAAAAAGGCCTTAAAATGCATTTTAGGCCTGCAAAAATGTAGAAATCTTTGGAGACCCAAAAAATGGCTTTACAGGCATCCTAGACCCCCTAAAGTCCAGAAAATGTTGGTGGCCCACAAATGGTGTCAGAGAGCTCTGATTGTCCCAAAAACATTTGCAGCCTGAAAGGGGCATTAACCCGCATACTAGACCACTGAAATTCCCAAAAATATTTTTGTCACGAAATATGCATCCTACACCCCCGAATGTTCAGGAAATGTTGGCAGCTCAAAAAAGTCCTTAAAATGCATTTTAGGCCTGCAAAAATGTAGAAATCTTTGGAGGCCCAAAAAAGGGCTTTACAGGCATCCTAGACCCCCTAAAGTCCAGAAAATGTTGGTGGCCCACAAATGGTGTCAGAGAGCTCTGATTGTCCCAAAAACATTTGCAGCCTGAAAGGGGCATTAACCCGCATACTAGACCACTGAAATTCCCAAAAATATTTTTGTCACGAAATATGCATCCTACACCCCCGAATGTTCAGGAAATGTTGGCAGCTCAAAAAAGTCCTTAAAATGCATTTTAGGCCTGCAAAAATGTAGAAATCTTTGGAGGCCCAAAAAAGGGCTTTACAGGCATCCTAGACCCCCTAAAGTCAAGAAAATGTTGGTGTCCCACAAATGGTGTCAGAGACCTCTGATTGTCCCAAAAACACTTGCAGCCTGAAAGGGGCATTAAACCAAATCCTAGACCACGGAAATTCCCAAAAATATTTTTGTCACGAAATATGCATCCTGCACCCCTGAAAGTTCAGAAAATGTTGGCAGCCCAAAAAAGTCCCTAAAATGCATTTTAGGCCTGCAAAAATGTAGAAATCTTTGGAGGCCCAAAAAAGGGCTTTACAGGCATCCTAGACCCCCTAAAGTCCAGACAATGTTGGTGGCCCAATAACTGTGTCAGAGAGCTCTGATTGTCCCAAAATCATTTGCAGCCTGAAAGGGGCATTAACCCGCATACTAGACCACTGAAATTCCCAAAAATATTTTTGTCACGAAATATGCATCCTACACCCCCGAATGTTCAGGAAATGTTGGCAGCTCAAAAAAGGCCTTAAAATGCATTTTAGGCCTGCAAAAATGTAGAAATCTTTGGAGGCCCAAAAAAGGGCTTTACAGGCATCCTAGACCCCCTAAAGTCCAGAAAATGTTGGTGGCCCACAAATGGTGTCAGAGAGCTCTGATTGTCCCAAAAACATTTGCAGCCTGAAAGGGGCATTAACCCGCATACTAGACCACTGAAATTCCCAAAAATATTTTTGTCACGAAATATGCATCCTACACCCCCGAATGTTCAGGAAATGTTGGCAGCTCAAAAAAGGCCTTAAAATGCATTTTAGGCCTGCAAAAATGTAGAAATCTTTGGAGGCCCAAAAAATGGCTTTACAGGCATCCTAGACCCCCTAAAGTCCAGAAAATGTTGGTGGCCCACAAATATTGTCAGAGAGCTCTGATTGTCCCAAAAACATTTGCAGCCTGAAAGGGGCATTAACCCGCATACTAGACCACTGAAATTCCCAAAAATATTTTTGTCACGAAATATGCATCCTACACCCCCGAATGTTCAGGAAATGTTGGCAGCTCAAAAAAGGCCTTAAAATGCATTTTAGGCCTGCAAAAATGTAGAAATCTTTGGAGGCCCAAAAAAGGGCTTTACAGGCATCCTAGACCCCCTAAAGTCCAGAAAATGTTGGTGGCCCACAAATGGTGTCAGAGAGCTCTGATTGTCCCAAAAACATTTGCAGCCTGAAAGGGGCATTAACCCGCATACTAGACCACTGAAATTCCCAAAAATATTTTTGTCACGAAATATGCATCCTACACCCCCGAATGTTCAGGAAATGTTGGCAGCTCAAAAAAGTCCTTAAAATGCATTTTAGGCCTGCAAAAATGTAGAAATCTTTGGAGGCCCAAAAAAGGGCTTTACAGGCATCCTAGACCCCCTAAAGTCAAGAAAATGTTGGTGTCCCACAAATGGTGTCAGAGACCTCTGATTGTCCCAAAAACACTTGCAGCCTGAAAGGGGCATTAAACCAAATCCTAGACCACGGAAATTCCCAAAAATATTTTTGTCACGAAATATGCATCCTGCACCCCTGAAAGTTCAGAAAATGTTGGCAGCCCAAAAAAGTCCCTAAAATGCATTTTAGGCCTGCAAAAATGTAGAAAACTTTGGAGGCCCAAAAAAGGGCTTTACAGGCATCCTAGACCCCCTAAAGTCCAGAAAATGTTGGTGGCCCACAAATGGTGTCAGAGAGCTCTGATTGTCCCAAAAACATTTGCAGCCTGAAAGGGGCATTAACCCGCATACTAGACCACTGAAATTCCCAAAAATATTTTTGTCACGAAATATGCATCCTACACCCCCGAATGTTCAGGAAATGTTGGCAGCTCAAAAAAGGCCTTAAAATGCATTTTAGGCCTGCAAAAATGTAGAAATCTTTGGAGGCCCAAAAAATGGCTTTACAGGCATCCTAGACCCCCTAAAGTCCAGAAAATGTTGGTGGCCCACAAATATTGTCAGAGAGCTCTGATTGTCCCAAAAACATTTGCAGCCTGAAAGGGGCATTAACCCGCATACTAGACCACTGAAATTCCCAAAAATATTTTTGTCACGAAATATGCATCCTACACCCCCGAATGTTCAGGAAATGTTGGCAGCTCAAAAAAGGCCTTAAAATGCATTTTAGGCCTGCAAAAATGTAGAAATCTTTGGAGGCCCAAAAAAGGGCTTTACAGGCATCCTAGACCCCCTAAAGTCCAGAAAATGTTGGTGGCCCACAAATGGTGTCAGAGAGCTCTGATTGTCCCAAAAACATTTGCAGCCTGAAAGGGGCATTAACCCGCATACTAGACCACTGAAATTCCCAAAAATATTTTTGTCACGAAATATGCATCCTACACCCCCGAATGTTCAGGAAATGTTGGCAGCTCAAAAAAGTCCTTAAAATGCATTTTAGGCCTGCAAAAATGTAGAAATCTTTGGAGGCCCAAAAAAGGGCTTTACAGGCATCCTAGACCCCCTAAAGTCAAGAAAATGTTGGTGTCCCACAAATGGTGTCAGAGACCTCTGATTGTCCCAAAAACACTTGCAGCCTGAAAGGGGCATTAAACCAAATCCTAGACCACGGAAATTCCCAAAAATATTTTTGTCACGAAATATGCATCCTGCACCCCTGAAAGTTCAGAAAATGTTGGCAGCCCAAAAAAGTCCCTAAAATGCATTTTAGGCCTGCAAAAATGTAGAAAACTTTGGAGGCCCAAAAAAGGGCTTTACAGGCATCCTAGACCCCCTAAAGTCCAGAAAATGTTGGTGGCCCACAAATGGTGTCAGAGAGCTCTGATTGTCCCAAAAACATTTGCAGCCTGAAAGGGGCATTAACCCGCATACTAGACCACTGAAATTCCCAAAAATATTTTTGTCACGAAATATGCATCCTACACCCCCGAATGTTCAGGAAATGTTGGCAGCTCAAAAAAGGCCTTAAAATGCATTTTAGGCCTGCAAAAATGTAGAAAACTAGCCCCAAAAAAGGGCTTTACAGGCATCGTAGACCCCCTAAAGTCCAGAAAATGTTGGTGTCCCACAAATGGTGTCAGAGACCTCTGATTGTCCCAAAAACACTTGCAGCCTGAAAGGGGCATTAAACCAAATCCTAGACCACGGAAATTCCCAAAAATATTTTTGTCACGAAATATGCATCCTACACCCCTGAAGGTTCAGAAAATGTTGGCAGCCCAAAAAAGGCCTTAAAATGCATTTTAGGCCTGCAAAAATGTAGAAAACTTTGGAGGCCCAAAAAAGGGCTTTACAGGCATCCTAGACCCCCTAAAGTCCAGAAAATGTTGGTGGCCCACAAATGGTGTCAGAGAGCTCTGATTGTCCCAAAAACATTTGCAGCCTGAAAGGGGCATTAACCCGCATACTAGACCACTGAAATTCCCAAAAATATTTTTGTCACGAAATATGCATCCTACACCCCCGAATGTTCAGGAAATGTTGGCAGCTCAAAAAAGGCCTTAAAATGCATTTTAGGCCTGCAAAAATGTAGAAATCTTTGGAGGCCCAAAAAAGGGCTTTACAGGCATCCTAGACCCCCTAAAGTCCAGAAAATGTTGGTGGCCCACAAATGGTGTCAGAGAGCTCTGATTGTCCCAAAAACATTTGCAGCCTGAAAGGGGCATTAACCCGCATACTAGACCACTGAAATTCCCAAAAATATTTTTGTCACGAAATATGCATCCTACACCCCGAATGTTCAGGAAATGTTGGTAGCTCAAAAAAGGTCTTAAAATGCATTTTAGGCCTGCAAAAATGTAGAAAACTTTGGAGGCCCAAAAAAGGGCTTTACAGGCATCCTAGACCCCCTAAAGTCCAGAAAATGTTGGTGTCCCACAAATGGTGTCAGAGACCTCTGATTGTCCCAAAAACACTTGCAGCCTGAAAGGGGCATTAAACCAAATCCTAGACCACGGAAATTCCCAAAAATATTTTTGTCACGAAATATGCATCCTACACCCCTGAAAGTTCAGAAATGTTGGCAGCCTAAAAAAGTCCTTAAAATGCATTTTAGGCCTGCAAAAATGTTGAAAACTTTGGAGGCCCAAAAAAGGGCTTTACAGGCATCCTAGACCCCCTAAAGTCCAGAAAATGTTGGTGGCCCACAAGTGGTGTCAGAGAGCTCTGATTGTCCCAAAAACATTTGCAGCCTGAAAGGGGCATTAACCCGCATACTAGACCACTGAAATTCCCAAAAATATTTTTGTCACGAAATATGCATCCTACACCCCCGAATGTTCAGGAAATGTTGGCAGCTCAAAAAAGGCCTTAAAATGCATTTTAGGCCTGCAAAAATGTAGAAAACTTTGGAGCCCCAAAAAAGGGCTTTACAGGCATCCTAGACCCCCTAAAGTCCAGAAAATGTTGGTGTCCCACAAATGGTGTCAGAGACCTCTGATTGTCCCAAAAACACTTGCAGCCTGAAAGGGGCATTAAACCAAATCCTAGACCACGGAAATTCCCAAAAATATTTTAGTCACGAAATATGCATCCTACACCCCTGAAAGTTCAGAAAATGTTGGCAGCCCAAAAAAGGCCTTAAAATGCATTTTAGGCCTGCAAAAATGTAGAAAACTTTGGAGGCCCAAAAAAGGGCTTTACAGGCATCCTAGACCCCCTAAAGTCCAGAAAATGTTGGTGGCCCACAAATGGTGTCAGAGACCTCTGATTGTCCCAAAAACACTTGCAGCCTGAAAGGGGCATTAAACCAAATCCTAGACCACGGAAATTCCCAAAATTATTTTTGTCACGAAATATGCATCCTGCACCCCCGAATGTTCAGGAAATGTTGGCAGCTCAAAAAAGGCCTTAAAATGCATTTTAGGCCTGCAAAAAAGTAGAAAACTTTGGAGGCCCAAAAAAGGGCTTTACAGGCATCCTAGACCCCCTAAAGTCCAGACAATGTTGGTGGCCCAATAACTGTGTCAGAGAGCTCTGATTGTCCCAAAATCATTTGCAGCCTGAAAGGGGCATTAACCCGCATACTAGACCACTGAAATTCCCAAAAATATTTTTGTCACGAAATATGCATCCTACACCCCCGAATGTTCAGGAAATGTTGGCAGCTCAAAAAAGGCCTTAAAATGCATTTTAGGCCTGCAAAAATGTAGAAATCTTTGGAGGCCCAAAAAAGGGCTTTACAGGCATCCTAGACCCCCTAAAGTCCAGAAAATGTTGGTGGCCCACAAATGGTGTCAGAGAGCTCTGATTGTCCCAAAAACATTTGCAGCCTGAAAGGGGCATTAACCCGCATACTAGACCACTGAAATTCCCAAAAATATTTTTGTCACGAAATATGCATCCTACACCCCCGAATGTTCAGGAAATGTTGGCAGCTCAAAAAAGGCCTTAAAATGCATTTTAGACCTGCAAAAATGTAGAAAACTTTGGAGGCCCAAAAAAGGGCTTTACAGGCATCCTAGACCCCCTAAAGTCCAGACAATGTTGGTGGCCCAATAACTGTGTCAGAGAGCTCTGATTGTCCAAAATCATTTGCAGCCTGAAAGGGGCATTAACCCGCATACTAGACCACTGAAATTCCCAAAAATATTTTTGTCACGAAATATGCATCCTACACCCCCGAATGTTCAGGAAATGTTGGCAGCTCAAAAAAGGCCTTAAAATGCATTTTAGGCCTGCAAAAATGTAGAAATCTTTGGAGGCCCAAAAAAGGGCTTTACAGGCATCCTAGACCCCCTAAAGTCCAGACAATGTTGGTGGCCCAATAACTGTGTCAGAGAGCTCTGATTGTCCCAAAATCATTTGCAGCCTGAAAGGGGCATTAACCCGCATACTAGACCACTGAAATTCCCAAAAATATTTTTGTCACGAAATATGCATCCTACACCCCCGAATGTTCAGGAAATGTTGGCAGCTCAAAAAAGTCCTTAAAATGCATTTTAGGCCTGCAAAAATGTAGAAATCTTTGGAGGCCCAAAAAAGGGCTTTACAGGCATCCTAGACCCCCTAAAGTCCAGAAAATGTTGGTGGCCCACAAATGGTGTCAGAGAGCTCTGATTGTCCCAAAAACATTTGCAGCCTGAAAGGGGCATTAACCCGCATACTAGACCACTGAAATTCCCAAAAATATTTTTGTCACGAAATATGCATCCTACACCCCCGAATGTTCAGGAAATGTTGGCAGCTCAAAAAAGGCCTTAAAATGCATTTTAGGCCTGCAAAAATGTAGAAATCTTTGGAGGCCCAAAAAAGGGCTTTACAGGCATCCTAGACCCCCTAAAGTCAAGAAAATGTTGGTGTCCCACAAATGGTGTCAGAGACCTCTGATTGTCCCAAAAACACTTGCAGCCTGAAAGGGGCATTAAACCAAATCCTAGACCACGGAAATTCCCAAAAATATTTTTGTCACGAAATATGCATCCTGCACCCCTGAAAGTTCAGAAAATGTTGGCAGCCCAAAAAAGACCCTAAAATGCATTTTAGGCCTGCAAAAATGTAGAAAACTTTGGAGGCCCAAAAAAGGGCTTTACAGGCATCCCAGACCCCCTAAAGTCCAGAAAATGTTGGTGGCCCACAAATGGTGTCAGAGAGCTCTGATTGTCCCAAAAACATTTGCAGCCTGAAAGGGGCATTAACCCGCATACTAGACCACTGAAATTCCCAAAAATATTTTTGTCACGAAATATGCATCCTACACCCCCGAATGTTCAGGAAATGTTGGCAGCTCAAAAAAGGCCTTAAAATGCATTTTAGGCCTGCAAAAATGTAGAAAACTTTGGAGCCCCAAAAAAGGGCTTTACAGGCATCCTAGACCCCCTAAAGTCCAGAAAATGTTGGTGGCCCACAAATGGTGTCAGAGACCTCTGATTGTCCCAAAAACACTTGCAGCCTGAAAGGGGCATTAAACCAAATCCTAGACCACGGAAATTCCCAAAATTATTTTTGTCACGAAATATGCATCCTGCACCCCCGAATGTTCAGGAAATGTTGGCAGCTCAAAAAAGGCCTTAAAATGCATTTTAGGCCTGCAAAAATGTAGAAAACTTTGGAGGCCCAAAAAAGGGCTTTACAGGCATCCTAGACCCCCTAAAGTCCAGACAATGTTGGTGGCCCAATAACTGTGTCAGAGAGCTCTGATTGTCCCAAAATCATTTGCAGCCTGAAAGGGGCATTAACCCGCATACTAGACCACTGAAATTCCCAAAAATATTTTTGTCACGAAATATGCATCCTACACCCCCGAATGTTCAGGAAATGTTGGCAGCTCAAAAAAGGCCTTAAAATGCATTTTAGGCCTGCAAAAATGTAGAAATCTTTGGAGACCCAAAAAATGGCTTTACAGGCATCCTAGACCCCCTAAAGTCCAGAAAATGTTGGTGGCCCACAAATGGTGTCAGAGAGCTCTGATTGTCCCAAAAACATTTGCAGCCTGAAAGGGGCATTAACCCGCATACTAGACCACTGAAATTCCCAAAAATATTTTTGTCACGAAATATGCATCCTACACCCCCGAATGTTCAGGAAATGTTGGCAGCTCAAAAAAGTCCTTAAAATGCATTTTAGGCCTGCAAAAATGTAGAAATCTTTGGAGGCCCAAAAAAGGGCTTTACAGGCATCCTAGACCCCCTAAAGTCCAGAAAATGTTGGTGGCCCACAAATGGTGTCAGAGAGCTCTGATTGTCCCAAAAACATTTGCAGCCTGAAAGGGGCATTAACCCGCATACTAGACCACTGAAATTCCCAAAAATATTTTTGTCACGAAATATGCATCCTACACCCCCGAATGTTCAGGAAATGTTGGCAGCTCAAAAAAGTCCTTAAAATGCATTTTAGGCCTGCAAAAATGTAGAAATCTTTGGAGGCCCAAAAAAGGGCTTTACAGGCATCCTAGACCCCCTAAAGTCAAGAAAATGTTGGTGTCCCACAAATGGTGTCAGAGACCTCTGATTGTCCCAAAAACACTTGCAGCCTGAAAGGGGCATTAAACCAAATCCTAGACCACGGAAATTCCCAAAAATATTTTTGTCACGAAATATGCATCCTGCACCCCTGAAAGTTCAGAAAATGTTGGCAGCCCAAAAAAGTCCCTAAAATGCATTTTAGGCCTGCAAAAATGTAGAAAACTTTGGAGGCCCAAAAAAGGGCTTTACAGGCATCCTAGACCCCCTAAAGTCCAGAAAATGTTGGTGGCCCACAAATGGTGTCAGAGAGCTCTGATTGTCCCAAAAACATTTGCAGCCTGAAAGGGGCATTAACCCGCATACTAGACCACTGAAATTCCCAAAAATATTTTTGTCACGAAATATGCATCCTACACCCCCGAATGTTCAGGAAATGTTGGCAGCTCAAAAAAGGCCTTAAAATGCATTTTAGGCCTGCAAAAATGTAGAAAACTTTGGAGCCCCAAAAAAGGGCTTTACAGGCATCCTAGACCCCCTAAAGTCCAGAAAATGTTGGTGGCCCACAAATGGTGTCAGAGACCTCTGATTGTCCCAAAAACACTTGCAGCCTGAAAGGGGCATTAAACCAAATCCTAGACCACGGAAATTCCCAAAATTATTTTTGTCACGAAATATGCATCCTGCACCCCCGAATGTTCAGGAAATGTTGGCAGCTCAAAAAAGGCCTTAAAATGCATTTTAGGCCTGCAAAAATGTAGAAAACTTTGGAGGCCCAAAAAAGGGCTTTACAGGCATCCTAGACCCCCTAAAGTCCAGACAATGTTGGTGGCCCAATAACTGTGTCAGAGAGCTCTGATTGTCCCAAAATCATTTGCAGCCTGAAAGGGGCATTAACCCGCATACTAGACCACTGAAATTCCCAAAAATATTTTTGTCACGAAATATGCATCCTACACCCCCGAATGTTCAGGAAATGTTGGCAGCTCAAAAAAGGCCTTAAAATGCATTTTAGGCCTGCAAAAATGTAGAAATCTTTGGAGGCCCAAAAAATGGCTTTACAGGCATCCTAGACCCCCTAAAGTCCAGAAAATGTTGGTGGCCCACAAATGGTGTCAGAGAGCTCTGATTGTCCCAAAAACATTTGCAGCCTGAAAGGGGCATTAACCCGCATACTAGACCACTGAAATTCCCAAAAATATTTTTGTCACGAAATATGCATCCTACACCCCCGAATGTTCAGAAAATGTTGGCAGCCCAAAAAAGTCCCTAAAATGCATTTTAGGCCTGCAAAAATGTAGAAAACTTTGGAGGCCCAAAAAAGGGCTTTACAGGCATCCTAGACCCCCTAAAGTCCAGAAAATGTTGGTGGCCCACAAATGGTGTCAGAGAGCTCTGATTGTCCCAAAAACATTTGCAGCCTGAAAGGGGCATTAACCCGCATACTAGACCACTGAAATTCCCAAAAATATTTTTGTCACGAAATATGCATCCTACACCCCCGAATGTTCAGGAAATGTTGGCAGCTCAAAAAAGGCCTTAAAATGCATTTTAGGCCTGCAAAAATGTAGAAAACTTTGGAGCCCCAAAAAAGGGCTTTACAGGCATCCTAGACCCCCTAAAGTCCAGAAAATGTTGGTGGCCCACAAATGGTGTCAGAGACCTCTGATTGTCCCAAAAACACTTGCAGCCTGAAAGGGGCATTAAACCAAATCCTAGACCACGGAAATTCCCAAAATTATTTTTGTCACGAAATATGCATCCTGCACCCCCGAATGTTCAGGAAATGTTGGCAGCTCAAAAAAGGCCTTAAAATGCATTTTAGGCCTGCAAAAATGTAGAAAACTTTGGAGGCCCAAAAAAGGGCTTTACAGGCATCCTAGACCCCCTAAAGTCCAGACAATGTTGGTGGCCCAATAACTGTGTCAGAGAGCTCTGATTGTCCCAAAATCATTTGCAGCCTGAAAGGGGCATTAACCCGCATACTAGACCACTGAAATTCCCAAAAATATTTTTGTCACGAAATATGCATCCTACACCCCCGAATGTTCAGGAAATGTTGGCAGCTCAAAAAAGTCCTTAAAATGCATTTTAGGCCTGCAAAAATGTAGAAATCTTTGGAGGCCCAAAAAAGGGCTTTACAGGCATCCTAGACCCCCTAAAGTCAAGAAAATGTTGGTGTCCCACAAATGGTGTCAGAGACCTCTGATTGTCCCAAAAACACTTGCAGCCTGAAAGGGGCATTAAACCAAATCCTAGACCACGGAAATTCCCAAAAATATTTTTGTCACGAAATATGCATCCTGCACCCCTGAAAGTTCAGAAAATGTTGGCAGCCCAAAAAAGTCCCTAAAATGCATTTTAGGCCTGCAAAAATGTAGAAAACTTTGGAGGCCCAAAAAAGGGCTTTACAGGCATCCTAGACCCCCTAAAGTCCAGAAAATGTTGGTGGCCCACAAATGGTGTCAGAGAGCTCTGATTGTCCCAAAAACATTTGCAGCCTGAAAGGGGCATTAACCCGCATACTAGACCACTGAAATTCCCAAAAATATTTTTGTCACGAAATATGCATCCTACACCCCCGAATGTTCAGGAAATGTTGGCAGCTCAAAAAAGGCCTTAAAATGCATTTTAGGCCTGCAAAAATGTAGAAATCTTTGGAGGCCCAAAAAAGGGCTTTACAGGCATCCTAGACCCCCTAAAGTCAAGAAAATGTTGGTGTCCCACAAATGGTGTCAGAGACCTCTGATTGTCCCAAAAACACTTGCAGCCTGAAAGGGGCATTAAACCAAATCCTAGACCACGGAAATTCCCAAAAATATTTTTGTCACGAAATATGCATCCTGCACCCCTGAAAGTTCAGAAAATGTTGGCAGCCCAAAAAAGTCCCTAAAATGCATTTTAGGCCTGCAAAAATGTAGAAATCTTTGGAGGCCCAAAAAAGGGCTTTACAGGCATCCTAGACCCCCTAAAGTCCAGAAAATGTTGGTGGCCCACAAATGGTGTCAGAGAGCTCTGATTGTCCCAAAAACATTTGCAGCCTGAAAGGGGCATTAACCCGCATACTAGACCACTGAAATTCCCAAAAATATTTTTGTCACGAAATATGCATCCTACACCCCCGAATGTTCAGGAAATGTTGGCAGCTCAAAAAAGGCCTTAAAATGCATTTTAGGCCTGCAAAAATGTAGAAATCTTTGGAGGCCCAAAAAAGGGCTTTACAGGCATCCTAGACCCCCTAAAGTCAAGAAAATGTTGGTGTCCCACAAATGGTGTCAGAGACCTCTGATTGTCCCAAACACACTTGCAGCCTGAAAGGGGCATTAAACCAAATCCTAGACCACGGAAATTCCCAAAAATATTTTTGTCACGAAATATGCATCCTGCACCCCTGAAAGTTCAGAAAATGTTGGCAGCCCAAAAAAGTCCCTAAAATGCATTTTAGGCCTGCAAAAATGTAGAAAACTTTGGAGGCCCAAAAAAGGGCTTTACAGGCATCCTAGACCCCCTAAAGTCCAGAAAATGTTGGTGGCCCACAAATGGTGTCAGAGAGCTCTGATTGTCCCAAAAACATTTGCAGCCTGAAAGGGGCATTAACCCGCATACTAGACCACTGAAATTCCCAAAAATATTTTTGTCACGAAATATGCATCCTACACCCCCGAATGTTCAGGAAATGTTGGCAGCTCAAAAAAGGCCTTAAAATGCATTTTAGGCCTGCAAAAATGTAGAAAACTTTGGAGCCCCAAAAAAGGGCTTTACAGGCATCCTAGACCCCCTAAAGTCCAGAAAATGTTGGTGGCCCACAAATGGTGTCAGAGACCTCTGATTGTCCCAAAAACACTTGCAGCCTGAAAGGGGCATTAAACCAAATCCTAGACCACGGAAATTCCCAAAATTATTTTTGTCACGAAATATGCATCCTGCACCCCCGAATGTTCAGGAAATGTTGGCAGCTCAAAAAAGGCCTTAAAATGCATTTTAGGCCTGCAAAAATGTAGAAAACTTTGGAGGCCCAAAAAAGGGCTTTACAGGCATCCTAGACCCCCTAAAGTCCAGACAATGTTGGTGGCCCAATAACTGTGTCAGAGAGCTCTGATTGTCCCAAAATCATTTGCAGCCTGAAAGGGGCATTAACCCGCATACTAGACCACTGAAATTCCCAAAAATATTTTTGTCACGAAATATGCATCCTACACCCCCGAATGTTCAGGAAATGTTGGCAGCTCAAAAAAGTCCTTAAAATGCATTTTAGGCCTGCAAAAATGTAGAAATCTTTGGAGGCCCAAAAAAGGGCTTTACAGGCATCCTAGACCCCCTAAAGTCAAGAAAATGTTGGTGTCCCACAAATGGTGTCAGAGACCTCTGATTGTCCCAAAAACACTTGCAGCCTGAAAGGGGCATTAAACCAAATCCTAGACCACGGAAATTCCCAAAAATATTTTTGTCACGAAATATGCATCCTGCACCCCTGAAAGTTCAGAAAATGTTGGCAGCCCAAAAAAGTCCCTAAAATGCATTTTAGGCCTGCAAAAATGTAGAAAACTTTGGAGGCCCAAAAAAGGGCTTTACAGGCATCCTAGACCCCCTAAAGTCCAGAAAATGTTGGTGGCCCACAAATGGTGTCAGAGAGCTCTGATTGTCCCAAAAACATTTGCAGCCTGAAAGGGGCATTAACCCGCATACTAGACCACTGAAATTCCCAAAAATATTTTTGTCACGAAATATGCATCCTACACCCCCGAATGTTCAGGAAATGTTGGCAGCTCAAAAAAGGCCTTAAAATGCATTTTAGGCCTGCAAAAATGTAGAAAACTTTGGAGCCCCAAAAAAGGGCTTTACAGGCATCCTAGACCCCCTAAAGTCCAGAAAATGTTGGTGGCCCACAAATGGTGTCAGAGACCTCTGATTGTCCCAAAAACACTTGCAGCCTGAAAGGGGCATTAAACCAAATCCTAGACCACGGAAATTCCCAAAATTATTTTTGTCACGAAATATGCATCATGCACCCCCGAATGTTCAGGAAATGTTGGCAGCTCAAAAAAGGCCTTAAAATGCATTTTAGGCCTGCAAAAATGTAGAAAACTTTGGAGGCCCAAAAAAGGGCTTTACAGGCATCCTAGACCCCCTAAAGTCCAGACAATGTTGGTGGCCCAATAACTGTGTCAGAGAGCTCTGATTGTCCCAAAATCATTTGCAGCCTGAAAGGGGCATTAACCCGCATACTAGACCACTGAAATTCCCAAAAATATTTTTGTCACGAAATATGCATCCTACACCCCCGAATGTTCAGGAAATGTTGGCAGCTCAAAAAAGGCCTTAAAATGCATTTTAGGCCTGCAAAAATGTAGAAATCTTTGGAGGCCCAAAAAAGGGCTTTACAGGCATCCTAGACCCCCTAAAGTCCAGAAAATGTTGGTGGCCCACAAATGGTGTCAGAGAGCTCTGATTGTCCCAAAAACATTTGCAGCCTGAAAGGGGCATTAACCCGCATACTAGACCACTGAAATTCCCAAAAATATTTTTGTCACGAAATATGCATCCTACACCCCCGAATGTTCAGGAAATGTTGGCAGCTCAAAAAAGGCCTTAAAATGCATTTTAGGCCTGCAAAAATGTAGAAATCTTTGGAGGCCCAAAAAATGGCTTTACAGGCATCCTAGACCCCCTAAAGTCCAGAAAATGTTGGTGGCCCACAAATGGTGTCAGAGAGCTCTGATTGTCCCAAAAACATTTGCAGCCTGAAAGGGGCATTAACCCGCATACTAGACCACTGAAATTCCCAAAAATATTTTTGTCACGAAATATGCATCCTACACCCCCGAATGTTCAGGAAATGTTGGCAGCTCAAAAAAGTCCTTAAAATGCATTTTAGGCCTGCAAAAATGTAGAAATCTTTGGAGGCCCAAAAAAGGGCTTTACAGGCATCCTAGACCCCCTAAAGTCCAGAAAATGTTGGTGGCCCACAAATGGTGTCAGAGAGCTCTGATTGTCCCTAAAACATTTGCAGCCTGAAAGGGGCATTAACCCGCATACTAGACCACTGAAATTCCCAAAAATATTTTTGTCACGAAATATGCATCCTGCACCCCTGAAAGTTCAGAAAATGTTGGCAGCCCAAAAAAGTCCCTAAAATGCATTTTAGGCCTGCAAAAATGTAGAAAACTTTGGAGGCCCAAAAAAGGGCTTTACAGGCATCCTAGACCCCCTAAAGTCCAGAAAATGTTGGTGGCCCACAAATGGTGTCAGAGAGCTCTGATTGTCCCAAAAACATTTGCAGCCTGAAAGGGGCATTAACCCGCATACTAGACCACTGAAATTCCCAAAAATATTTTTGTCACGAAATATGCATCCTACACCCCCGAATGTTCAGGAAATGTTGGCAGCTCAAAAAAGGCCTTAAAATGCATTTTAGGCCTGCAAAAATGTAGAAAACTTTGGAGCCCCAAAAAAGGGCTTTACAGGCATCCTAGACCCCCTAAAGTCCAGAAAATGTTGGTGGCCCACAAATGGTGTCAGAGACCTCTGATTGTCCCAAAAACACTTGCAGCCTGAAAGGGGCATTAAACCAAATCCTAGACCACGGAAATTCCCAAAATTATTTTTGTCACGAAATATGCATCCTGCACCCCCGAATGTTCAGGAAATGTTGGCAGCTCAAAAAAGGCCTTAAAATGCATTTTAGGCCTGCAAAAATGTAGAAAACTTTGGAGGCCCAAAAAAGGGCTTTACAGGCATCGTAGACCCCCTAAAGTCCAGACAATGTTGGTGGCCCAATAACTGTGTCAGAGAGCTCTGATTGTCCCAAAATCATTTGCAGCCTGAAAGGGGCATTAACCCGCATACTAGACCACTGAAATTCCCAAAAATATTTTTGTCACGAAATATGCATCCTACACCCCCGAATGTTCAGGAAATGTTGGCAGCTCAAAAAAGGCCTTAAAATGCATTTTAGGCCTGCAAAAATGTAGAAATCTTTGGAGGCCCAAAAAAGGGCTTTACAGGCATCCTACACCCCCTAAAGTCCAGACAATGTTGGTGGCCCAATAACTGTGTCAGAGAGCTCTGATTGTCCCAAAATCATTTGCAGCCTGAAAGGGGCATTAACCCGCATACTAGACCACTGAAATTCCCAAAAATATTTTTGTCACGAAATATGCATCCTACACCCCCGAATGTTCAGGAAATGTTGGCAGCTCAAAAAAGGCCTTAAAATGCATTTTAGGCCTGCAAAAATGTAGAAATCTTTGGAGGCCCAAAAAAGGGCTTTACAGGCATCCTAGACCCCCTAAAGTCCAGAAAATGTTGGTGGCCCACAAATGGTGTCAGAGAGCTCTGATTGTCCCAAAAACATTTGCAGCCTGAAAGGGGCATTAACCCGCATACTAGACCACTGAAATTCCCAAAAATATTTTTGTCACGAAATATGCATCCTACACCCCCGAATGTTCAGGAAATGTTGGCAGCTCAAAAAAGGCCTTAAAATGCATTTTAGGCCTGCAAAAATGTAGAAATCTTTGGAGGCCCAAAAAATGGCTTTACAGGCATCCTAGACCCCCTAAAGTCCAGAAAATGTTGGTGGCCCACAAATATTGTCAGAGAGCTCTGATTGTCCCAAAAACATTTGCAGCCTGAAAGGGGCATTAACCCGCATACTAGACCACTGAAATTCCCAAAAATATTTTTGTCACGAAATATGCATCCTACACCCCCGAATGTTCAGGAAATGTTGGCAGCTCAAAAAAGGCCTTAAAATGCATTTTAGGCCTGCAAAAATGTAGAAATCTTTGGAGGCCCAAAAAAGGGCTTTACAGGCATCCTAGACCCCCTAAAGTCCAGAAAATGTTGGTGGCCCACAAATGGTGTCAGAGAGCTCTGATTGTCCCAAAAACATTTGCAGCCTGAAAGGGGCATTAACCCGCATACTAGACCACTGAAATTCCCAAAAATATTTTTGTCACGAAATATGCATCCTACACCCCCGAATGTTCAGGAAATGTTGGCAGCTCAAAAAAGTCCTTAAAATGCATTTTAGGCCTGCAAAAATGTAGAAATCTTTGGAGGCCCAAAAAAGGGCTTTACAGGCATCCTAGACCCCCTAAAGTCCAGAAAATGTTGGTGGCCCACAAATGGTGTCAGAGAGCTCTGATTGTCCCAAAAACATTTGCAGCCTGAAAGGGGCATTAACCCGCATACTAGACCACTGAAATTCCCAAAAATATTTTTGTCACGAAATATGCATCCTACACCCCCGAATGTTCAGGAAATGTTGGCAGCTCAAAAAAGTCCTTAAAATGCATTTTAGGCCTGCAAAAATGTAGAAATCTTTGGAGGCCCAAAAAAGGGCTTTACAGGCATCCTAGACCCCCTAAAGTCCAGAAAATGTTGGTGGCCCACAAATGGTGTCAGAGAGCTCTGATTGTCCCAAAAACATTTGCAGCCTGAAAGGGGCATTAACCCGCATACTAGACCACTGAAATTCCCAAAAATATTTTTGTCACGAAATATGCATCCTACACCCCCGAATGTTCAGGAAATGTTGGCAGCTCAAAAAAGGCCTTAAAATGCATTTTAGGCCTGCAAAAATGTAGAAATCTTTGGAGGCCCAAAAAATGGCTTTACAGGCATCCTAGACCCCCTAAAGTCCAGAAAATGTTGGTGGCCCACAAATATTGTCAGAGAGCTCTGATTGTCCCAAAAACATTTGCAGCCTGAAAGGGGCATTAACCCGCATACTAGACCACTGAAATTCCCAAAAATATTTTTGTCACGAAATATGCATCCTACACCCCCGAATGTTCAGGAAATGTTGGCAGCTCAAAAAAGGCCTTAAAATGCATTTTAGGCCTGCAAAAATGTAGAAATCTTTGGAGGCCCAAAAAAGGGCTTTACAGGCATCCTAGACCCCCTAAAGTCCAGAAAATGTTGGTGGCCCACAAATGGTGTCAGAGAGCTCTGATTGTCCCAAAAACATTTGCAGCCTGAAAGGGGCATTAACCCGCATACTAGACCACTGAAATTCCCAAAAATATTTTTGTCACGAAATATGCATCCTACACCCCCGAATGTTAAGGAAATGTTGGCAGCTCAAAAAAGTCCTTAAAATGCATTTTAGGCCTGCAAAAATGTAGAAATCTTTGGAGGCCCAAAAAAGGGCTTTACAGGCATCCTAGACCCCCTAAAGTCCAGAAAATGTTGGTGGCCCACAAATGGTGTCAGAGAGCTCTGATTGTCCCAAAAACATTTGCAGCCTGAAAGGGGCATTAACCCGCATACTAGACCACTGAAATTCCCAAAAATATTTTTGTCACGAAATATGCATCCTACACCCCCGAATGTTCAGGAAATGTTGGCAGCTCAAAAAAGTCCTTAAAATGCATTTTAGGCCTGCAAAAATGTAGAAATCTTTGGAGGCCCAAAAAAGGGCTTTACAGGCATCCTAGACCCCCTAAAGTCAAGAAAATGTTGGTGTCCCACAAATGGTGTCAGAGAGCTCTGATTGTCCCAAAAACATTTGCAGCCTGAAAGGGGCATTAACCCGCATACTAGACCACGGAAATTCCCAAAAATATTTTTGTCACGAAATATGCATCCTGCACCCCTGAAAGTTCAGAAAATGTTGGCAGCCCAAAAAAGTCCCTAAAATGCATTTTAGGCCTGCAAAAATGTAGAAAACTTTGGAGGCCCAAAAAAGGGCTTTACAGGCATCCTAGACCCCCTAAAGTCCAGAAAATGTTGGTGGCCCACAAATGGTGTCAGAGAGCTCTGATTGTCCCAAAAACATTTGCAGCCTGAAAGGGGCATTAACCCGCATACTAGACCACTGAAATTCCCAAAAATATTTTTGTCACGAAATATGCATCCTACACCCCCGAATGTTCAGGAAATGTTGGCAGCTCAAAAAAGGCCTTAAAATGCATTTTAGGCCTGCAAAAATGTAGAAAACTTTGGAGCCCCAAAAAAGGGCTTTACAGGCATCCTAGACCCCCTAAAGTCCAGAAAATGTTGGTGGCCCACAAATGGTTTCAGAGACCTCTGATTGTCCCAAAAACACTTGCAGCCTGAAAGGGGCATTAAACCAAATCCTAGACCACGGAAATTCCCAAAATTATTTTTGTCACGAAATATGCATCCTGCACCCCCGAATGTTCAGGAAATGTTGGCAGCTCAAAAAAGGCCTTAAAATGCATTTTAGGCCTGCAAAAATGTAGAAATCTTTGGAGGCCCAAAAAAGGGCTTTACAGGCATCCTAGACCCCCTAAAGTCCAGACAATGTTGGTGGCCCAATAACTGTGTCAGAGAGCTCTGATTGTCCCAAAATCATTTGCAGCCTGAAAGGGGCATTAACCCGCATACTAGACCACTGAAATTCCCAAAAATATTTTTGTCACGAAATATGCATCCTACACCCCCGAATGTTCAGGAAATGTTGGCAGCTCAAAAAAGGCCTTAAAATGCATTTTAGGCCTGCAAAAATGTAGAAATCTTTGGAGGCCCAAAAAAGGGCTTTACAGGCATCCTAGACCCCCTAAAGTCCAGAAAATGTTGGTGGCCCACAAATGGTGTCAGAGAGCTCTGATTGTCCCAAAAACATTTGCAGCCTGAAAGGGGCATTAACCCGCATACTAGACCACTGAAATTCCCAAAAATATTTTTGTCACGAAATATGCATCCTACACCCCCGAATGTTCAGGAAATGTTGGCAGCTCAAAAAAGGCCTTAAAATGCATTTTAGGCCTGCAAAAATGTAGAAATCTTTGGAGGCCCAAAAAAGGGCTTTACAGGCATCCTAGACCCCCTAAAGTCCAGAAAATGTTGGTGGCCCACAAATGGTGTCAGAGAGCTCTGATTGTCCCAAAAACATTTGCAGCCTGAAAGGGGCATTAACCCGCATACTAGACCACTGAAATTCCCAAAAATATTTTTGTCACGAAATATGCATCCTACACCCCCGAATGTTCAGGAAATGTTGGCAGCTCAAAAAAGTCCTTAAAATGCATTTTAGGCCTGCAAAAATGTAGAAATCTTTGGAGGCCCAAAAAAGGGCTTTACAGGCATCCTAGACCCCCTAAAGTCCAGAAAATGTTGGTGGCCCACAAATGGTGTCAGAGAGCTCTGATTGTCCCAAAAACATTTGCAGCCTGAAAGGGGCATTAACCCGCATACTAGACCACTGAAATTCCCAAAAATATTTTTGTCACGAAATATGCATCCTACACCCCCGAATGTTCAGGAAATGTTGGCAGCTCAAAAAAGTCCTTAAAATGCATTTTAGGCCTGCAAAAATGTAGAAATCTTTGGAGGCCCAAAAAAGGGCTTTACAGGCATCCTAGACCCCCTAAAGTCCAGAAAATGTTGGTGGCCCACAAATGGTGTCAGAGAGCTCTGATTGTCCCAAAAACATTTGCAGCCTGAAAGGGGCATTAACCCGCATACTAGACCACTGAAATTCCCAAAAATATTTTTGTCACGAAATATGCATCCTACACCCCCGAATGTTCAGGAAATGTTGGCAGCTCAAAAAAGGCCTTAAAATGCATTTTAGGCCTGCAAAAATGTAGAAATCTTTGGAGGCCCAAAAAATGGCTTTACAGGCATCCTAGACCCCCTAAAGTCCAGAAAATGTTGGTGGCCCACAAATATTGTCAGAGAGCTCTGATTGTCCCAAAAACATTTGCAGCCTGAAAGGGGCATTAACCCGCATACTAGACCACTGAAATTCCCAAAAATATTTTTGTCACGAAATATGCATCCTGCACCCCTGAAAGTTCAGAAAATGTTGGCAGCCCAAAAAAGTCCCTAAAATGCATTTTAGGCCTGCAAAAATGTAGAAAACTTTGGAGGCCCAAAAAAGGGCTTTACAGGCATCCTAGACCCCCTAAAGTCCAGAAAATGTTGGTGGCCCACAAATGGTGTCAGAGAGCTCTGATTGTCCCAAAAACATTTGCAGCCTGAAAGGGGCATTAACCCGCATACTAGACCACTGAAATTCCCAAAAATATTTTTGTCACGAAATATGCATCCTACACCCCCGAATGTTCAGGAAATGTTGGCAGCTCAAAAAAGGCCTTAAAATGCATTTTAGGCCTGCAAAAATGTAGAAAACTTTGGAGCCCCAAAAAAGGGCTTTACAGGCATCCTAGACCCCCTAAAGTCCAGAAAATGTTGGTGGCCCACAAATGGTGTCAGAGACCTCTGATTGTCCCAAAAACACTTGCAGCCTGAAAGGGGCATTAAACCAAATCCTAGACCACGGAAATTCCCAAAATTATTTTTGTCACGAAATATGCATCATGCACCCCCGAATGTTCAGGAAATGTTGGCAGCTCAAAAAAGGCCTTAAAATGCATTTTAGGCCTGCAAAAATGTAGAAAACTTTGGAGGCCCAAAAAAGGGCTTTACAGGCATCCTAGACCCCCTAAAGTCCAGACAATGTTGGTGGCCCAATAACTGTGTCAGAGAGCTCTGATTGTCCCAAAATCATTTGCAGCCTGAAAGGGGCATTAACCCGCATACTAGACCACGGAAATTCCCAAAAATATTTTTGTCACGAAATATGCATCCTGCACCCCTGAAAGTTCAGAAAATGTTGGCAGCCCAAAAAAGTCCCTAAAATGCATTTTAGGCCTGCAAAAATGTAGAAAACTTTGGAGGCCCAAAAAAGGGCTTTACAGGCATCCTAGACCCCCTAAAGTCCAGAAAATGTTGGTGGCCCACAAATGGTGTCAGAGAGCTCTGATTGTCCCAAAAACATTTGCAGCCTGAAAGGGGCATTAAACCAAATCCTAGACCACGGAAATTCCCAAAAATATTTTTGTCACGAAATATGCATCCTGCACCCCTGAAAGTTCAGAAAATGTTGGCAGCCCAAAAAAGTCCCTAAAATGCATTTTAGGCCTGCAAAAATGTAGAAAACTTTGGAGGCCCAAAAAAGGGCTTTACAGGCATCCTAGACCCCCTAAAGTCCAGAAAATGTTGGTGGCCCACAAATGGTGTCAGAGAGCTCTGATTGTCCCAAAAACATTTGCAGCCTGAAAGGGGCATTAACCCGCATACTAGACCACTGAAATTCCCAAAAATATTTTTGTCACGAAATATGCATCCTACACCCCCGAATGTTCAGGAAATGTTGGCAGCTCAAAAAAGGCCTTAAAATGCATTTTAGGCCTGCAAAAATGTAGAAAACTAGCCCCAAAAAAGGGCTTTACAGGCATCGTAGACCCCCTAAAGTCCAGAAAATGTTGGTGTCCCACAAATGGTGTCAGAGACCTCTGATTGTCCCAAAAACACTTGCAGCCTGAAAGGGGCATTAAACCAAATCCTAGACCACGGAAATTCCCAAAAATATTTTTGTCACGAAATATGCATCCTACACCCCTGAAGGTTCAGAAAATGTTGGCAGCCCAAAAAAGGCCTTAAAATGCATTTTAGGCCTGCAAAAATGTAGAAAACTTTGGAGGCCCAAAAAAGGGCTTTACAGGCATCCTAGACCCCCTAAAGTCCAGAAAATGTTGGTGGCCCACAAATGGTGTCAGAGAGCTCTGATTGTCCCAAAAACATTTGCAGCCTGAAAGGGGCATTAACCCGCATACTAGACCACTGAAATTCCCAAAAATATTTTTGTCACGAAATATGCATCCTACACCCCCGAATGTTCAGGAAATGGCAGCTCAAAAAAGGCCTTAAAATGCATTTTAGGCCTGCAAAAATGTAGAAATCTTTGGAGGCCCAAAAAAGGGCTTTACAGGCATCCTAGACCCCCTAAAGTCCAGAAAATGTTGGTGGCCCACAAATGGTGTCAGAGAGCTCTGATTGTCCCAAAAACATTTGCAGCCTGAAAGGGGCATTAACCCGCATACTAGACCACTGAAATTCCCAAAAATATTTTTGTCACGAAATATGCATCCTACACCCCGAATGTTCAGGAAATGTTGGTAGCTCAAAAAAGGTCTTAAAATGCATTTTAGGCCTGCAAAAATGTAGAAAACTTTGGAGGCCCAAAAAAGGGCTTTACAGGCATCCTAGACCCCCTAAAGTCCAGAAAATGTTGGTGTCCCACAAATGGTGTCAGAGACCTCTGATTGTCCCAAAAACACTTGCAGCCTGAAAGGGGCATTAAACCAAATCCTAGACCACGGAAATTCCCAAAAATATATTTGTCACGAAATATGCATCCTACACCCCTGAAAGTTCAGAAAATGTTGGCAGCCCAAAAAAGTCCTTAAAATGCATTTTAGGCCTGCAAAAATGTTGAAAACTTTGGAGGCCCAAAAAAGGGCTTTACAGGCATCCTAGACCCCCTAAAGTCCAGAAAATGTTGGTGGCCCACAAATGGTGTCAGAGAGCTCTGATTGTCCCAAAAACATTTGCAGCCTGAAAGGGGCATTAACCCGCATACTAGACCACTGAAATTCCCAAAAATATTTTTGTCACGAAATATGCATCCTACACCCCCGAATGTTCAGGAAATGTTGGCAGCTCAAAAAAGGCCTTAAAATGCATTTTAGGCCTGCAAAAATGTAGAAAACTTTGGAGCCCCAAAAAAGGGCTTTACAGGCATCCTAGACCCCCTAAAGTCCAGAAAATGTTGGTGTCCCACAAATGGTGTCAGAGACCTCTGATTGTCCCAAAAACACTTGCAGCCTGAAAGGGGCATTAAACCAAATCCTAGACCACGGAAATTCCCAAAAATATTTTAGTCACGAAATATGCATCCTACACCCCTGAAAGTTCAGAAAATGTTTGCAGCCCAAAAAAGGCCTTAAAATGCATTTTAGGCCTGCAAAAATGTAGAAAACTTTGGAGGCCCAAAAAAGGGCTTTACAGGCATCCTAGACCCCCTAAAGTCCAGAAAATGTTGGTGGCCCACAAATGGTGTCAGAGACCTCTGATTGTCCCAAAAACACTTGAGGCCTGAAAGGGGCATTAAACCAAATCCTAGACCACGGAAATTCCCAAAATTATTTTTGTCACGAAATATGCATCCTGCACCCCCGAATGTTCAGGAAATGTTGGCAGCTCAAAAAAGGCCTTAAAATGCATTTTAGGCCTGCAAAAATGTAGAAAACTTTGGAGGCCCAAAAAAGGGCTTTACAGGCATCCTAGACCCCCTAAAGTCCAGACAATGTTGGTGGCCCAATAACTGTGTCAGAGAGCTCTGATTGTCCCAAAATCATTTGCAGCCTGAAAGGGGCATTAACCCGCATACTAGACCACTGAAATTCCCAAAAATATTTTTGTCACGAAATATGCATCCTACACCCCCGAATGTTCAGGAAATGTTGGCAGCTCAAAAAAGGCCTTAAAATGCATTTTAGGCCTGCAAAAATGTAGAAATCTTTGGAGGCCCAAAAAAGGGCTTTACAGGCATCCTAGACCCCCTAAAGTCCAGAAAATGTTGGTGGCCCACAAATGGTGTCAGAGAGCTCTGATTGTCCCAAAAACATTTGCAGCCTGAAAGGGGCATTAACCCGCATACTAGACCACTGAAATTCCCAAAAATATTTTTGTCACGAAATATGCATCCTACACCCCCGAATGTTCAGGAAATGTTGGCAGCTCAAAAAAGGCCTTAAAATGCATTTTAGGCCTGCAAAAATGTAGAAATCTTTGGAGGCCCAAAAAAGGGCTTTACAGGCATCCTAGACCCCCTAAAGTCCAGAAAATGTTGGTGGCCCACAAATGGTGTCAGAGAGCTCTGATTGTCCCAAAAACATTTGCAGCCTGAAAGGGGCATTAAACCAAATCCTAGACCACGGAAATTCCCAAAAATATTTTTGTCACGAAATATGCATCCTGCACCCCTGAAAGTTCAGAAAATGTTGGCAGCCCAAAAAAGTCCCTAAAATGCATTTTAGGCCTGCAAAAATGTAGAAAACTTTGGAGGCCCAAAAAAGGGCTTTACAGGCATCCTAGACCCCCTAAAGTCCAGAAAATGTTGGTGGCCCACAAATGGTGTCAGAGAGCTCTGATTGTCCCAAAAACATTTGCAGCCTGAAAGGGGCATTAACCCGCATACTAGACCACTGAAATTCCCAAAAATATTTTTGTCACGAAATATGCATCCTACACCCCCGAATGTTCAGGAAATGTTGGCAGCTCAAAAAAGGCCTTAAAATGCATTTTAGGCCTGCAAAAATGTAGAAATCTTTGGAGGCCCAAAAAAGGGCTTTACAGGCATCCTAGACCCCCTAAAGTCCAGAAAATGTTGGTGGCCCACAAATGGTGTCAGAGAGCTCTGATTGTCCCAAAAACATTTGCAGCCTGAAAGGGGCATTAAACCAAATCCTAGACCACGGAAATTCCCAAAAATATTTTTGTCACGAAATATGCATCCTGCACCCCTGAAAGTTCAGAAAATGTTGGCAGCCCAAAAAAGTCCCTAAAATGCATTTTAGGCCTGCAAAAATGTAGAAAACTTTGGAGGCCCAAAAAAGGGCTTTACAGGCATCCTAGACCCCCTAAAGTCCAGAAAATGTTGGTGGCCCACAAATGGTGTCAGAGAGCTCTGATTGTCCCAAAAACATTTGCAGCCTGAAAGGGGCATTAACCCGCATACTAGACCACTGAAATTCCCAAAAATATTTTTGTCACGAAATATGCATCCTACACCCCCGAATGTTCAGGAAATGTTGGCAGCTCAAAAAAGGCCTTAAAATGCATTTTAGGCCTGCAAAAATGTAGAAAACTTTGGAGCCCCAAAAAAGGGCTTTACAGGCATCCTAGACCCCCTAAAGTCCAGAAAATGTTGGTGGCCCACAAATGGTGTCAGAGACCTCTGATTGTCCCAAAAACACTTGCAGCCTGAAAGGGGCATTAAACCAAATCCTAGACCACGGAAATTCCCAAAATTATTTTTGTCACGAAATATGCATCCTGCACCCCCGAAAGTTCAGAAAATGTTGGCAGCCCAAAAAAGTCCCTAAAATGCATTTTAGGCCTGCAAAAATGTAGAAAACTTTGGAGGCCCAAAAAAGGGCTTTACAGGCATCCTAGACCCCCTAAAGTCCAGAAAATGTTGGTGGCCCACAAATGGTGTCAGAGAGCTCTGATTGTCCCAAAAACATTTGCAGCCTGAAAGGGGCATTAACCCGCATACTAGACCACTGAAATTCCCAAAAATATTTTTGTCACGAAATATGCATCCTACACCCCCGAATGTTCAGGAAATGTTGGCAGCTCAAAAAAGTCCTTAAAATGCATTTTAGGCCTGCAAAAATGTAGAAATCTTTGGAGGCCCAAAAAAGGGCTTTACAGGCATCCTAGACCCCCTAAAGTCAAGAAAATGTTGGTGTCCCACAAATGGTGTCAGAGACCTCTGATTGTCCCAAAAACACTTGCAGCCTGAAAGGGGCATTAAACCAAATACTAGACCACTGAAATTCCCAAAAATATTTTTGTCACGAAATATGCATCCTACACCCCCGAATGTTCAGGAAATGTTGGCAGCTCAAAAAAGGCCTTAAAATGCATTTTAGGCCTGCAAAAATGTAGAAAACTTTGGAGCCCCAAAATAGGGCTTTACAGGCATCCTAGACCCCCTAAAGTCCAGAAAATGTTGGTGGCCCACAAATGGTGTCAGAGACCTCTGATTGTCCCAAAAACACTTGCAGCCTGAAAGGGGCATTAAACCAAATCCTAGACCACGGAAATTCCCAAAATTATTTTTGTCACGAAATATGCATCCTGCACCCCCGAATGTTCAGGAAATGTTGGCAGCTCAAAAAAGGCCTTAAAATGCATTTTAGGCCTGCAAAAATGTAGAAAACTTTGGAGGCCCAAAAAAGGGCTTTACAGGCATCCTAGACCCCCTAAAGTCCAGACAATGTTGGTGGCCCAATAACTGTGTCAGAGAGCTCTGATTGTCCCAAAATCATTTGCAGCCTGAAAGGGGCATTAACCCGCATACTAGACCACTGAAATTCCCAAAAATATTTTTGTCACGAAATATGCATCCTACACCCCCGAATGTTCAGGAAATGTTGGCAGCTCAAAAAAGGCCTTAAAATGCATTTTAGGCCTGCAAAAATGTAGAAATCTTTGGAGGCCCAAAAAGGGCTTTACAGGCATCCTAGACCCCCTAAAGTCCAGAAAATGTTGGTGGCCCACAAATGGTGTCAGAGAGCTCTGATCGTCCCAAAAACATTTGCAGCCTGAAAGGGGCATTAACCCGCATACTAGACCACTGAAATTCCCAAAAATATTTTTGTCACGAAATATGCATCCTACACCCCCGAATGTTCAGGAAATGTTGGCAGCTCAAAAAAGGCCTTAAAATGCATTTTAGGCCTGCAAAAATGTAGAAATCTTTGGAGGCCCAAAAAATGGCTTTACAGGCATCCTAGACCCCCTAAAGTCCAGAAAATGTTGGTGGCCCACAAATGGTGTCAGAGAGCTCTGATTATCCCAAAAACATTTGCAGCCTGAAAGGGGCATTAACCCGCATACTAGACCACTGAAATTCCCAAAAATATTTTTGTCACGAAATATGCATCCTACACCCCCGAATGTTCAGGAAATGTTGGCAGCTCAAAAAAGGCCTTAAAATGCATTTTAGGCCTGCAAAAATGTAGAAATCTTTGGAGGCCCAAAAAAGGGCTTTACAGGCATCCTAGACCCCCTAAAGTCCAGAAAATGTTGGTGGCCCACAAATGGTGTCAGAGAGCTCTGATTGTCCCAAAAACATTTGCAGCCTGAAAGGGGCATTAACCCGCATACTAGACCACTGAAATTCCCAAAAATATTTTTGTCACGAAATATGCATCCTACACCCCCGAATGTTCAGGAAATGTTGGCAGCTCAAAAAAGGCCTTAAAATGCATTTTAGGCCTGCAAAAATGTAGAAATCTTTGGAGGCCCAAAAAAGGGCTTTACAGGCACCCTAGACCCCCTAAAGTCAAGAAAATGTTGGTGTCCCACAAATGGTGTCAGAGACCTCTGATTGTCCCAAAAACACTTGCAGCCTGAAAGGGGCATTAAACCAAATCCTAGACCACGGAAATTCCCAAAAATATTTTTGTCACGAAATATGCATCCTGCACCCCTGAAAGTTCAGAAAATGTTGGCAGCCCAAAAAAGTCCCTAAAATGCATTTTAGGCCTGCAAAAATGTAGAAAACTTTGGAGGCCCAAAAAAGGGCTTTACAGGCATCCTAGACCCCCTAAAGTCCAGAAAATGTTGGTGGCCCACAAATGGTGTCAGAGAGCTCTGATTGTCCCAAAAACATTTGCAGCCTGAAAGGGGCATTAACCCGCATACTAGACCACTGAAATTCCCAAAAATATTTTTGTCACGAAATATGCATCCTACACCCCCGAATGTTCAGGAAATGTTGGCAGCTCAAAAAAGGCCTTAAAATGCATTTTAGGCCTGCAAAAATGTAGAAAACTTTGGAGCCCCAAAAAAGGGCTTTACAGGCATCCTAGACCCCCTAAAGTCCAGAAAATGTTGGTGGCCCACAAATGGTGTCAGAGACCTCTGATTGTCCCAAAAACACTTGCAGCCTGAAAGGGGCATTAAACCAAATCCTAGACCACGGAAATTCCCAAAATTATTTTTGTCACGAAATATGCATCCTGCACCCCCGAATGTTCAGGAAATGTTGGCAGCTCAAAAAAGGCCTTAAAATGCATTTTAGGCCTGCAAAAATGTAGAAAACTTTGGAGGCCCAAAAAAGGGCTTTACAGGCATCCTAGACCCCCTAAAGTCCAGACAATGTTGGTGGCCCAATAACTGTGTCAGAGAGCTCTGATTGTCCCAAAATCATTTGCAGCCTGAAAGGGGCATTAACCCGCATACTAGACCACTGAAATTCCCAAAAATATTTTTGTCACGAAATATGCATCCTACACCCCCGAATGTTCAGGAAATGTTGGCAGCTCAAAAAAGTCCTTAAAATGCATTTTAGGCCTGCAAAAATGTAGAAATCTTTGGAGGCCCAAAAAAGGGCTTTACAGGCATCCTAGACCCCCTAAAGTCAAGAAAATGTTGGTGTCCCACAAATGGTGTCAGAGACCTCTGATTGTCCCAAAAACACTTGCAGCCTGAAAGGGGCATTAAACCAAATCCTAGACCACGGAAATTCCCAAAAATATTTTTGTCACGAAATATGCATCCTGCACCCCTGAAAGTTCAGAAAATGTTGGCAGCCCAAAAAAGTCCCTAAAATGCATTTTAGGCCTGCAAAAATGTAGAAAACTTTGGAGGCCCAAAAAAGGGCTTTACAGGCATCCTAGACCCCCTAAAGTCCAGAAAATGTTGGTGGCCCACAAATGGTGTCAGAGAGCTCTGATTGTCCCAAAAACATTTGCAGCCTGAAAGGGGCATTAACCCGCATACTAGACCACTGAAATTCCCAAAAATATTTTTGTCACGAAATATGCATCCTACACCCCCGAATGTTCAGGAAATGTTGGCAGCTCAAAAAAGGCCTTAAAATGCATTTTAGGCCTGCAAAAATGTAGAAAACTTTGGAGCCCCAAAAAAGGGCTTTACAGGCATCCTAGACCCCCTAAAGTCCAGAAAATGTTGGTGGCCCACAAATGGTGTCAGAGACCTCTGATTGTCCCAAAAACACTTGCAGCCTGAAAGGGGCATTAAACCAAATCCTAGACCACGGAAATTCCCAAAATTATTTTTGTCACGAAATATGCATCATGCACCCCCGAATGTTCAGGAAATGTTGGCAGCTCAAAAAAGGCCTTAAAATGCATTTTAGGCCTGCAAAAATGTAGAAAACTTTGGAGGCCCAAAAAAGGGCTTTACAGGCATCCTAGACCCCCTAAAGTCCAGACAATGTTGGTGGCCCA
Organism: Ambystoma mexicanum; assembly: GCF_040938575.1. Lineage (NCBI taxonomy): Eukaryota > Metazoa > Chordata > Amphibia > Caudata > Ambystomatidae > Ambystoma > Ambystoma mexicanum. The sequence continues at coordinate 560,932,954 of NC_090936.1, read as the reverse complement.
ATAACTGTGTCAGAGAGCTCTGATTGTCCCAAAATCATTTGCAGCCTGAAAGGGGCATTAACCCGCATACTAGACCACTGAAATTCCCAAAAATATTTTTGTCACGAAATATGCATCCTACACCCCCGAATGTTCAGGAAATGTTGGCAGCTCAAAAAAGGCCTTAAAATGCATTTTAGGCCTGCAAAAATGTAGAAATCTTTGGAGGCCCAAAAAAGGGCTTTACAGGCATCCTAGACCCCCTAAAGTCCAGAAAATGTTGGTGGCCCACAAATGGTGTCAGAGAGCTCTGATTGTCCCAAAAACATTTGCAGCCTGAAAGGGGCATTAACCCGCATACTAGACCACTGAAATTCCCAAAAATATTTTTGTCACGAAATATGCATCCTACACCCCCGAATGTTCAGGAAATGTTGGCAGCTCAAAAAAGGCCTTAAAATGCATTTTAGGCCTGCAAAAATGTAGAAATCTTTGGAGGCCCAAAAAATGGCTTTACAGGCATCCTAGACCCCCTAAAGTCCAGAAAATGTTGGTGGCCCACAAATATTGTCAGAGAGCTCTGATTGTCCCAAAAACATTTGCAGCCTGAAAGGGGCATTAACCCGCATACTAGACCACTGAAATTCCCAAAAATATTTTTGTCACGAAATATGCATCCTACACCCCCGAATGTTCAGGAAATGTTGGCAGCTCAAAAAAGGCCTTAAAATGCATTTTAGGCCTGCAAAAATGTAGAAATCTTTGGAGGCCCAAAAAAGGGCTTTACAGGCATCCTAGACCCCCTAAAGTCCAGAAAATGTTGGTGGCCCACAAATGGTGTCAGAGAGCTCTGATTGTCCCAAAAACATTTGCAGCCTGAAAGGGGCATTAACCCGCATACTAGACCACTGAAATTCCCAAAAATATTTTTGTCACGAAATATGCATCCTACACCCCCGAATGTTCAGGAAATGTTGGCAGCTCAAAAAAGTCCTTAAAATGCATTTTAGGCCTGCAAAAATGTAGAAATCTTTGGAGGCCCAAAAAAGGGCTTTACAGGCATCCTAGACCCCCTAAAGTCCAGAAAATGTTGGTGGCCCACAAATGGTGTCAGAGAGCTCTGATTGTCCCTAAAACATTTGCAGCCTGAAAGGGGCATTAACCCGCATACTAGACCACTGAAATTCCCAAAAATATTTTTGTCACGAAATATGCATCCTACACCCCCGAATGTTCAGGAAATGTTGGCAGCTCAAAAAAGTCCTTAAAATGCATTTTAGGCCTGCAAAAATGTAGAAATCTTTGGAGGCCCAAAAAAGGGCTTTACAGGCATCCTAGACCCCCTAAAGTCAAGAAAATGTTGGTGTCCCACAAATGGTGTCAGAGACCTCTGATTGTCCCAAAAACACTTGCAGCCTGAAAGGGGCATTAAACCAAATCCTAGACCACGGAAATTCCCAAAAATATTTTTGTCACGAAATATGCATCCTGCACCCCTGAAAGTTCAGAAAATGTTGGCAGCCCAAAAAAGTCCCTAAAATGCATTTTAGGCCTGCAAAAATGTAGAAAACTTTGGAGGCCCAAAAAAGGGCTTTACAGGCATCCTAGACCCCCTAAAGTCCAGAAAATGTTGGTGGCCCACAAATGGTGTCAGAGAGCTCTGATTGTCCCAAAAACATTTGCAGCCTGAAAGGGGCATTAACCCGCATACTAGACCACTGAAATTCCCAAAAATATTTTTGTCACGAAATATGCATCCTACACCCCCGAATGTTCAGGAAATGTTGGCAGCTCAAAAAAGGCCTTAAAATGCATTTTAGGCCTGCAAAAATGTAGAAAACTTTGGAGCCCCAAAAAAGGGCTTTACAGGCATCCTAGACCCCCTAAAGTCCAGAAAATGTTGGTGGCCCACAAATGGTGTCAGAGAGCTCTGATTGTCCCAAAAACATTTGCAGCCTGAAAGGGGCATTAACCCGCATACTAGACCACTGAAATTCCCAAAAATATTTTTGTCACGAAATATGCATCCTACACCCCCGAATGTTCAGGAAATGTTGGCAGCTCAAAAAAGGCCTTAAAATGCATTTTAGGCCTGCAAAAATGTAGAAATCTTTGGAGGCCCAAAAAATGGCTTTACAGGCATCCTAGACCCCCTAAAGTCCAGAAAATGTTGGTGGCCCACAAATATTGTCAGAGAGCTCTGATTGTCCCAAAAACATTTGCAGCCTGAAAGGGGCATTAACCCGCATACTAGACCACTGAAATTCCCAAAAATATTTTTGTCACGAAATATGCATCCTACACCCCCGAATGTTCAGGAAATGTTGGCAGCTCAAAAAAGGCCTTAAAATGCATTTTAGGCCTGCAAAAATGTAGAAATCTTTGGAGGCCCAAAAAAGGGCTTTACAGGCATCCTAGACCCCCTAAAGTCCAGAAAATGTTGGTGGCCCACAAATGGTGTCAGAGAGCTCTGATTGTCCCAAAAACATTTGCAGCCTGAAAGGGGCATTAACCCGCATACTAGACCACTGAAATTCCCAAAAATATTTTTGTCACGAAATATGCATCCTACACCCCCGAATGTTCAGGAAATGTTGGCAGCTCAAAAAAGTCCTTAAAATGCATTTTAGGCCTGCAAAAATGTAGAAATCTTTGGAGGCCCAAAAAAGGGCTTTACAGGCATCCTAGACCCCCTAAAGTCCAGAAAATGTTGGTGGCCCACAAATGGTGTCAGAGAGCTCTGATTGTCCCTAAAACATTTGCAGCCTGAAAGGGGCATTAACCCGCATACTAGACCACTGAAATTCCCAAAAATATTTTTGTCACGAAATATGCATCCTACACCCCCGAATGTTCAGGAAATGTTGGCAGCTCAAAAAAGGCCTTAAAATGCATTTTAGGCCTGCAAAAATGTAGAAATCTTTGGAGGCCCAAAAAAGGGCTTTACAGGCATCCTAGACCCCCTAAAGTCAAGAAAATGTTGGTGTCCCACAAATGGTGTCAGAGACCTCTGATTGTCCCAAAAACACTTGCAGCCTGAAAGGGGCATTAAACCAAATCCTAGACCACGGAAATTCCCAAAAATATTTTTGTCACGAAATATGCATCCTGCACCCCTGAAAGTTCAGAAAATGTTGGCAGCCCAAAAAAGTCCCTAAAATGCATTTTAGGCCTGCAAAAATGTAGAAAACTTTGGAGGCCCAAAAAAGGGCTTTACAGGCATCCTAGACCCCCTAAAGTCCAGAAAATGTTGGTGGCCCACAAATGGTGTCAGAGAGCTCTGATTGTCCCAAAAACATTTGCAGCCTGAAAGGGGCATTAACCCGCATACTAGACCACTGAAATTCCCAAAAATATTTTTGTCACGAAATATGCATCCTACACCCCCGAATGTTCAGGAAATGTTGGCAGCTCAAAAAAGGCCTTAAAATGCATTTTAGGCCTGCAAAAATGTAGAAAACTTTGGAGCCCCAAAAAAGGGCTTTACAGGCATCCTAGACCCCCTAAAGTCCAGAAAATGTTGGTGGCCCACAAATGGTGTCAGAGACCTCTGATTGTCCCAAAAACACTTGCAGCCTGAAAGGGGCATTAAACCAAATCCTAGACCACGGAAATTCCCAAAATTATTTTTGTCACGAAATATGCATCCTGCACCCCCGAATGTTCAGGAAATGTTGGCAGCTCAAAAAAGGCCTTAAAATGCATTTTAGGCCTGCAAAAATGTAGAAAACTTTGGAGGCCCAAAAAAGGGCTTTACAGGCATCGTAGACCCCCTAAAGTCCAGACAATGTTGGTGGCCCAATAACTGTGTCAGAGAGCTCTGATTGTCCCAAAATCATTTGCAGCCTGAAAGGGGCATTAACCCGCATACTAGACCACTGAAATTCCCAAAAATATTTTTGTCACGAAATATGCATCCTACACCCCCGAATGTTCAGGAAATGTTGGCAGCTCAAAAAAGGCCTTAAAATGCATTTTAGGCCTGCAAAAATGTAGAAATCTTTGGAGGCCCAAAAAAGGGCTTTACAGGCATCCTAGACCCCCTAAAGTCCAGACAATGTTGGTGGCCCAATAACTGTGTCAGAGAGCTCTGATTGTCCCAAAATCATTTGCAGCCTGAAAGGGGCATTAACCCGCATACTAGACCACTGAAATTCCCAAAAATATTTTTGTCACGAAATATGCATCCTACACCCCCGAATGTTCAGGAAATGTTGGCAGCTCAAAAAAGGCCTTAAAATGCATTTTAGGCCTGCAAAAATGTAGAAATCTTTGGAGGCCCAAAAAAGGGCTTTACAGGCATCCTAGACCCCCTAAAGTCCAGAAAATGTTGGTGGCCCACAAATGGTGTCAGAGAGCTCTGATTGTCCCAAAAACATTTGCAGCCTGAAAGGGGCATTAACCCGCATACTAGACCACTGAAATTCCCAAAAATATTTTTGTCACGAAATATGCATCCTACACCCCCGAATGTTCAGGAAATGTTGGCAGCTCAAAAAAGGCCTTAAAATGCATTTTAGGCCTGCAAAAATGTAGAAATCTTTGGAGGCCCAAAAAATGGCTTTACAGGCATCCTAGACCCCCTAAAGTCCAGAAAATGTTGGTGGCCCACAAATATTGTCAGAGAGCTCTGATTGTCCCAAAAACATTTGCAGCCTGAAAGGGGCATTAACCCGCATACTAGACCACTGAAATTCCCAAAAATATTTTTGTCACGAAATATGCATCCTACACCCCCGAATGTTCAGGAAATGTTGGCAGCTCAAAAAAGGCCTTAAAATGCATTTTAGGCCTGCAAAAATGTAGAAATCTTTGGAGGCCCAAAAAAGGGCTTTACAGGCATCCTAGACCCCCTAAAGTCCAGAAAATGTTGGTGGCCCACAAATGGTGTCAGAGAGCTCTGATTGTCCCAAAAACATTTGCAGCCTGAAAGGGGCATTAACCCGCATACTAGACCACTGAAATTCCCAAAAATATTTTTGTCACGAAATATGCATCCTACACCCCCGAATGTTCAGGAAATGTTGGCAGCTCAAAAAAGTCCTTAAAATGCATTTTAGGCCTGCAAAAATGTAGAAATCTTTGGAGGCCCAAAAAAGGGCTTTACAGGCATCCTAGACCCCCTAAAGTCCAGAAAATGTTGGTGGCCCACAAATGGTGTCAGAGAGCTCTGATTGTCCCAAAAACATTTGCAGCCTGAAAGGGGCATTAACCCGCATACTAGACCACTGAAATTCCCAAAAATATTTTTGTCACGAAATATGCATCCTACACCCCCGAATGTTCAGGAAATGTTGGCAGCTCAAAAAAGTCCTTAAAATGCATTTTAGGCCTGCAAAAATGTAGAAATCTTTGGAGGCCCAAAAAAGGGCTTTACAGGCATCCTAGACCCCCTAAAGTCCAGAAAATGTTGGTGGCCCACAAATGGTGTCAGAGAGCTCTGATTGTCCCAAAAACATTTGCAGCCTGAAAGGGGCATTAACCCGCATACTAGACCACTGAAATTCCCAAAAATATTTTTGTCACGAAATATGCATCCTACACCCCCGAATGTTCAGGAAATGTTGGCAGCTCAAAAAAGGCCTTAAAATGCATTTTAGGCCTGCAAAAATGTAGAAATCTTTGGAGGCCCAAAAAATGGCTTTACAGGCATCCTAGACCCCCTAAAGTCCAGAAAATGTTGGTGGCCCACAAATATTGTCAGAGAGCTCTGATTGTCCCAAAAACATTTGCAGCCTGAAAGGGGCATTAACCCGCATACTAGACCACTGAAATTCCCAAAAATATTTTTGTCACGAAATATGCATCCTACACCCCCGAATGTTCAGGAAATGTTGGCAGCTCAAAAAAGGCCTTAAAATGCATTTTAGGCCTGCAAAAATGTAGAAATCTTTGGAGGCCCAAAAAAGGGCTTTACAGGCATCCTAGACCCCCTAAAGTCCAGAAAATGTTGGTGGCCCACAAATGGTGTCAGAGAGCTCTGATTGTCCCAAAAACATTTGCAGCCTGAAAGGGGCATTAACCCGCATACTAGACCACTGAAATTCCCAAAAATATTTTTGTCACGAAATATGCATCCTACACCCCCGAATGTTCAGGAAATGTTGGCAGCTCAAAAAAGTCCTTAAAATGCATTTTAGGCCTGCAAAAATGTAGAAATCTTTGGAGGCCCAAAAAAGGGCTTTACAGGCATCCTAGACCCCCTAAAGTCCAGAAAATGTTGGTGGCCCACAAATGGTGTCAGAGAGCTCTGATTGTCCCAAAAACATTTGCAGCCTGAAAGGGGCATTAACCCGCATACTAGACCACTGAAATTCCCAAAAATATTTTTGTCACGAAATATGCATCCTACACCCCCGAATGTTCAGGAAATGTTGGCAGCTCAAAAAAGGCCTTAAAATGCATTTTAGGCCTGCAAAAATGTAGAAATCTTTGGAGGCCCAAAAAAGGGCTTTACAGGCATCCTAGACCCCCTAAAGTCCAGAAAATGTTGGTGGCCCACAAATGGTGTCAGAGAGCTCTGATTGTCCCAAAAACATTTGCAGCCTGAAAGGGGCATTAACCCGCATACTAGACCACGGAAATTCCCAAAAATATTTTTGTCACGAAATATGCATCCTACACCCCCGAATGTTCAGGAAATGTTGGCAGCTCAAAAAAGGCCTTAAAATGCATTTTAGGCCTGCAAAAATGTAGAAATCTTTGGAGGCCCAAAAAATGGCTTTACAGGCATCCTAGACCCCCTAAAGTCCAGAAAATGTTGGTGGCCCACAAATATTGTCAGAGAGCTCTGATTGTCCCAAAAACATTTGCAGCCTGAAAGGGGCATTAACCCGCATACTAGACCACTGAAATTCCCAAAAATATTTTTGTCACGAAATATGCATCCTACACCCCCGAATGTTCAGGAAATGTTGGCAGCTCAAAAAAGGCCTTAAAATGCATTTTAGGCCTGCAAAAATGTAGAAATCTTTGGAGGCCCAAAAAAGGGCTTTACAGGCATCCTAGACCCCCTAAAGTCCAGAAAATGTTGGTGGCCCACAAATGGTGTCAGAGAGCTCTGATTGTCCCAAAAACATTTGCAGCCTGAAAGGGGCATTAACCCGCATACTAGACCACTGAAATTCCCAAAAATATTTTTGTCACGAAATATGCATCCTACACCCCCGAATGTTCAGGAAATGTTGGCAGCTCAAAAAAGTCCTTAAAATGCATTTTAGGCCTGCAAAAATGTAGAAATCTTTGGAGGCCCAAAAAAGGGCTTTACAGGCATCCTAGACCCCCTAAAGTCCAGAAAATGTTGGTGGCCCACAAATGGTGTCAGAGAGCTCTGATTGTCCCAAAAACATTTGCAGCCTGAAAGGGGCATTAACCCGCATACTAGACCACTGAAATTCCCAAAAATATTTTTGTCACGAAATATGCATCCTACACCCCCGAATGTTCAGGAAATGTTGGCAGCTCAAAAAAGTCCTTAAAATGCATTTTAGGCCTGCAAAAATGTAGAAATCTTTGGAGGCCCAAAAAAGGGCTTTACAGGCATCCTAGACCCCCTAAAGTCCAGAAAATGTTGGTGGCCCACAAATGGTGTCAGAGAGCTCTGATTGTCCCAAAAACATTTGCAGCCTGAAAGGGGCATTAACCCGCATACTAGACCACTGAAATTCCCAAAAATATTTTTGTCACGAAATATGCATCCTACACCCCCGAATGTTCAGGAAATGTTGGCAGCTCAAAAAAGGCCTTAAAATGCATTTTAGGCCTGCAAAAATGTAGAAATCTTTGGAGGCCCAAAAAATGGCTTTACAGGCATCCTAGACCCCCTAAAGTCCAGAAAATGTTGGTGGCCCACAAATATTGTCAGAGAGCTCTGATTGTCCCAAAAACATTTGCAGCCTGAAAGGGGCATTAACCCGCATACTAGACCACTGAAATTCCCAAAAATATTTTTGTCACGAAATATGCATCCTGCACCCCTGAAAGTTCAGAAAATGTTGGCAGCCCAAAAAAGTCCCTAAAATGCATTTTAGGCCTGCAAAAATGTAGAAAACTTTGGAGGCCCAAAAAAGGGCTTTACAGGCATCCTAGACCCCCTAAAGTCCAGAAAATGTTGGTGGCCCACAAATGGTGTCAGAGAGCTCTGATTGTCCCAAAAACATTTGCAGCCTGAAAGGGGCATTAACCCGCATACTAGACCACTGAAATTCCCAAAAATATTTTTGTCACGAAATATGCATCCTACACCCCCGAATGTTCAGGAAATGTTGGCAGCTCAAAAAAGGCCTTAAAATGCATTTTAGGCCTGCAAAAATGTAGAAAACTTTGGAGCCCCAAAAAAGGGCTTTACAGGCATCCTAGACCCCCTAAAGTCCAGAAAATGTTGGTGGCCCACAAATGGTGTCAGAGACCTCTGATTGTCCCAAAAACACTTGCAGCCTGAAAGGGGCATTAAACCAAATCCTAGACCACGGAAATTCCCAAAATTATTTTTGTCACGAAATATGCATCATGCACCCCCGAATGTTCAGGAAATGTTGGCAGCTCAAAAAAGGCCTTAAAATGCATTTTAGGCCTGCAAAAATGTAGAAAACTTTGGAGGCCCAAAAAAGGGCTTTACAGGCATCCTAGACCCCCTAAAGTCCAGACAATGTTGGTGGCCCAATAACTGTGTCAGAGAGCTCTGATTGTCCCAAAATCATTTGCAGCCTGAAAGGGGCATTAACCCGCATACTAGACCACTGAAATTCCCAAAAATATTTTTGTCACGAAATATGCATCCTACACCCCCGAATGTTCAGGAAATGTTGGCAGCTCAAAAAAGGCCTTAAAATGCATTTTAGGCCTGCAAAAATGTAGAAATCTTTGGAGGCCCAAAAAAGGGCTTTACAGGCATCCTAGACCCCCTAAAGTCCAGAAAATGTTGGTGGCCCACAAATGGTGTCAGAGAGCTCTGATTGTCCCAAAAACATTTGCAGCCTGAAAGGGGCATTAACCCGCATACTAGACCACTGAAATTCCCAAAAATATTTTTGACACGAAATATGCATCCTACACCCCCGAATGTTCAGGAAATGTTGGCAGCTCAAAAAAGGCCTTAAAATGCATTTTAGGCCTGCAAAAATGTAGAAATCTTTGGAGGCCCAAAAAATGGCTTTACAGGCATCCTAGACCCCCTAAAGTCCAGAAAATGTTGGTGGCCCACAAATATTGTCAGAGAGCTCTGATTGTCCCAAAAACATTTGCAGCCTGAAAGGGGCATTAACCCGCATACTAGACCACTGAAATTCCCAAAAATATTTTTGTCACGAAATATGCATCCTACACCCCCGAATGTTCAGGAAATGTTGGCAGCTCAAAAAAGGCCTTAAAATGCATTTTAGGCCTGCAAAAATGTAGAAATCTTTGGAGGCCCAAAAAAGGGCTTTACAGGCATCCTAGACCCCCTAAAGTCCAGAAAATGTTGGTGGCCCACAAATGGTGTCTGAGAGCTCTGATTGTCCCAAAAACATTTGCAGCCTGAAAGGGGCATTAACCCGCATACTAGACCACTGAAATTCCCAAAAATATTTTTGTCACGAAATATGCATCCTACACCCCCGAATGTTCAGGAAATGTTGGCAGCTCAAAAAAGTCCTTAAAATGCATTTTAGGCCTGCAAAAATGTAGAAATCTTTGGAGGCCCAAAAAAGGGCTTTACAGGCATCCTAGACCCCCTAAAGTCCAGAAAATGTTGGTGGCCCACAAATGGTGTCAGAGAGCTCTGATTGTCCCTAAAACATTTGCAGCCTGAAAGGGGCATTAACCCGCATACTAGACCACTGAAATTCCCAAAAATATTTTTGTCACGAAATATGCATCCTACACCCCCGAATGTTCAGGAAATGTTGGCAGCTCAAAAAAGGCCTTAAAATGCATTTTAGGCCTGCAAAAATGTAGAAATCTTTGGAGGCCCAAAAAAGGGCTTTACAGGCATCCTAGACCCCCTAAAGTCAAGAAAATGTTGGTGTCCCACAAATGGTGTCAGAGACCTCTGATTGTCCCAAAAACACTTGCAGCCTGAAAGGGGCATTAAACCAAATCCTAGACCACGGAAATTCCCAAAAATATTTTTGTCACGAAATATGCATCCTGCACCCCCGAATGTTCAGGAAATGTTGGCAGCTCAAAAAAGGCCTTAAAATGCATTTTAGGCCTGCAAAAATGTAGAAAACTTTGGAGCCCCAAAAAAGGGCTTTACAGGCATCCTAGACCCCCTAAAGTCCAGAAAATGTTGGTGGCCCACAAATGGTGTCAGAGACCTCTGATTGTCCCAAAAACACTTGCAGCCTGAAAGGGGCATTAAACCAAATCCTAGACCACGGAAATTCCCAAAATTATTTTTGTCACGAAATATGCATCCTGCACCCCCGAATGTTCAGGAAATGTTGGCAGCTCAAAAAAGGCCTTAAAATGCATTTTAGGCCTGCAAAAATGTAGAAAACTTTGGAGGCCCAAAAAAGGGCTTTACAGGCATCGTAGACCCCCTAAAGTCCAGACAATGTTGGTGGCCCAATAACTGTGTCAGAGAGCTCTGATTGTCCCAAAATCATTTGCAGCCTGAAAGGGGCATTAACCCGCATACTAGACCACTGAAATTCCCAAAAATATTTTTGTCACGAAATATGCATCCTACACCCCCGAATGTTCAGGAAATGTTGGCAGCTCAAAAAAGGCCTTAAAATGCATTTTAGGCCTGCAAAAATGTAGAAATCTTTGGAGGCCCAAAAAAGGGCTTTACAGGCATCCTAGACCCCCTAAAGTCCAGACAATGTTGGTGGCCCAATAACTGTGTCAGAGAGCTCTGATTGTCCCAAAATCATTTGCAGCCTGAAAGGGGCATTAACCCGCATACTAGACCACTGAAATTCCCAAAAATATTTTTGTCACGAAATATGCATCCTACACCCCCGAATGTTCAGGAAATGTTGGCAGCTCAAAAAAGGCCTTAAAATGCATTTTAGGCCTGCAAAAATGTAGAAATCTTTGGAGGCCCAAAAAAGGGCTTTACAGGCATCCTAGACCCCCTAAAGTCCAGAAAATGTTGGTGGCCCACAAATGGTGTGAGAGAGCTCTGATTGTCCCAAAAACATTTGCAGCCTGAAAGGGGCATTAACCCGCATACTAGACCACTGAAATTCCCAAAAATATTTTTGTCACGAAATATGCATCCTACACCCCCGAATGTTCAGGAAATGTTGGCAGCTCAAAAAAGGCCTTAAAATGCATTTTAGGCCTGCAAAAATGTAGAAATCTTTGGAGGCCCAAAAAATGGCTTTACAGGCATCCTAGACCCCCTAAAGTCCAGAAAATGTTGGTGGCCCACAAATATTGTCAGAGAGCTCTGATTGTCCCAAAAACATTTGCAGCCTGAAAGGGGCATTAACCCGCATACTAGACCACTGAAATTCCCAAAAATATTTTTGTCACGAAATATGCATCCTACACCCCCGAATGTTCAGGAAATGTTGGCAGCTCAAAAAAGGCCTTAAAATGCATTTTAGGCCTGCAAAAATGTAGAAATCTTTGGAGGCCCAAAAAAGGGCTTTACAGGCATCCTAGACCCCCTAAAGTCCAGAAAATGTTGGTGGCCCACAAATGGTGTCAGAGAGCTCTGATTGTCCCAAAAACATTTGCAGCCTGAAAGGGGCATTAACCCGCATACTAGACCACTGAAATTCCCAAAAATATTTTTGTCACGAAATATGCATCCTACACCCCCGAATGTTCAGGAAATGTTGGCAGCTCAAAAAAGTCCTTAAAATGCATTTTAGGCCTGCAAAAATGTAGAAATCTTTGGAGGCCCAAAAAAGGGCTTTACAGGCATCCTAGACCCCCTAAAGTCCAGAAAATGTTGGTGGCCCACAAATGGTGTCAGAGAGCTCTGATTGTCCCAAAAACATTTGCAGCCTGAAAGGGGCATTAACCCGCATACTAGACCACTGAAATTCCCAAAAATATTTTTGTCACGAAATATGCATCCTACACCCCCGAATGTTCAGGAAATGTTGGCAGCTCAAAAAAGTCCTTAAAATGCATTTTAGGCCTGCAAAAATGTAGAAATCTTTGGAGGCCCAAAAAAGGGCTTTACAGGCATCCTAGACCCCCTAAAGTCCAGAAAATGTTGGTGGCCCACAAATGGTGTCAGAGAGCTCTGATTGTCCCAAAAACATTTGCAGCCTGAAAGGGGCATTAACCCGCATACTAGACCACTGAAATTCCCAAAAATATTTTTGTCACGAAATATGCATCCTACACCCCCGAATGTTCAGGAAATGTTGGCAGCTCAAAAAAGGCCTTAAAATGCATTTTAGGCCTGCAAAAATGTAGAAATCTTTGGAGGCCCAAAAAATGGCTTTACAGGCATCCTAGACCCCCTAAAGTCCAGAAAATGTTGGTGGCCCACAAATATTGTCAGAGAGCTCTGATTGTCCCAAAAACATTTGCAGCCTGAAAGGGGCATTAACCCGCATACTAGACCACTGAAATTCCCAAAAATATTTTTGTCACGAAATATGCATCCTACACCCCCGAATGTTCAGGAAATGTTGGCAGCTCAAAAAAGGCCTTAAAATGCATTTTAGGCCTGCAAAAATGTAGAAATCTTTGGAGGCCCAAAAAAGGGCTTTACAGGCATCCTAGACCCCCTAAAGTCCAGAAAATGTTGGTGGCCCACAAATGGTGTCAGAGAGCTCTGATTGTCCCAAAAACATTTGCAGCCTGAAAGGGGCATTAACCCGCATACTAGACCACTGAAATTCCCAAAAATATTTTTGTCACGAAATATGCATCCTACACCCCCGAATGTTCAGGAAATGTTGGCAGCTCAAAAAAGTCCTTAAAATGCATTTTAGGCCTGCAAAAATGTAGAAATCTTTGGAGGCCCAAAAAAGGGCTTTACAGGCATCCTAGACCCCCTAAAGTCCAGAAAATGTTGGTGGCCCACAAATGGTGTCAGAGAGCTCTGATTGTCCCAAAAACATTTGCAGCCTGAAAGGGGCATTAACCCGCATACTAGACCACTGAAATTCCCAAAAATATTTTTGTCACGAAATATGCATCCTACACCCCCGAATGTTCAGGAAATGTTGGCAGCTCAAAAAAGGCCTTAAAATGCATTTTAGGCCTGCAAAAATGTAGAAATCTTTGGAGGCCCAAAAAAGGGCTTTACAGGCATCCTAGACCCCCTAAAGTCCAGAAAATGTTGGTGGCCCACAAATGGTGTCAGAGAGCTCTGATTGTCCCAAAAACATTTGCAGCCTGAAAGGGGCATTAACCCGCATACTAGACCACGGAAATTCCCAAAAATATTTTTGTCACGAAATATGCATCCTACACCCCCGAATGTTCAGGAAATGTTGGCAGCTCAAAAAAGGCCTTAAAATGCATTTTAGGCCTGCAAAAATGTAGAAATCTTTGGAGGCCCAAAAAATGGCTTTACAGGCATCCTAGACCCCCTAAAGTCCAGAAAATGTTGGTGGCCCACAAATATTGTCAGAGAGCTCTGATTGTCCCAAAAACATTTGCAGCCTGAAAGGGGCATTAACCCGCATACTAGACCACTGAAATTCCCAAAAATATTTTTGTCACGAAATATGCATCCTACACCCCCGAATGTTCAGGAAATGTTGGCAGCTCAAAAAAGGCCTTAAAATGCATTTTAGGCCTGCAAAAATGTAGAAATCTTTGGAGGCCCAAAAAAGGGCTTTACAGGCATCCTAGACCCCCTAAAGTCCAGAAAATGTTGGTGGCCCACAAATGGTGTCAGAGAGCTCTGATTGTCCCAAAAACATTTGCAGCCTGAAAGGGGCATTAACCCGCATACTAGACCACTGAAATTCCCAAAAATATTTTTGTCACGAAATATGCATCCTACACCCCCGAATGTTCAGGAAATGTTGGCAGCTCAAAAAAGTCCTTAAAATGCATTTTAGGCCTGCAAAAATGTAGAAATCTTTGGAGGCCCAAAAAAGGGCTTTACAGGCATCCTAGACCCCCTAAAGTCCAGAAAATGTTGGTGACCCACAAATGGTGTCAGAGAGCTCTGATTGTCCCAAAAACATTTGCAGCCTGAAAGGGGCATTAACCCGCATACTAGACCACTGAAATTCCCAAAAATATTTTTGTCACGAAATATGCATCCTACACCCCCGAATGTTCAGGAAATGTTGGCAGCTCAAAAAAGTCCTTAAAATGCATTTTAGGCCTGCAAAAATGTAGAAATCTTTGGAGGCCCAAAAAAGGGCTTTACAGGCATCCTAGACCCCCTAAAGTCCAGAAAATGTTGGTGGCCCACAAATGGTGTCAGAGAGCTCTGATTGTCCCAAAAACATTTGCAGCCTGAAAGGGGCATTAACCCGCATACTAGACCACTGAAATTCCCAAAAATATTTTTGTCACGAAATATGCATCCTACACCCCCGAATGTTCAGGAAATGTTGGCAGCTCAAAAAAGGCCTTAAAATGCATTTTAGGCCTGCAAAAATGTAGAAATCTTTGGAGGCCCAAAAAATGGCTTTACAGGCATCCTAGACCCCCTAAAGTCCAGAAAATGTTGGTGGCCCACAAATATTGTCAGAGAGCTCTGATTGTCCCAAAAACATTTGCAGCCTGAAAGGGGCATTAACCCGCATACTAGACCACTGAAATTCCCAAAAATATTTTTGTCACGAAATATGCATCCTACACCCCCGAATGTTCAGGAAATGTTGGCAGCTCAAAAAAGGCCTTAAAATGCATTTTAGGCCTGCAAAAATGTAGAAATCTTTGGAGGCCCAAAAAAGGGCTTTACAGGCATCCTAGACCCCCTAAAGTCCAGAAAATGTTGGTGGCCCACAAATGGTGTCAGAGAGCTCTGATTGTCCCAAAAACATTTGCAGCCTGAAAGGGGCATTAACCCGCATACTAGACCACTGAAATTCCCAAAAATATTTTTGTCACGAAATATGCATCCTACACCCCCGAATGTTCAGGAAATGTTGGCAGCTCAAAAAAGTCCTTAAAATGCATTTTAGGCCTGCAAAAATGTAGAAATCTTTGGAGGCCCAAAAAAGGGCTTTACAGGCATCCTAGACCCCCTAAAGTCCAGAAAATGTTGGTGGCCCACAAATGGTGTCAGAGAGCTCTGATTGTCCCAAAAACATTTGCAGCCTGAAAGGGGCATTAACCCGCATACTAGACCACTGAAATTCACAAAAATATTTTTGTCACGAAATATGCATCCTACACCCCCGAATGTTCAGGAAATGTTGGCAGCTCAAAAAAGGCCTTAAAATGCATTTTAGGCCTGCAAAAATGTAGAAATCTTTGGAGGCCCAAAAAAGGGCTTTACAGGCATCCTAGACCCCCTAAAGTCCAGAAAATGTTGGTGGCCCACAAATGGTGTCAGAGAGCTCTGATTGTCCCAAAAACATTTGCAGCCTGAAAGGGGCATTAACCCGCATACTAGACCACGGAAATTCCCAAAAATATTTTTGTCACGAAATATGCATCCTACACCCCCGAATGTTCAGGAAATGTTGGCAGCTCAAAAAAGGCCTTAAAATGCATTTTAGGCCTGCAAAAATGTAGAAATCTTTGGAGGCCCAAAAAATGGCTTTACAGGCATCCTAGACCCCCTAAAGTCCAGAAAATGTTGGTGGCCCACAAATATTGTCAGAGAGCTCTGATTGTCCCAAAAACATTTGCAGCCTGAAAGGGGCATTAACCCGCATACTAGACCACTGAAATTCCCAAAAATATTTTTGTCACGAAATATGCATCCTACACCCCCGAATGTTCAGGAAATGTTGGCAGCTC
The DNA here is from genome assembly GCF_040938575.1 of Ambystoma mexicanum. Lineage (NCBI taxonomy): Eukaryota > Metazoa > Chordata > Amphibia > Caudata > Ambystomatidae > Ambystoma > Ambystoma mexicanum. The sequence continues at coordinate 560,917,141 of NC_090936.1, read as the reverse complement.
AAAAAAGGCCTTAAAATGCATTTTAGGCCTGCAAAAATATAGAAATCTTTGGAGGCCCAAAAAAGGGCTTTACAGGCATCCTAGACCCCCTAAAGTCCAGAAAATGTTGGTGGCCCACAAATGGTGTCAGAGAGCTCTGATTGTCCCAAAAACATTTGCAGCCTGAAAGGGGCATTAACCCGCATACTAGACCACTGAAATTCCCAAAAATATTTTTGTCACGAAATATGCATCCTACACCCCCGAATGTTCAGGAAATGTTGGCAGCTCAAAAAAGTCCTTAAAATGCATTTTAGGCCTGCAAAAATGTAGAAATCTTTGGAGGCCCAAAAAAGGGCTTTACAGGCATCCTAGACCCCCTAAAGTCCAGAAAATGTTGGTGGCCCACAAATGGTGTCAGAGAGCTCTGATTGTCCCAAAAACATTTGCAGCCTGAAAGGGGCATTAACCCGCATACTAGACCACTGAAATTCCCAAAAATATTTTTGTCACGAAATATGCATCCTACACCCCCGAATGTTCAGGAAATGTTGGCAGCTCAAAAAAGTCCTTAAAATGCATTTTAGGCCTGCAAAAATGTAGAAATCTTTGGAGGCCCAAAAAAGGGCTTTACAGGCATCCTAGACCCCCTAAAGTCCAGAAAATGTTGGTGGCCCACAAATGGTGTCAGAGAGCTCTGATTGTCCCAAAAACATTTGCAGCCTGAAAGGGGCATTAACCCGCATACTAGACCACTGAAATTCCCAAAAATATTTTTGTCACGAAATATGCATCCTACACCCCCGAATGTTCAGGAAATGTTGGCAGCTCAAAAAAGGCCTTAAAATGCATTTTAGGCCTGCAAAAATGTAGAAATCTTTGGAGGCCCAAAAAAGGGCTTTACAGGCATCCTAGACCCCCTAAAGTCCAGAAAATGTTGGTGGCCCACAAATGGTGTCAGAGAGCTCTGATTGTCCCAAAAACATTTGCAGCCTGAAAGGGGCATTAACCCGCATACTAGACCACTGAAATTCCCAAAAATATTTTTGTCACGAAATATGCATCCTACACCCCCGAATGTTAAGGAAATGTTGGCAGCTCAAAAAAGTCCTTAAAATGCATTTTAGGCCTGCAAATATGTAGAAATCTTTGGAGGCCCAAAAAAGGGCTTTACAGGCATCCTAGACCCCCTAAAGTCCAGAAAATGTTGGTGGCCCACAAATGGTGTCAGAGAGCTCTGATTGTCCCAAAAACATTTGCAGCCTGAAAGGGGCATTAACCCGCATACTAGACCACTGAAATTCCCAAAAATATTTTTGTCACGAAATATGCATCCTACACCCCCGAATGTTCAGGAAATGTTGGCAGCTCAAAAAAGTCCTTAAAATGCATTTTAGGCCTGCAAAAATGTAGAAATCTTTGGAGGCCCAAAAAAGGGCTTTACAGGCATCCTAGACCCCCTAAAGTCAAGAAAATGTTGGTGTCCCACAAATGGTGTCAGAGAGCTCTGATTGTCCCAAAAACATTTGCAGCCTGAAAGGGGCATTAACCCGCATACTAGACCACGGAAATTCCCAAAAATATTTTTGTCACGAAATATGCATCCTGCACCCCTGAAAGTTCAGAAAATGTTGGCAGCCCAAAAAAGTCCCTAAAATGCATTTTAGGCCTGCAAAAATGTAGAAAACTTTGGAGGCCCAAAAAAGGGCTTTACAGGCATCCTAGACCCCCTAAAGTCCAGAAAATGTTGGTGTCCCACAAATGGTGTCAGAGACCTCTGATTGTCCCAAAAACACTTGCAGCCTGAAAGGGGCATTAAACCAAATCCTAGACCACGGAAATTCCCAAAAATATTTTTGTCACGAAATATGCATCCTACACCCCTGAAAGTTCAGAAAATGTTGGCAGCCCAAAAAAGTCCTTAAAATGCATTTTAGGCCTGCAAAAATGTTGAAAACTTTGGAGGCCCAAAAAAGGGCTTTACAGGCATCCTAGACCCCCTAAAGTCCAGAAAATGTTGGTGGCCCACAAATGGTGTCAGAGAGCTCTGATTGTCCCAAAAACATTTGCAGCCTGAAAGGGGCATTAACCCGCATACTAGACCACTGAAATTCCCAAAAATATTTTTGTCACGAAATATGCATCCTACACCCCCGAATGTTCAGGAAATGTTGGCAGCTCAAAAAAGGCCTTAAAATGCATTTTAGGCCTGCAAAAATGTAGAAAACTTTGGAGCCCCAAAAAAGGGCTTTACAGGCATCCTAGACCCCCTAAAGTCCAGAAAATGTTGGTGTCCCACAAATGGTGTCAGAGACCTCTGATTGTCCCAAAAACACTTGCAGCCTGAAAGGGGCATTAAACCAAATCCTAGACCACGGAAATTCCCAAAAATATTTTAGTCACGAAATATGCATCCTACACCCCTGAAAGTTCAGAAAATGTTGGCAGCCCAAAAAAGGCCTTAAAATGCATTTTAGGCCTGCAAAAATGTAGAAAACTTTGGAGGCCCAAAAAAGGGCTTTACAGGCATCCTAGACCCCCTAAAGTCCAGAAAATGTTGGTGGCCCACAAATGGTGTCAGAGACCTCTGATTGTCCCAAAAACACTTGCAGCCTGAAAGGGGCATTAAACCAAATCCTAGACCACGGAAATTCCCAAAATTATTTTTGTCACGAAATATGCATCCTGCACCCCCGAATGTTCAGGAAATGTTGGCAGCTCAAAAAAGGCCTTAAAATGCATTTTAGGCCTGCAAAAATGTAGAAAACTTTGGAGGCCCAAAAAAGGGCTTTACAGGCATCCTAGACCCCCGAAAGTCCAGACAATGTTGGTGGCCCAATAACTGTGTCAGAGAGCTCTGATTGTCCCAAAATCATTTGCAGCCTGAAAGGGGCATTAACCCGCATACTAGACCACTGAAATTCCCAAAAATATTTTTGTCACGAAATATGCATCCTACACCCCCGAATGTTCAGGAAATGTTGGCAGCCCAAAAAAGTCCTTAAAATGCATTTTAGGCCTGCAAAAATGTTGAAATATTTGGAGGCCCAAAAAAGGGCTTTACAGGCATCCTAGACCCCCTAAAGTCCAGAAAATGTTGGTGGCCCACAAATGGTGTCAGAGAGCTCTGATTGTCCCAAAAACATTTGCAGCCTGAAAGGGGCATTAACCCGCATACTAGACCACTGAAATTCCCAAAAATATTTTTGTCACGAAATATGCATCCTACACCCCCGAATGTTCAGGAAATGCTGGCAGCTCAAAAAAGGCCTTAAAATGCATTTTAGGCCTGCAAAAATGTAGAAAACTTTGGAGGCCCAAAAAAGGGCTTTACAGGCATCCTAGACCCCCGAAAGTCCAGACAATGTTGGTGGCCCAATAACTGTGTCAGAGAGCTCTGATTGTCCCAAAATCATTTGCAGCCTGAAAGGGGCATTAACCCGCATACTAGACCACTGAAATTCCCAAAAATATTTTTGTCACGAAATATGCATCCTACACCCCCGAATGTTCAGGAAATGTTGGCAGCCCAAAAAAGTCCTTAAAATGCATTTTAGGCCTGCAAAAATGTTGAAATATTTGGAGGCCCAAAAAAGGGCTTTACAGGCATCCTAGACCCCCTAAAGTCCAGAAAATGTTGGTGGCCCACAAATGGTGTCAGAGAGCTCTGATTGTCCCAAAAACATTTGCAGCCTGAAAGGGGCATTAACCCGCATACTAGACCACTGAAATTCCCAAAAATATTTTTGTCACGAAATATGCATCCTACACCCCCGAATGTTCAGGAAATGTTGGCAGCTCAAAAAAGTCCTTAAAATGCATTTTAGGCCTGCAAAAATGTAGAAAACTTTGGAGCCCCAAAAAAGGGCTTTACAGGCATCCTAGACCCCCTAAAGTCCAGAAAATGTTGGTGTCCCACAAATGGTGTCAGAGACCTCTGATTGTCCCAAAAACACTTGCAGCCTGAAAGGGGCATTAAACCAAATCCTAGACCACGGAAATTCCCAAAAATATTTTAGTCACGAAATATGCATCCTACACCCCTGAAAGTTCAGAAAATGTTGGCAGCCCAAAAAAGGCCTTAAAATGCATTTTAGGCCTGCAAAAATGTAGAAAACTTTGGAGGCCCAAAAAAGGGCTTTACAGGCATCCTAGACCCCCTAAAGTCCAGAAAATGTTGGTGGCCCACAAATGGTGTCAGAGACCTCTGATTGTCCCAAAAACACTTGCAGCCTGAAAGGGGCATTAAACCAAATCCTAGACCACGGAAATTCCCAAAATTATTTTTGTCACGAAATATGCATCCTGCACCCCCGAATGTTCAGGAAATGTTGGCAGCTCAAAAAAGGCCTTAAAATGCATTTTAGGCCTGCAAAAATGTAGAAAACTTTGGAGGCCCAAAAAAGGGCTTTACAGGCATCCTAGACCCCCGAAAGTCCAGACAATGTTGGTGGCCCAATAACTGTGTCAGAGAGCTCTGATTGTCCCAAAATCATTTGCAGCCTGAAAGGGGCATTAACCCGCATACTAGACCACTGAAATTCCCAAAAATATTTTTGTCACGAAATATGCATCCTACACCCCCGAATGTTCAGGAAATGTTGGCAGCTCAAAAAAGGCCTTAAAATGCATTTTAGGCCTGCAAAAATGTAGAAATCTTTGGAGGCCCAAAAAAGGGCTTTACAGGCATCCTAGACCCCCTAAAGTCCAGAAAATGTTGGTGGCCCACAAATGGTGTCAGAGAGCTCTGATTGTCCCAAAAACATTTGCAGCCTGAAAGGGGCATTAACCCGCATACTAGACCACTGAAATTCCCAAAAATATTTTTGTCACGAAATATGCATCCTACACCCCCGAATGTTCAGGAAATGTTGGCAGCTCAAAAAAGGCCTTAAAATGCATTTTAGGCCTGCAAAAATGTAGAAATCTTTGGAGGCCCAAAAAAGGGCTTTACAGGCATCCTAGACCCCCTAAAGTCAAGAAAATGTTGGTGTCCCACAAATGGTGTCAGAGACCTCTGATTGTCCCAAAAACACTTGCAGCCTGAAAGGGGCATTAAACCAAATCCTAGACCACGGAAATTCCCAAAAATATTTTTGTCACGAAATATGCATCCTACACCCCTGAAAGTTCAGAAAATGTTGGCAGCCCAAAAAAGTCCTTAAAATGCATTTTAGGCCTGCAAAAATGTAGAAAACTTTGGAGGCCCAAAAAAGGGCTTTACAGGCATCCTAGACCCCCTAAAGTCCAGAAAATGTTGGTGGCCCACAAATGGTGTCAGAGACCTCTGATTGTCCCAAAAACACTTGCAGCCTGAAAGGGGCATTAAACCAAATCCTAGACCAAGGAAATTCCCAAAATTATTTTTGTCACGAAATATGCATCCTGCACCACCGAATGTTCAGGAAATGTTGGCAGCTCAAAAAAGGCCTTAAAATGCATTTTAGGCCTGCAAAAATGTTGAAAACTTTGGAGGCCCAAAAAAGGGCTTTACAGGCATCCTAGACCCCCTAAAGTCCAGAAAATGTTGGTGGCCCACAAATGGTGTCAGAGAGCTCTGATTGTCCCAAAAACATTTGCAGCCTGAAAGGGGCATTAACCCGCATACTAGACCACTGAAATTCCCAAAAATATTTTTGTCACGAAATATGCATCCTACACCCCCGAATGTTCAGGAAATGTTGGCAGCTCAAAAAAGGCCTTAAAATGCATTTTAGGCCTGCAAAAATGTAGAAAACTTTGGAGCCCCAAAAAAGGGCTTTACAGGCATCCTAGACCCCCTTAAGTCCAGAAAATGTTGGTGTCCCACAAATGGTGTCAGAGACCTCTGATTGTCCCAAAAACACTTGCAGCCTGAAAGGGGCATTAAACCAAATCCTAGACCACGGAAATTCCCAAAAATATTTTAGTCACGAAATATGCATCCTACACCCCTGAAAGTTCAGAAAATGTTGGCAGCCCAAAAAAGGCCTTAAAATGCATTTTAGGCCTGCAAAAATGTAGAAAACTTTGGAGGCCCAAAAAAGGGCTTTACAGGCATCCTAGACCCCCTAAAGTCCAGAAAATGTTGGTGGCCCACAAATGGTGTCAGAGACCTCTGATTGTCCCTAAAACACTTGCAGCCTGAAAGGGGCATTAAACCAAATCCTAGACCACGGAAATTCCCAAAATTATTTTTGTCACGAAATATGCATCCTGCACCACCGAATGTTCAGGAAATGTTGGCAGCTCAAAAAAGGCCTTAAAATGCATTTTAGGCCTGCAAAAAAGTAGAAAACTTTGGAGGCCCAAAAAAGGGCTTTACAGGCATCCTAGACCCCCTAAAGTCCAGACAATGTTGGTGGCCCAATAACTGTGTCAGAGAGCTGTGATTGTCCCAAAATCATTTGCAGCCTGAAAGGGGCATTAACCCGCATACTAGACCACTGAAATTCCCAAAAATATTTTTGTCACGAAATATGCATCCTACACCCCCGAATGTTCAGGAAATGTTGGCAGCTCAAAAAAGGCCTTAAAATGCATTTTAGGCCTGCAAAAATGTAGAAATCTTTGGAGGCCCAAAAAAGGGCTTTACAGGCATCCTAGACCCCCTAAAGTCCAGAAAATGTTGGTGGCCCACAAATGGTGTCAGAGAGCTCTGATTGTCCCAAAAACATTTGCAGCCTGAAAGGGGCATTAACCCGCATACTAGACCACTGAAATTCCCAAAAATATTTTTGTCACGAAATATGCATCCTACACCCCCGAATGTTCAGGAAATGCTGGCAGCTCAAAAAAGGCCTTAAAATGCATTTTAGGCCTGCAAAAATGTAGAAATCTTTGGAGGCCCAAAAAAGGGCTTTACAGGCATCCTAGACCCCCTAAAGTCCAGAAAATGTTGGTGGCCCACAAATGGTGTCAGAGAGCTCTGATTGTCCCAAAAACATTTGCAGCCTGAAAGGGGCATTAACCCGCATACTAGACCACTGAAATTCCCAAAAATATTTTTGTCACGAAATATGCATCATACACCCCGAATGTTCAGGAAATGTTGACAGCTCAAAAAAGGCCTTAAAATGCATTTTAGGCCGGCAAAAATGTAGAAAACTTTGGAGGCCCAAAAAAGGGCTTTACAGGCATCCTAGACCCCCTAAAGTCCAGAAAATGTTGGTGTCCCACAAATGGTGTCAGAGACCTCTGATTGTCCCAAAAACACTTGCAGCCTGAAAGGGGCATTAAACCAAATCCTAGACCACGGAAATTCCCAAAAATATTGTTGTCACGAAATATGCATCCTACACCCCTGAAAGTTCAGAAAATGTTGGCAGCCCAAAAAAGGCCTTAAAATGCATTTTAGGCCTGCAAAAATGTAGAAAACTTTGGAGGCCCAAAAAAGGGCTTTACAGGCATCCTAGACCCCCTAAAGTCCAGAAAATGTTGGTGGCCCACAAATGGTGTCAGAGACCTCTGATTGTCCCAAAAACACTTGCAGCCTGAAAGGGGCATTAAACCAAATCCTAGACCACGGAAATTCCCAAAATTATTTTTGTCACGAAATATGCATCCTGCACCCCCGAATGTTCAGGAAATGTTGGCAGCTCAAAAAAGGCCTTAAAATGCATTTTAGGCCTGCAAAAATGTAGAAAACTTTGGAGGCCCAAAAAAGGGCTTTACAGGCATCCTAGACCCCCTAAAGTCCAGACAATGTTGGTGGCCCAATAACTGTGTCAGAGAGCTCTGATTGTCCCAAAATCATGTGCAGCCTGAAAGGGGCATTAACCCGCATACTAGACCACTGAAATTCCCAAAAATATTTTTGTCACGAAATATGCATCCTACACCCCCGAATGTTCAGGAAATGTTGGCAGCTCAAAAAAGTCCTTAAAATGCATTTTAGGCCTGCAAAAATGTAGAAATCTTTGGAGGCCCAAAAAAGGGCTTTACAGGCATCCTAGACCCCCTAAAGTCCAGAAAATGTTGGTGGCCCACAAATGGTGTCAGAGAGCTCTGATTGTCCCAAAAACATTTGCAGCCTGAAAGGGGCATTAACCCGCATACTAGACCACTGAAATTCCCAAAAATATTTTTGTCACGAAATATGCATCCTACACCCCCGAATGTTCAGGAAATGTTGGCAGCTCAAAAAAGTCCTTAAAATGCATTTTAGGCCTGCAAAAATGTAGAAATCTTTGGAGGCCCAAAAAAGGGCTTTACAGGCATCCTAGACCCCCTAAAGTCAAGAAAATGTTGGTGTCCCACAAATGGTGTCAGAGACCTCTGATTGTCCCAAAAACACTTGCAGCCTGAAAGGGGCATTAAACCAAATCCTAGACCACGGAAATTCCCAAAAATATTTTTGTCACGAAATATGCATCCTGCACCCCTGAAAGTTCAGAAAATGTTGGCAGCCCAAAAAAGTCCTTAAAATGCATTTTAGGCCTGCAAAAATGTTGAAAACTTTGGAGGCCCAAAAAAGGGCTTTACAGGCATCCTAGACCCCCTAAAGTCCAGAAAATGTTGGTGGCCCACAAATGGTGTCAGAGAGCTCTGATTGTCCCAAAAACATTTGCAGCCTGAAAGGGGCATTAACCCGCATACTAGACCACTGAAATTCCCAAAAATATTTTTGTCACGAAATATGCATCCTACACCCCCGAATGTTCAGGAAATGTTGGCAGCTCAAAAAAGGCCTTAAAATGAATTTTAGGCCTGCAAAAATGTAGAAAACTTTGGAGCCCCAAAAAAGGGCTTTACAGGCATCCTAGACCCCCTTAAGTCCAGAAAATGTTGGTGTCCCACAAATGGTGTCAGAGACCTCTGATTGGCCCAAAAACACTTGCAGCCTGAAAGGGGCATTAAACCAAATCCTAGACCACGGAAATTCCCAAAAATATTTTAGTCACGAAATATGCATCCTACACCCCTGAAAGTTCAGAAAATGTTGGCAGCCCAAAAAAGGCCTTAAAATGCATTTTAGGCCTGCAAAAATGTAGAAAACTTTGGAGGCCCAAAAAAGGGCTTTACAGGCATCCTAGACCCCCTAAAGTCCAGACAATGTTGGTGGCCCACAAATGGTGTCAGAGACCTCTGATTGTCCCAAAAACACTTGCAGCCTGAAAGGGGCATTAAACCAAATCCTAGACCACGGAAATTCCCAAAATTATTTTTGTCACGAAATATGCATCCTGCACCACCGAATGTTCAGGAAATGTTGGCAGCTCAAAAAAGGCCTTAAAATGCATTTTAGGCCTGCAAAAAAGTAGAAAACTTTGGAGGCCCAAAAAAGGGCTTTACAGGCATCCTAGACCCCCTAAAGTCCAGACAATGTTGGTGGCCCAATAACTGTGTCAGAGAGCTCTGATTGTCCAAAATCATTTGCAGCCTGAAAGGGGCATTAACCCGCATACTAGACCACTGAAATTCCCAAAAATATTTTTGTCACGAAATATGCATCCTACACCCCCGAATGTTCAGGAAATGTTGGCAGCTCAAAAAAGGCCTTAAAATGCATTTTAGGCCTGCAAAAATGTAGAAATCTTTGGAGGCCCAAAAAAGGGCTTTACAGGCATCCTAGACCCCCTAAAGTCCAGAAAATGTTGGTGGCCCACAAATGGTGTCAGAGAGCTCTGATTGTCCCAAAAACATTTGCAGCCTGAAAGGGGCATTAACCCGCATACTAGACCACTGAAATTCCCAAAAATATTTTTGTCACGAAATATGCATCCTACACCCCCGAATGTTCAGGAAATGTTGGCAGCTCAAAAAAGGCCTTAAAATGCATTTTAGGCCTGCAAAAATGTAGAAATCTTTGGAGGCCCAAAAAATGGCTTTACAGGCATCCTAGACCCCCTAAAGTCCAGAAAATGTTGGTGGCCCACAAATGGTGTCAGAGAGCTCTGATTGTCCCAAAAACATTTGCAGCCTGAAAGGGGCATTAACCCGCATACTAGACCACTGAAATTCCCAAAAATTTTTTTGTCACGAAATATGCATCCTACACCCCCGAATGTTCAGGAAATGTTGGCAGCTCAAAAAAGGCCTTAAAATGCATTTTAGGCCTGCAAAAATGTAGAAAACTTTGGAGCCCCATAAAAAGGGCTTTACAGGCATCCTAGACCCCCTAAAGTCCAGAAAATGTTGGTGTCCCACAAATGGTGTCAGAGACCTCTGATTGTCCCAAAAACACTTGCAGCCTGAAAGGGGCATTAAACCAAATCCTAGACCACGGAAATTCCCAAAAATATTTTTGTCACGAAATATGCATCCTACACCCCTGAAAGTTCAGAAAATGTTGGCAGCCCAAAAAAGGCCTTAAAATGCATTTTAGGCCTGCAAAAATGTAGAAAACTTTGGAGGCCCAAAAAAGGGCTTTACAGGCATCCTAGACCCCCTAAAGTCCAGAAAATGTTGGTGGCCCACAAATGGTGTCAGAGACCTCTGATTGTCCCAAAAACACTTGCAGCCTGAAAGGGGCATTAAACCAAATCCTAGACCACGGAAATTCCCAAAATTATTTTTGTCACGAAATATGCATCCTGCACCCCCGAATGTTCAGGAAATGTTGGCAGCTCAAAAAAGGCCTTAAAATGCATTTTAGGCCTGCAAAAATGTAGAAAACTTTGGAGGCCCAAAAAAGGGCTTTACAGGCATCCTAGACCCCCTAAAGTCCAGACAATGTTGGTGGCCCAATAACTGTGTCAGAGAGCTCTGATTGTCCCAAAATCATGTGCAGCCTGAAAGGGGCATTAACCCGCATACTAGACCACTGAAATTCCCAAAAATATTTTTGTCACGAAATATGCATCCTACACCCCCGAATGTTCAGGAAATGTTGGCAGCTCAAAAAAGGCCTTAAAATGCATTTTAGGCCTGCAAAAATGTAGAAATCTTTGGAGGCCCAAAAAAGGGCTTTACAGGCATCCTAGACCCCCTAAAGTCCAGAAAATGTTGGTGGCCCACAAATGGTGTCAGAGAGCTCTGATTGTCCCAAAAACATTTGCAGCCTGAAAGGGGCATTAACCCGCATACTAGACCACTGAAATTCCCAAAAATATTTTTGTCACGAAATATGCATCCTACACCCCCGAATGTTCAGGAAATGTTGGCAGCTCAAAAAAGTCCTTAAAATGCATTTTAGGCCTGCAAAAATGTAGAAATCTTTGGAGGCCCAAAAAAGGGCTTTACAGGCATCCTAGACCCCCTAAAGTCCAGAAAATGTTGGTGGCCCACAAATGGTGTCAGAGAGCTCTGATTGTCCACAAAACATTTGCAGCCTGAAAGGGGCATTAACCCGCATACTAGACCACTGAAATTCCCAAAAATATTTTTGTCACGAAATATGCATCCTACACCCCCGAATGTTCAGGAAATGTTGGCAGCTCAAAAAAGTCCTTAAAATGCATTTTAGGCCTGCAAAAATGTAGAAAACTTTGGAGGCCCAAAAAAGGGCTTTACAGGCATCCTAGACCCCCTAAAGTCAAGAAAATGTTGGTGTCCCACAAATGGTGTCAGAGACCTCTGATTGTCCCAAAAACACTTGCAGCCTGAAAGGGGCATTAAACCAAATCCTAGACCACGGAAATTCCCAAAAATATTTTTGTCACGAAATATGCATCCTACACCCCTGAAAGTTCAGAAAATGTTGGCAGCCCAAAAAAGTCCTTAAAATGCATTTTAGGCCTGCAAAAATGTAGAAAACTTTGGAGGCCCAAAAAAGGGCTTTACAGGCATCCTAGACCCCCTAAAGTCCAGAAATGTTGGTGGCCCACAAATGGTGTCAGAGAGCTCTGATTGTCCCAAAAACATTTGCAGCCTGAAAGGGGCATTAACCCGCATACTAGACCACTGAAATTCCCAAAAAATTTTTTGTCACGAAATATGCATCCTACACCCCCGAATGTTCAGGAAATGTTGGCAGCTCAAAAAAGGCCTTAAAATGCATTTTAGGCCTGCAAAAATGTAGAAAACTTTGGAGCCCCAAAAAAGGGCTTTACAGGCATCCTAGACCCCCTAAAGTCCAGAAAATGTTGGTGTCCCACAAATGGTGTCAGAGACCTCTGATTGTCCCAAAAACACTTGCAGCCTGAAAGGGGCATTAAACCAAATCCTAGACCACGGAAATTCCCAAAAATATTTTAGTCACGAAATATGCATCCTACACCCCTGAAAGTTCAGAAAATGTTGGCAGCTCAAAAAAGGCCTTAAAATGCATTTTAGGCCTGCAAAAATGTAGAAAACTTTGGAGGCCCAAAAAAGGGCTTTACAGGCATCCTAGACCCCCTAAAGTCCAGACAATGTTGGTGGCCCAATAACTGTGTCAGAGAGCTCTGATTGTCCCAAAATCATTTGCAGCCTGAAAGGGGCATTAACCCGCATACTAGACCACTGAAATTCCCAAAAATATTTTTGTCACGAAATATGCATCCTACACCCGCGAATGTTCAGGAAATGTTGGCAGCTCAAAAAAGGCCTTAAAATGCATTTTAGGCCTGCAAAAATGTAGAAAACTTTGGAGCCCCAAAAAAGGGCTTTACAGGCATCCTAGACCCCCTAAAGTCCAGAAAATGTTGGTGTCCCACAAATGGTGTCAGAGACCTCTGATTGTCGCAAAAACACTTGCAGCCTGAAAGGGGCATTAAACCAAATCCTAGACCACGGAAATTCCCAAAAATATTTTTGTCACGAAATATGCATCCTACACCCCTGAAGGTTCAGAAAATGTTGGCAGCCCAAAAAAGGCCTTAAAATGCATTTTAGGCCTGCAAAAATGTAGAAAACTTTGGAGGCCCAAAAAAGGGCTTTACAGGCATCCTAGACCCCCTAAAGTCCAGAAAATGTTGGTGGCCCACAAATGGTGTCAGAGACCTCTGATTGTCCCAAAAACACTTGCAGCCTGAAAGGGACATTAAACCAAATCCTAGACCACGGAAATTCCCAAAATTATTTTTGTCACGAAATATGCATCCTGCACCCCTGAAAGTTCAGAAAATGTTGGCAGCCCAAAAAAGTCCTTAAAATGCATTTTAGGCCTGCAAAAATGTTGAAAACTTTGGAGGCCCAAAAAAGGGCTTTACAGGCATCCTAGACCCCCTAAAGTCCAGAAAATGTTGGTGGCCCACAAATGGTGTCAGAGAGCTCTGATTGTCCCAAAAACATTTGCAGCCTGAAAGGGGCATTAACCCGCATACTAGACCACTGAAATTCCCAAAAATATTTTTGTCACGAAATATGCATCCTACACCCCCGAATGTTCAGGAAATGTTGGCAGCTCAAAAAAGGCCTTAAAATGCATTTTAGGCCTGCAAAAATGTAGAAAACTTTGGAGCCCCAAAAAAGGGCTTTACAGGCATCCTAGACCCCCTTAAGTCCAGAAAATGTTGGTGTCCCACAAATGGTGTCAGAGACCTCTGATTGTCCCAAAAACACTTGCAGCCTGAAAGGGGCATTAAACCAAATCCTAGACCACGGAAATTCCCAAAAATATTTTAGTCACGAAATATGCATCCTACACCCCTGAAAGTTCAGAAAATGTTGGCAGCCCAAAAAAGGCCTTAAAATGCATTTTAGGCCTGCAAAAATGTAGAAAACTTTGGAGGCCCAAAAAAGGGCTTTACAGGCATCCTAGACCCCCTAAAGTCCAGAAAATGTTGGTGGCCCACAAATGGTGTCAGAGACCTCTGATTGTCCCAAAAACACTTGCAGCCTGAAAGGGGCATTAAACCAAATCCTAGACCAAGGAAATTCCCAAAATTATTTTTGTCACGAAATATGCATCCTGCACCACCGAATGTTCAGGAAATGTTGGCAGCTCAAAAAAGGCCTTAAAATGCATTTTAGGCCTGCAAAAAAGTAGAAAACTTTGGAGGCCCAAAAAAGGGCTTTACAGGCATCCTAGACCCCCTAAAGTCCAGACAATGTTGGTGGCCCAATAACTGTGTCAGAGAGCTCTGATTGTCCCAAAATCATTTGCAGCCTGAAAGGGGCATTAACCCGCATACTAGACCACTGAAATTCCCAAAAATATTTTTGTCACGAAATATGCATCCTACACCCCCGAATGTTCAGGAAATGTTGGCAGCTCAAAAAAGGCCTTAAAATGCATTTTAGGCCTGCAAAAATGTAGAAATCTTTGGAGGCCCAAAAAAGGGCTTTACAGGCATCCTAGACCCCCTAAAGTCCAGAAAATGTTGGTGGCCCACAAATGGTGTCAGAGAGCTCTGATTGTCCCAAAAACATTTGCAGCCTGAAAGGGGCATTAACCCGCATACTAGACCACTGAAATTCCCAAAAATATTTTTGTCACGAAATATGCATCCTACACCCCCGAATGTTCAGGAAATGCTGGCAGCTCAAAAAAGGCCTTAAAATGCATTTTAGGCCTGCAAAAATGTAGAAATCTTTGGAGGCCCAAAAAAGGGCTTTACAGGCATCCTAGACCCCCTAAAGTCCAGAAAATGTTGGTGGCCCACAAATGGTGTCAGAGAGCTCTGATTGTCCCAAAAACATTTGCAGCCTGAAAGGGGCATTAACCCGCATACTAGACCACTGAAATTCCCAAAAATATTTTTGTCACGAAATATGCATCCTACACCCCCGAATGTTCAGGAAATGTTGGCAGCTCAAAAAAGGCCTTAAAATGCATTTTAGGCCTGCAAAAATGTAGAAATCTTTGGAGGCCCAAAAAAGGGCTTTACAGGCATCCTAGACCCCCTAAAGTCCAGAAAATGTTGGTGGCCCACAAATGGTGTCAGAGAGCTCTGATTGTCCCAAAAACATTTGCAGCCTGAAAGGGGCATTAACCCGCATACTAGACCACTGAAATTCCCAAAAATATTTTTGTCACGAAATATGCATCATACACCCCGAATGTTCAGGAAATGTTGACAGCTCAAAAAAGGCCTTAAAATGCATTTTAGGCCGGCAAAAATGTAGAAAACTTTGGAGGCCCAAAAAAGGGCTTTACAGGCATCCTAGACCCCCTAAAGTCAAGAAAATGTTGGTGTCCCACAAATTGTGTCAGAGACCTCTGATTGTCCCAAAAACACTTGCAGCCTGAAAGGGGCATTAAACCAAATCCTAGACCACGGAAATTCCCAAAAATATTTTTGTCACGAAATATGCATCCTACACCCCTGAAAGTTCAGAAAATGTTGGCAGCCCAAAAAAGTCCTTAAAATGCATTTTAGGCCTGCAAAAATGTAGAAAACTTTGGAGGCCCAAAAAAGGGCTTTACAGGCATCCTAGACCCCCTAAAGTCCAGAAAATGTTGGTGGCCCACAAATGGTGTCAGAGAGCTCTGATTGTCCCAAAAACATTTGCAGCCTGAAAGGGGCATTAACCCGCATACTAGACCACTGAAATTCCCAAAAAGATTTTTATCACGAAATATGCATCCTACACCCCCGAATGTTCAGGAAATGTTGGCAGCTCAAAAAAGTCCTTAAAATGCATTTTAGGCCTGCAAAAATGTAGAAATCTTTGGAGGCCCAAAAAAGGGCTTTACAGGCATCCTAGACCCCCTAAAGTCAAGAAAATGTTGGTGTCCCACAAATGGTGTCAGAGACCTCTGATTGTCCCAAAAACACTTGCAGCCTGAAAGGGGCATTAAACCAAATCCTAGACCACGGAAATTCCCAAAAATATTTTTGTCACGAAATATGCATCCTGCACCCCTGAAAGTTCAGAAAATGTTGGCAGCCAAAAAAAGTCCTTAAAATGCATTTTAGGCCTGCAAAAATGTTGAAAACTTTGGAGGCCCAAAAAAGGGCTTTACAGGCATCCTAGACCCCCTAAAGTCCAGAAAATGTTGGTGGCCCACAAATGGTGTCAGAGAGCTCTGATTGTCCCAAAAACATTTGCAGCCTGAAAGGGGCATTAACCCGCATACTAGACCACTGAAATTCCCAAAAATATTTTTGTCACGAAATATGCATCCTACACCCCCGAATGTTCAGGAAATGTTGGCAGCTCAAAAAAGGCCTTAAAATGCATTTTAGGCCTGCAAAAATGTAGAAAACTTTGGAGCCCCAAAAAAGGGCTTTACAGGCATCCTAGACCCCCTTAAGTCCAGAAAATGTTGGTGTCCCACAAATGGTGTCAGAGACCTCTGATTGTCCCAAAAACACTTGCAGCCTGAAAGGGGCATTAAACCAAATCCTAGACCACGGAAATTCCCAAAAATATTTTAGTCACGAAATATGCATCCTACACCCCTGAAAGTTCAGAAAATGTTGGCAGCCCAAAAAAGGCCTTAAAATGCATTTTAGGCCTGCAAAAATGTAGAAAACTTTGGAGGCCCAAAAAAGGGCTTTACAGGCATCCTAGACCCCCTAAAGTCCAGAAAATGTTGGTGGCCCACAAATGGTGTCAGAGACCTCTGATTGTCCCTAAAACACTTGCAGCCTGAAAGGGGCATTAAACCAAATCCTAGACCACGGAAATTCCCAAAATTATTTTTGTCACGAAATATGCATCCTGCACCACCGAATGTTCAGGAAATGTTGGCAGCTCAAAAAAGGCCTTAAAATGCATTTTAGGCCTGCAAAAAAGTAGAAAACTTTGGAGGCCCAAAAAAGGGCTTTACAGGCATCCTAGACCCCCTAAAGTCCAGACAATGTTGGTGGCCCAATAACTGTGTCAGAGAGCTGTGATTGTCCCAAAATCATTTGCAGCCTGAAAGGGGCATTAACCCGCATACTAGACCACTGAAATTCCCAAAAATATTTTTGTCACGAAATATGCATCCTACACCCCCGAATGTTCAGGAAATGTTGGCAGCTCAAAAAAGGCCTTAAAATGCATTTTAGGCCTGCAAAAATGTAGAAATCTTTGGAGGCCCAAAAAAGGGCTTTACAGGCATCCTAGACCCCCTAAAGTCCAGAAAATGTTGGTGGCCCACAAATGGTGTCAGAGAGCTCTGATTGTCCCAAAAACATTTGCAGCCTGAAAGGGGCATTAACCCGCATACTAGACCACTGAAATTCCCAAAAATATTTTTGTCACGAAATATGCATCCTACACCCCCGAATGTTCAGGAAATGCTGGCAGCTCAAAAAAGGCCTTAAAATGCATTTTAGGCCTGCAAAAATGTAGAAATCTTTGGAGGCCCAAAAAAGGGCTTTACAGGCATCCTAGACCCCCTAAAGTCCAGAAAATGTTGGTGGCCCACAAATGGTGTCAGAGAGCTCTGATTGTCCCAAAAACATTTGCAGCCTGAAAGGGGCATTAACCCGCATACTAGACCACTGAAATTCCCAAAAATATTTTTGTCACGAAATATGCATCATACACCCCGAATGTTCAGGAAATGTTGACAGCTCAAAAAAGGCCTTAAAATGCATTTTAGGCCGGCAAAAATGTAGAAAACTTTGGAGGCCCAAAAAAGGGCTTTACAGGCATCCTAGACCCCCTAAAGTCCAGAAAATGTTGGTGTCCCACAAATGGTGTCAGAGACCTCTGATTGTCCCAAAAACACTTGCAGCCTGAAAGGGGCATTAAACCAAATCCTAGACCACGGAAATTCCCAAAAATATTGTTGTCACGAAATATGCATCCTACACCCCTGAAAGTTCAGAAAATGTTGGCAGCCCAAAAAAGGCCTTAAAATGCATTTTAGGCCTGCAAAAATGTAGAAAACTTTGGAGGCCCAAAAAAGGGCTTTACAGGCATCCTAGACCCCCTAAAGTCCAGAAAATGTTGGTGGCCCACAAATGGTGTCAGAGACCTCTGATTGTCCCAAAAACACTTGCAGCCTGAAAGGGGCATTAAACCAAATCCTAGACCAGGAAATTCCCAAAATTATTTTTGTCACGAAATATGCATCCTGCACCCCCGAATGTTCAGGAAATGTTGGCAGCTCAAAAAAGGCCTTAAAATGCATTTTAGGCCTGCAAAAATGTAGAAAACTTTGGAGGCCCAAAAAAGGGCTTTACAGGCATCCTAGACCCCCTAAAGTCCAGACAATGTTGGTGGCCCAATAACTGTGTCAGAGAGCTCTGATTGTCCCAAAATCATGTGCAGCCTGAAAGGGGCATTAACCCGCATACTAGACCACTGAAATTCCCAAAAATATTTTTGTCACGAAATATGCATCCTACACCCCCGAATGTTCAGGAAATGTTGGCAGCTCAAAAAAGTCCTTAAAATGCATTTTAGGCCTGCAAAAATGTAGAAATCTTTGGAGGCCCAAAAAAGGGCTTTACAGGCATCCTAGACCCCCTAAAGTCCAGAAAATGTTGGTGGCCCACAAATGGTGTCAGAGAGCTCTGATTGTCCCAAAAACATTTGCAGCCTGAAAGGGGCATTAACCCGCATACTAGACCACTGAAATTCCCAAAAATATTTTTGTCACGAAATATGCATCCTACACCCCCGAATGTTCAGGAAATGTTGGCAGCTCAAAAAAGTCCTTAAAATGCATTTTAGGCCTGCAAAAATGTAGAAATCTTTGGAGGCCCAAAAAAGGGCTTTACAGGCATCCTAGACCCCCTAAAGTCAAGAAAATGTTGGTGTCCCACAAATGGTGTCAGAGACCTCTGATTGTCCCAAAAACACTTGCAGCCTGAAAGGGGCATTAAACCAAATCCTAGACCACGGAAATTCCCAAAAATATTTTTGTCACGAAATATGCATCCTGCACCCCTGAAAGTTCAGAAAATGTTGGCAGCCCAAAAAAGTCCTTAAAATGCATTTTAGGCCTGCAAAAATGTTGAAAACTTTGGAGGCCCAAAAAAGGGCTTTACAGGCATCCTAGACCCCCTAAAGTCCAGAAAATGTTGGTGGCCCACAAATGGTGTCAGAGAGCTCTGATTGTCCCAAAAACATTTGCAGCCTGAAAGGGGCATTAACCCGCATACTAGACCACTGAAATTCCCAAAAATATTTTTGTCACGAAATATGCATCCTACACCCCCGAATGTTCAGGAAATGTTGGCAGCTCAAAAAAGGCCTTAAAATGAATTTTAGGCCTGCAAAAATGTAGAAAACTTTGGAGCCCCAAAAAAGGGCTTTACAGGCATCCTAGACCCCCTTAAGTCCAGAAAATGTTGGTGTCCCACAAATGGTGTCAGAGACCTCTGATTGTCCCAAAAACACTTGCAGCCTGAAAGGGGCATTAAACCAAATCCTAGACCACGGAAATTCCCAAAAATATTTTAGTCACGAAATATGCATCCTACACCCCTGAAAGTTCAGAAAATGTTGGCAGCCCAAAAAAGGCCTTAAAATGCATTTTAGGCCTGCAAAAATGTAGAAAACTTTGGAGGCCCAAAAAAGGGCTTTACAGGCATCCTAGACCCCCTAAAGTCCAGAAAATGTTGGTGGCCCACAAATGGTGTCAGAGACCTCTGATTGTCCCAAAAACACTTGCAGCCTGAAAGGGGCATTAAACCAAATCCTAGACCACGGAAATTCCCAAAATTATTTTTGTCACGAAATATGCATCCTGCACCACCGAATGTTCAGGAAATGTTGGCAGCTCAAAAAAGGCCTTAAAATGCATTTTAGGCCTGCAAAAAAGTAGAAAACTTTGGAGGCCCAAAAAAGGGCTTTACAGGCATCCTAGACCCCCTAAAGTCCAGACAATGTTGGTGGCCCAATAACTGTGTCAGAGAGCTCTGATTGTCCCAAAATCATTTGCAGCCTGAAAGGGGCATTAACCCGCATACTAGACCACTGAAATTCCCAAAAATATTTTTGTCACGAAATATGCATCATACACCCCGAATGTTCAGGAAATGTTGACAGCTCAAAAAAGGCCTTAAAATGCATTTTAGGCCGGCAAAAATGTAGAAAACTTTGGAGGCCCAAAAAAGGGCTTTACAGGCATCCTAGACCCCCTAAAGTCAAGAAAATGTTGGTGTCCCACAAATTGTGTCAGAGACCTCTGATTGTCCCAAAAACACTTGCAGCCTGAAAGGGGCATTAAACCAAATCCTAGACCATGGAAATTCCCAAAAATATTTTTGTCACGAAATATGCATCCTACACCCCTGAAAGTTCAGAAAATGTTGGCAGCCCAAAAAAGTCCTTAAAATGCATTTTAGGCCTGCAAAAATGTAGAAAACTTTGGAGGCCCAAAAAAGGGCTTTACAGGCATCCTAGACCCCCTAAAGTCCAGAAAATGTTGGTGGCCCACAAATGGTGTCAGAGAGCTCTGATTGTCCCAAAAACATTTGCAGCCTGAAAGGGGCATTAACCCGCATACTAGACCACTGAAATTCCCAAAAAAATTTTTATCACGAAATATGCATCCTACACCCCCGAATGTTCAGGAAATTTTGGCAGCTCAAAAAAGGCCTTAAAATGCATTTTAGGCCTGCAAAAATGTAGAAAACTTTGGAGCCCCAAAAAAGGGCTTTACAGGCATCCTAGACCCCCTAAAGTCCAGAAAATGTTGGTGTCCCACAAATGGTGTCAGAGACCTCTGATTGTCCCAAAAACACTTGCAGCCTGAAAGGGGCATTAAACCAAATCCTAGACCACGGAAATTCCCAAAAATATTTTAGTCACGAAATATGCATCCTACACCCCTGAAAGTTCAGAAAATGTTGGCAGCTCAAAAAAGGCCTTAAAATGCATTTTAGGCCTGCAAAAATGTAGAAAACTTTAGAGGCCCAAAAAAGGGCTTTACAGGCATCCTAGACCCCCTAAAGTCCAGACAATGTTGGTGGCCCAATAACTGTGTCAGAGAGCTCTGATTGTCCCAAAATCATTTGCAGCCTGAAAGGGGCATTAACCCGCATACTAGACCACTGAAATTCCCAAAAATATTTTTGTCACGAAATATGCATCCTACACCCGCGAATGTTCAGGAAATGTTGGCAGCTCAAAAAAGGCCTTAAAATGCATTTTAGGCCTGCAAAAATGTAGAAATCTTTGGAGGCCCAAAAAAGGGCTTTACAGGCATCCTAGACCCCCTAAAGTCCAGAAAATGTTGGTGGCCTACAAATGGTGTCAGAGAGCTCTGATTGTCCCAAAAACATTTGCAGCCTGAAAGGGGCATTAACCCGCATACCAGACCACTGAAATTCCCAAAAATATTTTTGTCACGAAATATGCATCCTACACCCCCGAATGTTCAGGAAATGTTGGCAGCTCAAAAAAGGCCTTAAAATGCATTTTAGGCCTGCAAAAATGTAGAAAACTTTGGAGCCCCAAAAAAGGGCTTTACAGGCATCCTAGACCCCCTAAAGTCCAGAAAATGTTGGTGTCCCACAAATGGTGTCAGAGACCTCTGATTGTCCCAAAAACACTTGCAGCCTGAAAGGGGCATTAAACCAAATCCTAGACCACGGAAATTCCCAAAAATATTTTTGTCACGAAATATGCATCCTACACCCCTGAAGGTTCAGAAAATGTTGGCAGCCCAAAAAAGGCCTTAAAATGCATTTTAGGCCTGCAAAAATGTAGAAAACATTGGAGGCCCAAAAAAGGGCTTTACAGGCATCCTAGACCCCCTAAAGTCCAGAAAATGTTGGTGGCCCACAAATGGTGTCAGAGACCTCTGATTGTCCCAAAAACACTTGCAGCCTGAAAGGGGCATTAAACCAAATCCTAGACCACGGAAATTCCCAAAATTATTTTTGTCACGAAATATGCATCCTGCACCCCTGAAAGTTCAGAAAATGTTGGCAGCCCAAAAAAGTCCTTAAAATGCATTTTAGGCCTGCAAAAATGTTGAAAACTTTGGAGGCCCAAAAAAGGGCTTTACAGGCATCCTAGACCCCCTAAAGTCCAGAAAATGTTGGTGGCCCACAAATGGTGTCAGAGAGCTCTGATTGTCCCAAAAACATTTGCAGCCTGAAAGGGGCATTAACCCGCATACTAGACCACTAAAATTCCCAAAAATATTTTTGTCACGAAATATGCATCCTACACCCCCGAATGTTCAGGAAATGTTGGCAGCTCAAAAAAGGCCTTAAAATGCATTTTAGGCCTGCAAAAATGTAGAAAACTTTGGAGCCCCAAAAAAGGGCTTTACAGGCATCCTAGACCCCCTTAAGTCCAGAAAATGTTGGTGTCCCACAAATGGTGTCAGAGACCTCTGATTGTCCCAAAAACACTTGCAGCCTGAAAGGGGCATTAAACCAAATCCTAGACCACGGAAATTCCCAAAAATATTTTAGTCACGAAATATGCATCCTACACCCCTGAAAGTTCAGAAAATGTTGGCAGCCCAAAAAAGGCCTTAAAATGCATTTTAGGCCTGCAAAAATGTAGAAAACTTTGGAGGCCCAAAAAAGGGCTTTACAGGCATCCTAGACCCCCTAAAGTCCAGAAAATGTTGGTGGCCCACAAATGGTGTCAGAGACCTCTGATTGTCCCAAAAACACTTGCAGCCTGAAAGGGGCATTAAACCAAATCCTAGACCAAGGAAATTCCCAAAATTATTTTTGTCACGAAATATGCATCCTGCACCACCGAATGTTCAGGAAATGTTGGCAGCTCAAAAAAGGCCTTAAAATGCATTTTAGGCCTGCAAAAAAGTAGAAAACTTTGGAGGCCCAAAAAAGGGCTTTACAGGCATCCTAGACCCCCTAAAGTCCAGACAATGTTGGTGGCCCAATAACTGTGTCAGAGAGCTCTGATTGTCCCAAAATCATTTGCAGCCTGAAAGGGGCATTAACCCGCATACTAGACCACTGAAATTCCCAAAAATATTTTTGTCACGAAATATGCATCCTACACCCCCGAATGTTCAGGAAATGTTGGCAGCTCAAAAAAGGCCTTAAAATGCATTTTAGGCCTGCAAAAATGTAGAAATCTTTGGAGGCCCAAAAAAGGGCTTTACAGGCATCCTAGACCCCCTAAAGTCCAGAAAATGTTGGTGGCCCACAAATGGTGTCAGAGAGCTCTGATTGTCCCAAAAACATTTGCAGCCTGAAAGGGGCATTAACCCGCATACTAGACCACTGAAATTCCCAAAAATATTTTTGTCACGAAATATGCATCCTACACCCCCGAATGTTCAGGAAATGCTGGCAGCTCAAAAAAGGCCTTAAAATGCTTTTTAGGCCTGCAAAAATGTAGAAATCTTTGGAGGCCCAAAAAAGGGCTTTACAGGCATCCTAGACCCCCTAAAGTCCAGAAAATGTTGGTGGCCCACAAATGGTGTCAGAGAGCTCTGATTGTCCCAAAAACATTTGCAGCCTGAAAGGGGCATTAACCCGCATACTAGACCACTGAAATTCCCAAAAATATTTTTGTCACGAAATATGCATCCTACACCCCCGAATGTTCAGGAAATGTTGGCAGCTCAAAAAAGGCCTTAAAATGCATTTTAGGCCTGCAAAAATGTAGAAATCTTTGGAGGCCCAAAAAAGGGCTTTACAGGCATCCTAGACCCCCTAAAGTCCAGAAAATGTTGGTGGCCCACAAATGGTGTCAGAGAGCTCTGATTGTCCCAAAAACATTTGCAGCCTGAAAGGGGCATTAACCCGCATACTAGACCACTGAAATTCCCAAAAATATTTTTGTCACGAAATATGCATCATACACCCCGAATGTTCAGGAAATGTTGACAGCTCAAAAAAGGCCTTAAAATGCATTTTAGGCCGGCAAAAATGTAGAAAACTTTGGAGGCCCAAAAAAGGGCTTTACAGGCATCCTAGACCCCCTAAAGTCAAGAAAATGTTGGTGTCCCACAAATTGTGTCAGAGACCTCTGATTGTCCCAAAAACACTTGCAGCCTGAAAGGGGCATTAAACCAAATCCTAGACCACGGAAATTCCCAAAAATATTTTTGTCACGAAATATGCATCCTACACCCCTGAAAGTTCAGAAAATGTTGGCAGCCCAAAAAAGTCCTTAAAATGCATTTTAGGCCTGCAAAAATGTAGAAAACTTTGGAGGCCCAAAAAAGGGCTTTACAGGCATCCTAGACCCCCTAAAGTCCAGAAAATGTTGGTGGCCCACAAATGGTGTCAGAGAGCTCTGATTGTCCCAAAAACATTTGCAGCCTGAAAGGGGCATTAACCCGCATACTAGACCACTGAAATTCCCCAAAAAATTTTTATCACGAAATATGCATCCTACACCCCCGAATGTTCAGGAAATTTTGGCAGCTCAAAAAAGGCCTTAAAATGCATTTTAGGCCTGCAAAAATGTAGAAAACTTTGGAGCCCCAAAAAAGGGCTTTACAGGCATCCTAGACCCCTAAAGTCCAGAAAATGTTGGTGTCCCACAAATGGTGTCAGAGACCTCTGATTGTCCCAAAAACACTTGCAGCCTGAAAGGGGCATTAAACCAAATCCTAGACCACGGAAATTCCCAAAAATATTTTAGTCACGAAATATGCATCCTACACCCCTGAAAGTTCAGAAAATGTTGGCAGCTCAAAAAAGGCCTTAAAATGCATTTTAGGCCTGCAAAAATGTAGAAAACTTTAGAGGCCCAAAAAAGGGCTTTACAGGCATCCTAGACCCCCTAAAGTCCAGACAATGTTGGTGGCCCAATAACTGTGTCAGAGAGCTCTGATTGTCCCAAAATCATTTGCAGCCTGAAAGGGGCATTAACCCGCATACTAGACCACTGAAATTCCCAAAAATATTTTTGTCACGAAATATGCATCCTACACCCGCGAATGTTCAGGAAATGTTGGCAGCTCAAAAAAGGCCTTAAAATGCATTTTAGGCCTGCAAAAATGTAGAAAACTTTGGAGCCCCAAAAAAGGGCTTTACAGGCATCCTAGACCCCCTAAAGTCCAGAAAATGTTGGTGGCCTACAAATGGTGTCAGAGAGCTCTGATTGTCCCAAAAACATTTGCAGCCTGAAAGGGGCATTAACCCGCATACCAGACCACTGAAATTCCCAAAAATATTTTTGTCACGAAATATGCATCCTACACCCCCGAATGTTCAGGAAATGTTGGCAGCTCAAAAAAGGCCTTAAAATGCATTTTAGGCCTGCAAAAATGTAGAAAACGTTGGAGCCCCAAAAAAGGGCTTTACAGGCATCCTAGACCCCCTAAAGTCCAGAAAATGTTGGTGTCCCACAAATGGTGTCAGAGACCTCTGATTGTCCCAAAAACACTTGCAGCCTGAAAGGGGCATTAAACCAAATCCTAGACCACGGAAATTCCCAAAAATATTTTTGTCACGAAATATGCATCCTACACCCCTGAAGGTTCAGAAAATGTTGGCAGCCCAAAAAAGGCCTTAAAATGCATTTTAGGCCTGCAAAAATGTAGAAAACTTTGGAGGCCCAAAAAAGGGCTTTACAGGCATCCTAGACCCCCTAAAGTCCAGAAAATGTTGGTGGCCCACAAATGGTGTCAGAGACCTCTGATTGTCCCAAAAACACTTACAGCCTGAAAGGGGCATTAAACCAAATCCTAGACCACGGAAATTCCCAAAATTATTTTTGTCACGAAATATGCATCCTGCACCCCTGAAAGTTCAGAAAATGTTGGCAGCCCAAAAAAGTCCTTAAAATGCATTTTAGGCCTGCAAAAATGTTGAAAACTTTGGAGGCCCAAAAAAGGGCTTTACAGGCATCCTAGACCCCCTAAAGTCCAGAAAATGTTGGTGGCCCACAAATGGTGTCAGAGACCTCTGATTGTCCCAAAAACACTTGCAGCCTGAAAGGGGCATTAAACCAAATCCTAGACCACGGAAATTCCCAAAAATATTTTAGTCACGAAATATGCATCCTACACCCCTGAAAGTTCAGAAAATGTTGGCAGCCCAAAAAAGGCCTTAAAATGCATTTTAGGCCTGCAAAAATGTAGAAAACTTTGGAGGCCCAAAAAAGGGCTTTACAGGCATCCTAGACCCCCTAAAGTCCAGAAAATGTTGGTGGCCCACAAATGGTGTCAGAGACCTCTGATTGTCCCAAAAACACTTGCAGCCTGAAAGGGGCATTAAACCAAATCCTAGACCACGGAAATTCCCAAAATTATTTTTGTCACGAAATATGCATCCTGCACCACCGAATGTTCAGGAAATGTTGGCAGCTCAAAAAAGGCCTTAAAATGCATTTTAGGCCTGCAAAAAAGTAGAAAACTTTGGAGGCCCAAAAAAGGGCTTTACAGGCATCCTAGACCCCCTAAAGTCCAGACAATGTTGGTGGCCCAATAACTGTGTCAGAGAGCTCTGATTGTCCCAAAATCATTTGCAGCCTGAAAGGGGCATTAACCCGCATACTAGACCACTGAAATTCCCAAAAATATTTTTGTCACGAAATATGCATCCTACACCCCCGAATGTTCAGGAAATGTTGGCAGCTCAAAAAAGGCCTTAAAATGCATTTTAGGCATGCAAAAATGTAGAAATCTTTGGAGGCCCAAAAAAGGGCTTTACAGGCATCCTAGACCCCCTAAAGTCCAGAAAATGTTGGTGGCCCACAAATGGTGTCAGAGAGCTCTGATTGTCCCAAAAACATTTGCAGCCTGAAAGGGGCATTAACCCGCATACTAGACCACTGAAATTCCCAAAAATATTTTTGTCACGAAATATGCATCCTACACCCCCGAATGTTCAGGAAATGCTGGCAGCTCAAAAAAGGCCTTAAAATGCATTTTAGGCCTGCAAAAATGTAGAAATCTTTGGAGGCCCAAAAAAGGGCTTTACAGGCATCCTAGACCCCCTAAAGTCCAGAAAATGTTGGTGGCCCACAAATGGTGTCAGAGAGCTCTGATTGTCCCAAAAACATTTGCAGCCTGAAAGGGGCATTAACCCGCATACTAGACCACTGAAATTCCCAAAAATATTTTTGTCACGAAATATGCATCATACACCCCGAATGTTCAGGAAATGTTGACAGCTCAAAAAAGGCCTTAAAATGCATTTTAGGCCGGCAAAAATGTAGAAAACTTTGGAGGCCCAAAAAAGGGCTTTACAGGCATCCTAGACCCCCTAAAGTCAAGAAAATGTTGGTGTCCCACAAATGGTGTCAGAGACCTCTGATTGTCCCAAAAACACTTGCAGCCTGAAAGGGGCATTAAACCAAATCCTAGACCACGGAAATTCCCAAAAATATTTTTGTCACGAAATATGCATCCTACACCCCTGAAAGTTCAGAAAATGTTGGCAGCCCAAAAAAGTCCTTAAAATGCATTTTAGGCCTGCAAAAATGTAGAAAACTTTGGAGGCCCAAAAAAGGGCTTTACAGGCATGCTAGACCCCCTAAAGTCCAGACAATGTTGGTGGCCCACAAATGGTGTCAGAGAGCTCTGATTGTCCCAAAAACATTTGCAGCCTGAAAGGGGCATTAACCCGCATACTAGACCACTGAAATTCCCAAAAAAAATTTTATCACGAAATATGCATCCTACACCCCCGAATGTTCAGGAAATTTTGGCAGCTCAAAAAAGGCCTTAAAATGCATTTTAGGCCTGCAAAAATGTAGAAAACTTTGGAGCCCCAAAAAAGGGCTTTACAGGCATCCTAGACCCCCTAAAGTCCAGAAAATGTTGGTGTCCCACAAATGGTGTCAGAGACCTCTGATTGTCCCAAAAACACTTGCAGCCTGAAAGGGGCATTAAACCAAATCCTAGACCACGGAAATTCCCAAAAATATTTTAGTCACGAAATATGCATCCTACACCCCTGAAAGTTCAGAAAATGTTGGCAGCTCAAAAAAGGCCTTAAAATGCATTTTAGGCCTGCAAAAATGTAGAAAACTTTAGAGGCCCAAAAAAGGGCTTTACAGGCATCCTAGACCCCCTAAAGTCCAGACAATGTTGGTGGCCCAATAACTGTGTCAGAGAGCTCTGATTGTCCCAAAATCATTTGCAGCCTGAAAGGGGCATTAACCCGCATACTAGACCACTGAAATTCCCAAAAATATTTTTGTCACGAAATATGCATCCTACACCCGCGAATGTTCAGGAAATGTTGGCAGCTCAAAAAAGGCCTTAAAATGCATTTTAGGCCTGCAAAAATGTAGAAATCTTTGGAGGCCCAAAAAAGGGCTTTACAGGCATCCTAGACCCCCTAAAGTCCAGAAAATGTTGGTGGCCTACAAATGGTGTCAGAGAGCTCTGATTGTCCCAAAAACATTTGCAGCCTGAAAGGGGCATTAACCCGCATACCAGACCACTGAAATTCCCAAAAATATTTTTGTCACGAAATATGCATCCTACACCCCCGAATGTTCAGGAAATGTTGGCAGCTCAAAAAAGGCCTTAAAATGCATTTTAGGCCTGCAAAAATGTAGAAAACTTTGGAGCCCCAAAAAAGGGCTTTACAGGCATCCTAGACCCCCTAAAGTCCAGAAAATGTTGGTGTCCCACAAATGGTGTCAGAGACCTCTGATTGTCCCAAAAACACTTGCAGCCTGAAAGGGGCATTAAACCAAATCCTAGACCACGGAAATTCCCAAAAATATTTTTGTCACGAAATATGCATCCTACACCCCTGAAGGTTCAGAAAATGTTGGCAGCCCAAAAAAGGCCTTAAAATGCATTTTAGGCCTGCAAAAATGTAGAAAACTTTGGAGGCCCAAAAAAGGGCTTTACAGGCATCCTAGACCCCCTAAAGTCCAGAAAATGTTGGTGGCCCACAAATGGTGTCAGAGACCTCTGATTGTCCCAAAAACACTTGCAGCCTGAAAGGGGCATTAAACCAAATCCTAGACCACGGAAATTC
The DNA here is from genome assembly GCF_040938575.1 of Ambystoma mexicanum. Classification (NCBI taxonomy): domain Eukaryota; kingdom Metazoa; phylum Chordata; class Amphibia; order Caudata; family Ambystomatidae; genus Ambystoma; species Ambystoma mexicanum. Next base: position 560,888,597 of record NC_090936.1, on the reverse strand, counting down.
CCAAAATTATTTTTGTCACGAAATATGCATCCTGCACCAACGAATGTTCAGGAAATGTTGGCAGCTCAAAAAAGGCCTTAAAATGCATTTTAGGCCTGCAAAAATGTAGAAAACTTTGGAGGCCCAAAAAAGGGCTTTACAGGCATCCTAGACCCCCTAAAGTCCAGAAAATGTTGGTGGCCCACAAATGGTGTCAGAGAGCTCTGATTGTCCCAAAAACACTTGCAGCCTGAAAGGGGCATTAAACCAAATCCTAGACCACGGAAATTCCCAAAAACATTTTTGTCACGAAATATGCATCCTACACCCCTGAAAGTTCAGAAAATGTTGGCAGCCCAAAAAAGTCCTTAAAATGCATTTTAGGCCTGCAAAAATGTTGAAAACTTTGGAGGCCCAAAAAAGGGCTTTACAGGCATCCTAGACCCCCTAAAGTCCAGAAAATGTTGGTGGCCCACAAATGGTGTCAGAGAGCTCTGATTGTCCCAAAAACATTTGCAGCCTGAAAGGGGCATTAACCCGCATACTAGACCACTGAAATTCCCAAAAATATTTTTGTCACGAAATATGCATCCTACACCCCCGAATGTTCAGGAAATGTTGGCAGCTCAAAAAAGGCCTTAAAATGCATTTTAGGCCTGCAAAAATGTAGAAAACTTTGGAGGCCCAAAAAAGGGCTTTACAGGCATCCTAGACCCCCTAAAGTCCAGACAATGTTGGTGGCCCAATAACTGTGTCAGAGAGCTCTGATTGTCCCAAAATCATTTGCAGCCTGAAAGGGGCATTAACCCGCATACTAGACCACTGAAATTCCCAAAAATATTTTTGTCACGAAATATGCATCCTACACCCCCGAATGTTCAGGAAATGTTGGCAGCTCAAAAAAGGCCTTAAAATGCATTTTAGGCCTGCAAAAATGTAGAAATCTTTGGAGGCCCAAAAAAGGGCTTTACAGGCATCCTAGACCCCCTAAAGTCCAGAAAATGTTGGTGGCCCACAAATGGTGTCAGAGAGCTCTGATTGTCCCAAAAACATTTGCAGCCTGAAAGGGGCATTAACCCGCATACTAGACCACTGAAATTCCCAAAAATATTTTTGTCACGAAATATGCATCCTACACCCCCGAATGTTCAGGAAATGTTGGCAGCTCAAAAAAGGCCTTAAAATGCATTTTAGGCCTGCAAAAATGTAGAAATCTTTGGAGGCCCAAAAAATGGCTTTACAGGCATCCTAGACCCCCTAAAGTCCAGAAAATGTTGGTGGCCCACAAATGGTGTCAGAGAGCTCTGATTGTCCCAAAAACATTTGCAGCCTGAAAGGGGCATTAACCCGCATACTAGACCACTGAAATTCCCAAAAATATTTTTGTCACGAAATATGCATCCTACACCCCCGAATGTTCAGGAAATGTTGGCAGCTCAAAAAAGGCCTTAAAATGCATTTTAGGCCTGCAAAAATGTAGAAATCTTTGGAGGCCCAAAAAAGGGCTTTACAGGCATCCTAGACCCCCTAAAGTCCAGAAAATGTTGGTGGCCCACAAATGGTGTCAGAGAGCTCTGATTGTCCCAAAAACATTTGCAGCCTGAAAGGGGCATTAACCCGCATACTAGACCACTGAAATTCTCAAAAATATTTTTGTCACGAAATATGCATCATACACCCCGAATGTTCAGGAAATGTTGACAGCTCAAAAAAGGCCTTAAAATGCATTTTAGGCCGGCAAAAATGTAGAAAACTTTGGAAGCCCAAAAAAGGGCTTTACAGGCATCCTAGACCCCCTAAAGTCAAGAAAATGTTGGTGTCCCACAAATGGTGTCAGAGACCTCTGATTGTCCCAAAAACACTTGCAGCCTGAAAGGGGCATTAAACCAAATCCTAGACCACGGAAATTCCCAAAAATATTTTTATCACGAAATATGCATCCTACACCCCTGAAAGTTCAGAAAATGTTGGCAGCCCAAAAAAGTCCTTAAAATGCATTTTAGGCCTGCAAAAATGTAGAAAACTTTGGAGGCCCAAAAAAGGGCTTTACAGGCATCCTAGACCCCCTAAAGTCCAGAAAATGTTGGTGGCCCACAAATGGTGTCAGAGAGCTCTGATTGTCCCAAAAACATTTGCAGCCTGAAAGGGGCATTAACCCGCATACTAGACCACTGAAATTCCCAAAAAATTTTTTGTCACGAAATATGCATCCTACACCCCCGAATGTTCAGGAAATGTTGGCAGCTCAAAAAAGGCCTTAAAATGCATTTTAGGCCTGCAAAAATGTAGAAAACTTTGGAGCCCCAAAAAAGGGCTTTACAGGCATCCTAGACCCCCTAAAGTCCAGAAAATGTTGGTGTCCCACAAATGGTGTCAGAGACCTCTGATTGTCCCAAAAACACTTGCAGCCTGAAAGGGGCATTAAACCAAATCCTAGACCACGGAAATTCCCAAAAATATTTTAGTCACGAAATATGCATCCTACACCCCTGAAAGTTCAGAAAATGTTGGCAGCCCAAAAAAGGCCTTAAAATGCATTTTAGGCCTGCAAAAATGTAGAAAACTTTGGAGGCCCAAAAAGGGCTTTACAGGCATCCTAGACCCCCTAAAGTCCAGAAAATGTTGGTGGCCCACAAATGGTGTCAGAGACCTCTGATTGTCCCAAAAACACTTGCAGCCTGAAAGGGGCATTAAACCAAATCCTAGACCACGGAAATTCCCAAAATTATTTTTGTCACGAAATATGCATCCTGCACCCCCGAATGTTCAGGAAATGTTGGCAGCTCAAAAAAGGCCTTAAAATGCATTTTAGGCCTGCAAAAATGTAGAAAACTTTGGAGGCCCAAAAAAGGGCTTTACAGGCATCCTAGACCCCCTAAAGTCCAGACAATGTTGGTGGCCCAATAACTGTGTCAGAGAGCTCTGATTGTCCCAAAATCATTTGCAGCCTGAAAGGGGCATTAACCCGCATACTAGACCACTGAAATTCCCAAAAATATTTTTGTCACGAAATATGCATCCTACACCCCCGAATGTTCAGGAAATGTTGGCAGCTCAAAAAAGGCCTTAAAATACATTTTAGGCCTGCAAAAATGTAGAAATCTTTGGAGGCCCAAAAAAGGGCTTTACAGGCATCCTAGACCCCCTCAAGTCCAGAAAATGTTGGTGGCCTACAAATGGTGTCAGAGAGCTCTGATTGTCCCAAAAACATTTGCAGCCTGAAAGGGGCATTAACCCGCATACCAGACCACTGAAATTCCCAAAAATATTTTTGTCACGAAATATGCATCCTACACCCCCGAATGTTCAGGAAATGTTGGCAGCTCAAAAAAGGCCTTAAAATGCATTTTAGGCCTGCAAAAATGTAGAAATCTTTGGAGGCCCAAAAAATGGCTTTACAGGCATCCTAGACCCCCTAAAGTCCAGAAAATGTTGGTGGCCCACAAATGGTGTCAGAGAGCTCTGATTGTCCCAAAAACATGTGCAGCCTGAAAGGGGCATTAACCCGCATACTAGACCACTGAAATTCCCAAAAATATTTTTGTCACGAAATATGCATCCTACACCCCCGAATGTTCAGGAAATGTTGGCAGCTCAAAAAAGGCCTTAAAATGCATTTTAGGCCTGCAAAAATGTAGAAATCTTTGGAGGCCCAAAAAAGGGCTTTACAGGCATCCTAGACCCCCTAAAGTCCAGAAAATGTTGGTGGCCCACAAATGGTGTCAGAGAGCTCTGATTGTCCCAAAAACATTTGCAGCCTGAAAGGGGCATTAACCCGCATACTAGACCACTGAAATTCCCAAAAATATTTTTGTCACGAAATATGCATCATACACCCCGAATGTTCAGGAAATGTTGACAGCTCAAAAAAGGCCTTAAAATGCATTTTAGGCCGGCAAAAATGTAGAAAACTTTGGAGGCCCAAAAAAGGGCTTTACAGGCATCCTAGACCCCCTAAAGTCAAGAAAATGTTGGTGTCCCACAAATGGTGTCAGAGACCTCTGATTGTCCCAAAAACACTTGCAGCCTGAAAGGGGCATTAAACCAAATCCTAGACCACGGAAATTCCCAAAAATATTTTTGTCACGAAATATGCATCCTACACCCCTGAAAGTTCAGAAAATGTTGGCAGCCCAAAAAAGTCCTTAAAATGCATTTTAGGCCTGCAAAAATGTAGAAAACTTTGGAGGCCCAAAAAAGGGCTTTACAGGCATCCTAGACCCCCTAAAGTCCAGAAAATGTTGGTGGCCCACAAATGGTGTCAGAGAGCTCTGATTGTCCCAAAAACATTTGCAGCCTGAAAGGGGCATTAACCCGCATACTAGACCACTGAAATTCCCCAAAAATTTTTTGTCACGAAATATGCATCCTACACCCCCGAATGTTCAGGAAATGTTGGCAGCTCAAAAAAGGCCTTAAAATGCATTTTAGGCCTGCAAAAATGTAGAAAACTTTGGAGCCCCAAAAAAGGGCTTTACAGGCATCCTAGACCCCCTAAAGTCCAGAAAATGTTGGTGTCCCACAAATGGTGTCAGAGACCTCTGATTGTCCCAAAAACACTTGCAGCCTGAAAGGGGCATTAAACCAAATCCTAGACCACGGAAATTCCCAAAAATATTTTAGTCACGAAATATGCATCCTACACCCCTGAAAGTTCAGAAAATGTTGGCAGCCCAAAAAAGGCCTTAAAATGCATTTTAGGCCTGCAAAAATGTAGAAAACTTTGGAGGCCCAAAAAAGGGCTTTACAGGCATCCTAGACCCCCTAAAGTCCAGAAAATGTTGGTGGCCCACAAATGGTGTCAGAGACCTCTGATTGTCCCAAAAACACTTGCAGCCTGAAAGGGGCATTAAACCAAATCCTAGACCACGGAAATTCCCAAAATTATTTTTGTCACGAAATATGCATCCTGCACCCCCGAATGTTCAGGAAATGTTGGCAGCTCAAAAAAGGCCTTAAAATGCATTTTAGGCCTGCAAAGATGTAGAAAACTTTGGAGGCCCAAAAAAGGGCTTTACAGGCATCCTAGACCCCCTAAAGTCCAGACAATGTTGGTGGCCCAATAACTGTGTCAGAGAGCTCTGATTGTCCCAAAATCATTTGCAGCCTGAAAGGGGCATTAACCCGCATACTAGACCACTGAAATTCCCAAAAATACTTTTGTCACGAAATATGCATCCTACACCCCCGAATGTTCAGGAAATGTTGGCAGCTCGAAAAAGGCCTTAAAATACATTTTTGGCCTGCAAAAATGTAGAAATCTTTGGAGGCCCAAAAAAGGGCTTTACAGGCATCCTAGACCCCCTAAAGTCCAGAAAATGTTGGTGGCCTACAAATGGTGTCAGAGAGCTCTGATTGTCCCAAAAACATTTGCAGCCTGAAAGGGGCATTAACCCGCATACCAGACCACTGAAATTCCCAAAAATATTTTTGTCACGAAATATGCATCCTACACCCCCGAATGTTCAGGAAATGTTGGCAGCTCAAAAAAGGCCTTAAAATGCATTTTAGGCCTGCAAAAATGTAGAAAACTTTGGAGCCCCAAAAAAGGGCTTTACAGGCATCCTAGACCCCCTAAAGTCCAGAAAATGTTGGTGGCCCACAAATGGTGTCAGAGAGCTCTGATTGTCCCAAAAACATTTGCAGCCTGAAAGGGGCATTAACCCGCATACTAGACCACTGAAATTCCCAAAAATATTTTTGTCACGAAATATGCATCCTACACCCCCGAATGTTTAGGAAATGTTGGCAGCTCAAAAAAGTCCTTAAAATGCATTTTAGGCCTGCAAAAATGTAGAAAACTTTGGAGGCCCAAAAAAGGGCTTTACAGGCATCCTAGACCCCCTAAAGTCAAGAAAATGTTGGTGTCCCACAAATGGTGTCAGAGACCTCTGATTGTCCCAAAAACACTTGCAGCCTGAAAGGGGCATTAAACCAAATCCTAGACCACGGAAATTCCCAAAAATATTTTTGTCACGAAATATGCATCCTACACCCCTGAAAGTTCAGAAAATGTTGGCAGCCCAAAAAAGTCCTTAAAATGCATTTTAGGCCTGCAAAAATGTAGAAAACTTTGGAGGCCCAAAAAAGGGCTTTACAGGCATCCTAGACCCCCCAAAGTCCAGAAAATGTTGGTGGCCCACAAATGGTGTCAGAGAGCTCTGATTGTCCCAAAAACATTTGCAGCCTGAAAGGGGCATTAACCCGCATACTAGACCACTGAAATTCACCAAAAATTTTTTGTCACGAAATATGCATCCTACACCCCCGAATGTTCAGGAAATGTTGGCAGCTCAAAAAAGGCCTTAAAATGCATTTTAGGCCTGCAAAAATGTAGAAAACTTTGGAGCCCCAAAAAAGGGCTTTACAGGCATCCTAGACCCCCTAAAGTCCAGAAAATGTTGGTGTCCCACAAATGGTGTCAGAGACCTCTGATTGTCCCAAAAACACTTGCAGCCTGAAAGGGGCATTAAACCAAATCCTAGACCACGGAAATTCCCAAAAATATTTTAGTCACGAAATATGCATCCTACACCCCTGAAAGTTCAGAAAATGTTGGCAGCCCAAAAAAGGCCTTAAAATGCATTTTAGGCCTGCAAAAATGTAGAAAACTTTGGAGGCCCAAAAAAGGGCTTTACAGGCATCCTAGACCCCCTAAAGTCCAGAAAATGTTGGTGGCCCACAAATGGTGTCAGAGACCTCTGATTGTCCCAAAAACACTTGCAGCCTGAAAGGGGCATTAAACCAAATCCTAGACCACGGAAATTCCCAAAATTATTTTTGTCACGAAATATGCATCCTGCACCCCCGAATGTTCAGGAAATGTTGGCAGCTCAAAAAAGGCCTTAAAATGCATTTTAGGCCTGCAAAAATGTAGAAAACTTTGGAGGCCCAAAAAAGGGCTTTACAGGCATCCTAGACCCCCTAAAGTCCAGACAATGTTGGTGGCCCAATAACTGTGTCAGAGAGCTCTGATTGTCCCAAAATCATTTGCAGCCTGAAAGGGGCATTAACCCGCATACTAGACCACTGAAATTCCCAAAAATATTTTTGTCACGAAATATGCATCCTACACCCCCGAATGTTCAGGAAATGTTGGCAGCTCAAAAAAGGCCTTAAAATACATTTTAGGCCTGCAAAAATGTAGAAATCTTTGGAGGCCCAAAAAAGGGCTTTACAGGCATCCTAGACCCCCTAAAGTCCAGAAAATGTTGGTGGCCTACAAATGGTGTCAGAGAGCTCTGATTGTCCCAAAAACATTTGCAGCCTGAAAGGGGCATTAACCCGCATACCAGACCACTGAAATTCCCAAAAATATTTTTGTCACGAAATATGCATCCTACACCCCCGAATGTTCAGGAAATGTTGGCAGCTCAAAAAAGGCCTTAAAATGCATTTTAGGCCTGCAAAAATGTAGAAAACTTTGGAGCCCCAAAAAAGGGCTTTACAGGCATCGTAGACCCCCTAAAGTCCAGAAAATGTTGGTGTCCCACAAATGGTGTCAGAGACCTCTGATTGTCCCAAAAACACTTGCAGCCTGAAAGGGGCATTAAACCAAATCCTAGACCACGGAAATTCCCAAAAATATTTTAGTCACGAAATATGCATCCTACACCCCTGAAAGTTCAGAAAATGTTGGCAGCCCAAAAAAGGCCTTAAAATGCATTTTAGGCCTGCAAAAATGTAGAAAACTTTGGAGGCCCAAAAAAGGGCTTTACAGGCATCCTAGACCCCCTAAAGTCCAGAAAATGTTGGTGGCCCACAAATGGTGTCAGAGACCTCTGATTGTCCCAAAAACACTTGCAGCCTGAAAGGGGCATTAAACCAAATCCTAGACCACGGAAATTCCCAAAATTATTTTTGTCACGAAATATGCATCCTGCACCCCCGAATGTTCAGGAAATGTTGGCAGCTCAAAAAAGGCCTTAAAATGCATTTTAGGCCTGCAAAAATGTAGAAAACTTTGGAGGCCCAAAAAAGGGCTTTACAGGCATCCTAGACCCCCTAAAGTCCAGACAATGTTGGTGGCCCAATAACTGTGTCAGAGAGCTCTGATTGTCCCAAAATCATGTGCAGCCTGAAAGGGGCATTAACCCGCATACTAGACCACTGAAATTCCCAAAAATATTTTTGTCACGAAATATGCATCCTACACCCCCGAATGTTCAGGAAATGTTGGCAGCTCAAAAAAGGCCTTAAAATGCATTTTAGGCCTGCAAAAATGTAGAAATCTTTGGAGGCCCAAAAAAGGGCTTTACAGGCATCCTAGACCCCCTAAAGTCCAGAAAATGTTGGTGGCCCACAAATGGTGTCAGAGAGCTCTGATTGTCCCAAAAACATTTGCAGCCTGAAAGGGGCATTAACCCGCATACTAGACCACTGAAATTCCCAAAAATATTTTTGTCACGAAATATGCATCCTACACCCCCGAATGTTCAGGAAATGTTGGCAGCTCAAAAAAGTCCTTAAAATGCATTTTAGGCCTGCAAAAATGTAGAAATCTTTGGAGGCCCAAAAAAGGGCTTTACAGGCATCCTAGACCCCCTAAAGTCCAGAAAATGTTGGTGGCCCACAAATGGTGTCAGAGAGCTCTGATTGTCCCAAAAACATTTGCAGCCTGAAAGGGGCATTAACCCGCATACTAGACCACTGAAATTCCCAAAAATATTTTTGTCACGAAATATGCATCCTACACCCCCGAATGTTCAGGAAATGTTGGCAGCTCAAAAAAGTCCTTAAAATGCATTTTAGGCCTGCAAAAATGTAGAAATCTTTGGAGGCCCAAAAAAGGGCTTTACAGGCATCCTAGACCCCCTAAAGTCAAGAAAATGTTGGTGTCCCACAAATGGTGTCAGAGACCTCTGATTGTCCCAAAAACACTTGCATCCTGAAAGGGGCATTAAACCAAATCCTAGACCACGGAAATTCCCAAAAATATTTTTGTCACGAAATATGCATCCTGCACCCCTGAAAGTTCAGAAAATGTTGGCAGCCCAAAAAAGTCCTTAAAATGCATTTTAGGCCTGCAAAAATGTTGAAAACTTTGGAGGCCCAAAAAAGGGCTTTACAGGCATCCTAGACCCCCTAAAGTCCAGAAAATGTTGGTGGCCCACAAATGGTGTCAGAGAGCTCTGATTGTCCCAAAAACATTTGCAGCCTGAAAGGGGCATTAACCCGCATACTAGACCACTGAAATTCCCAAAAATATTTTTGTCACGAAATATGCATCCTACACCCCCGAATGTTCAGGAAATGTTGGCAGCTCAAAAAAGGCCTTAAAATGCATTTTAGGCCTGCAAAAATGTAGAAAACTTTGGAGCCCCAAAAAAGGGCTTTACAGGCATCCTAGACCCCCTTAAGTCCAGAAAATGTTGGTGTCCCACAAATGGTGTCAGAGACCTCTGATTGTCCCAAAAACACTTGCAGCCTGAAAGGGGCATTAAACCAAATCCTAGACCACGGAAATTCCCAAAAATATTTTAGTCACGAAATATGCATCCTACACCCCTGAAAGTTCAGAAAATGTTGGCAGCCCAAAAAAGGCCTTAAAATGCATTTTAGGCCTGCAAAAATGTAGAAAACTTTGGAGGCCCAAAAAAGGGCTTTACAGGCATCCTAGACCCCCTAAAGTCCAGAAAATGTTGGTGGCCCACAAATGGTGTCAGAGACCTCTGATTGTCCCAAAAACACTTGCAGCCTGAAAGGGGCATTAAACCAAATCCTAGACCACGGAAATTCCCAAAATTATTTTTGTCACGAAATATGCATCCTGCACCACCGAATGTTCAGGAAATGTTGGCAGCTCAAAAAAGGCCTTAAAATGCATTTTAGGCCTGCAAAAATGTAGAAAACTTTGGAGGCCCAAAAAAGGGCTTTACAGGCATCCTAGACCCCCTAAAGTCCAGACAATGTTGGTGGCCCAATAACTGTGTCAGAGAGCTCTGATTGTCCCAAAATCATTTGCAGCCTGAAAGGGGCATTAACCCGCATACTAGACCACTGAAATTCCCAAAAATATTTTTGTCACGAAATATGCATCCTACACCCCCGAATGTTCAGGAAATGTTGGCAGCTCAAAAAAGGCCTTAAAATGCATTTTAGGCCTGCAAAAATGTAGAAATCTTTGGAGGCCCAAAAAAGGGCTTTACAGGCATCCTAGACCCCCTAAAGTCCAGAAAATGTTGGTGGCCCACAAATGGTGTCAGAGAGCTCTGATTGTCCCAAAAACATTTGCAGCCTGAAAGGGGCATTAACCCGCATACTAGACCACTGAAATTCCCAAAAATATTTTTGTCACGAAATATGCATCATACACCCCGAATGTTCAGGAAATGTTGACAGCTCAAAAAAGGCCTTAAAATGCATTTTAGGCCGGCAAAAATGTAGAAAACTTTGGAGGCCCAAAAAAGGGCTTTACAGGCATCCTAGACCCCCTAAAGTCAAGAAAATGTTGGTGTCCCACAAATGGTGTCAGAGACCTCTGATTGTCCCAAAAACACTTGCAGCCTGAAAGGGGCATTAAACCAAATCCTAGACCACGGAAATTCCCAAAAATATTTTTGTCACGAAATATGTATCCTACACCCCTGAAAGTTCAGAAAATGTTGGCAGCCCAAAAAAGTCCTTAAAATGCATTTTAGGCCTGCAAAAATGTAGAAAACTTTGGAGGCCCAAAAAAGGGCTTTACAGGCATCCTAGACCCCCTAAAGTCCAGAAAATGTTGGTGGCCCACAAATGGTGTCAGAGAGCTCTGATTGTCCCAAAAACATTTGCAGCCTGAAAGGGGCATTAACCCGCATACTAGACCACTGAAATTCCCAAAAAATTTTTTGTCACGAAATATGCATCCTACACCCCCGAATGTTCAGGAAATGTTGGCAGCTCAAAAAAGGCCTTAAAATGCATTTTAGGCCTGCAAAAATGTAGAAAACTTTGGAGCCCCAAAAAAGGGCTTTACAGGCATCCTAGACCCCCTAAAGTCCAGAAAATGTTGGTGTCCCACAAATGGTGTCAGAGACCTCTGATTGTCCCAAAAACACTTGCAGCCTGAAAGGGGCATTAAACCAAATCCTAGACCACGGAAATTCCCAAAAATATTTTAGTCACGAAATATGCATCCTACACCCCTGAAAGTTCAGAAAATGTTGGCAGCCCAAAAAAGGCCTTAAAATGCATTTTAGGCCTGCAAAAATGTAGAAAACTTTGGAGGCCCAAAAAGGGCTTTACAGGCATCCTAGACCCCCTAAAGTCCAGAAAATGTTGGTGGCCCACAAATGGTGTCAGAGACCTCTGATTGTCCCAAAAACACTTGCAGCCTGAAAGGGGCATTAAACCAAATCCTAGACCACGGAAATTCCCAAAATTATTTTTGTCACGAAATATGCATCCTGCACCCCCGAATGTTCAGGAAATGTTGGCAGCTCAAAAAAGGCCTTAAAATGCATTTTAGGCCTGCAAAAATGTAGAAAACTTTGGAGGCCCAAAAAAGGGCTTTACAGGCATCCTAGACCCCCTAAAGTCCAGACAATGTTGGTGGCCCAATAACTGTGTCAGAGAGCTCTGATTGTCCCAAAATCATTTGCAGCCTGAAAGGGGCATTAACCCGCATACTAGACCACTGAAATTCCCAAAAATATTTTTGTCACGAAATATGCATCCTACACCCCCGAATGTTCAGGAAATGTTGGCAGCTCAAAAAAGGCCTTAAAATACATTTTAGGCCTGCAAAAATGTAGAAATCTTTGGAGGCCCAAAAAAGGGCTTTACAGGCATCCTAGACCCCCTAAAGTCCAGAAAATGTTGGTGGCCTACAAATGGTGTCAGAGAGCTCTGATTGTCCCAAAAACATTTGCAGCCTGAAAGGGGCATTAACCCGCATACCAGACCACTGAAATTCCCAAAAATATTTTTGTCACGAAATATGCATCCTACACCCCCGAATGTTCAGGAAATGTTGGCAGCTCAAAAAAGGCCTTAAAATGCATTTTAGGCCTGCAGAAATGTAGAAAACTATGGAGGCCCAAAAAAGGGCTTTACAGGCATCCTAGACCCCCTAAAGTCCAGACAATGTTGGTGGCCCAATAACTGTGTCAGAGAGCTCTGATTGTCCCAAAATCATTTGCAGCCTGAAAGGGGCATTAACCCGCATACTAGACCACTGAAATTCCCAAAAATATTTTTGTCACGAAATATGCATCCTACACCCCCGAATGTTCAGGAAATGTTGGCAGCTCAAAAAAGGCCTTAAAATACATTTTAGGCCTGCAAAAATGTAGAAATCTTTGGAGGCCCAAAAAAGGGCTTTACAGGCATCCTAGACCCCCTAAAGTCCAGAAAATGTTGGTAGCCTACAAATGGTGTCAGAGAGCTCTGATTGTCCCAAAAACATTTGCAGCCTGAAAGGGGCATTAACCCGCATACCAGACCACTGAAATTCCCAAAAATATTTTTGTCACGAAATATGCATCCTACACCCCCGAATGTTCAGGAAATGTTGGCAGCTCAAAAAAGGCCTTAAAATGCATTTTAGGCCTGCAAAAATGTAGAAAACTTTGGAGCCCCAAAAAAGGGCTTTACAGGCATCCTAGACCCCCTAAAGTCCAGAAAATGTTGGTGGCCCACAAATGGTGTCAGAGAGCTCTGATTGTCCCAAAAACATTTGCAGCCTGAAAGGGGCATTAACCCGCATACTAGACCACTGAAATTCCCAAAAATATTTTTGTCACGAAATATGCATCCTACACCCCCGAATGTTTAGGAAATGTTGGCAGCTCAAAAAAGTCCTTAAAATGCATTTTAGGCCTGCAAAAATGTAGAAAACTTTGGAGGCCCAAAAAAGGGCTTTACAGGCATCCTAGACCCCCTAAAGTCAAGAAAATGTTGGTGTCCCACAAATGGTGTCAGAGACCTCTGATTGTCCCAAAAACACTTGCAGCCTGAAAGGGGCATTAAACCAAATCCTAGACCACGGAAATTCCCAAAAATATTTTTGTCACGAAATATGCATCCTACACCCCTGAAAGTTCAGAAAATGTTGGCAGCCCAAAAAAGTCCTTAAAATGCATTTTAGGCCTGCAAAAATGTAGAAAACTTTGGAGGCCCAAAAAAGGGCTTTACAGGCATCCTAGACCCCCTAAAGTCCAGAAAATGTTGGTGGCCCACAAATGGTGTCAGAGAGCTCTGATTGTCCCAAAAACATTTGCAGCCTGAAAGGGGCATTAACCCGCATACTAGACCACTGAAATTCCCCAAAAATTTTTTGTCACGAAATATGCATCCTACACCCCCGAATGTTCAGGAAATGTTGGCAGCTCAAAAAAGGCCTTAAAATGCATTTTAGGCCTGCAAAAATGTAGAAAACTTTGGAGCCCCAAAAAAGGGCTTTACAGGCATCCTAGACCCCCTAAAGTCCAGAAAATGTTGGTGTCCCACAAATGGTGTCAGAGACCTCTGATTGTCCCAAAAACACTTGCAGCCTGAAAGGGGCATTAAACCAAATCCTAGACCACGGAAATTCCCAAAAATATTTTAGTCACGAAATATGCATCCTACACCCCTGAAAGTTCAGAAAATGTTGGCAGCCCAAAAAAGGCCTTAAAATGCATTTTAGGCCTGCAAAAATGTAGAAAACTTTGGAGGCCCAAAAAAGGGCTTTACAGGCATCCTAGACCCCCTAAAGTCCAGAAAATGTTGGTGGCCCACAAATGGTGTCAGAGACCTCTGATTGTCCCAAAAACACTTGCAGCCTGAAAGGGGCATTAAACCAAATCCTAGACCACGGAAATTCCCAAAATTATTTTTGTCACGAAATATGCATCCTGCACCCCCGAATGTTCAGGAAATGTTGGCAGCTCAAAAAAGGCCTTAAAATGCATTTTAGGCCTGCAAAAATGTAGAAAACTTTGGAGGCCCAAAAAAGGGCTTTACAGGCATCCTAGACCCCCTAAAGTCCAGACAATGTTGGTGGCCCAATAACTGTGTCAGAGAGCTCTGATTGTCCCAAAATCATTTGCAGCCTGAAAGGGGCATTAACCCGCATACTAGACCACTGAAATTCCCAAAAATATTTTTGTCACGAAATATGCATCCTACACCCCCGAATGTTCAGGAAATGTTGGCAGCTCAAAAAAGGCCTTAAAATACATTTTAGGCCTGCAAAAATGTAGAAATCTTTGGAGGCCCAAAAAAGGGCTTTACAGGCATCCTAGACCCCCTAAAGTCCAGAAAATGTTGGTGGCCTACAAATGGTGTCAGAGAGCTCTGATTGTCCCAAAAACATTTGCAGCCTGAAAGGGGCATTAACCCGCATACCAGACCACTGAAATTCCCAAAAATATTTTTGTCACGAAATATGCATCCTACACCCCCGAATGTTCAGGAAATGTTGGCAGCTCAAAAAAGGCCTTAAAATGCATTTTAGGCCTGCAAAAATGTAGAAAACTTTGGAGCCCCAAAAAAGGGCTTTACAGGCATCCTAGACCCCCTAAAGTCCAGAAAATGTTGGTGTCCCACAAATGGTGTCAGAGACCTCTGATTGTCCCAAAAACACTTGCAGCCTGAAAGGGGCATTAAACCAAATCCTAGACCACGGAAATTCCCAAAAATATTTTAGTCACGAAATATGCATCCTACACCCCTGAAAGTTCAGAAAATGTTGGCAGCCCAAAAAAGGCCTTAAAATGCATTTTAGGCCTGCAAAAATGTAGAAAACTTTGGAGGCCCAAAAAAGGGCTTTACAGGCATCCTAGACCCCCTAAAGTCCAGAAAATGTTGGTGGCCCACAAATGGTGTCAGAGAGCTCTGATTGTCCCAAAAACATTTGCAGCCTGAAAGGGGCATTAACCCGCATACTAGACCACTGAAATTCCCCAAAAATTTTTTGTCACGAAATATGCATCCTACACCCCCGAATGTTCAGGAAATGTTGGCAGCTCAAAAAAGGCCTTAAAATGCATTTTAGGCCTGCAAAAATGTAGAAAACTTTGGAGCCCCAAAAAAGGGCTTTACAGGCATCCTAGACCCCCTAAAGTCCAGAAAATGTTGGTGTCCCACAAATGGTGTCAGAGACCTCTGATTGTCCCAAAAACACTTGCAGCCTGAAAGGGGCATTAAACCAAATCCTAGACCACGGAAATTCCCAAAAATATTTTAGTCACGAAATATGCATCCTACACCCCTGAAAGTTCAGAAAATGTTGGCAGCCCAAAAAAGGCCTTAAAATGCATTTTAGGCCTGCAAAAATGTAGAAAACTTTGGAGGCCCAAAAAAGGGCTTTACAGGCATCCTAGACCCCCTAAAGTCCAGAAAATGTTGGTGGCCCACAAATGGTGTCAGAGACCTCTGATTGTCCCAAAAACACTTGCAGCCTGAAAGGGGCATTAAACCAAATCCTAGACCACGGAAATTCCCAAAATTATTTTTGTCACGAAATATGCATCCTGCACCCCCGAATGTTCAGGAAATGTTGGCAGCTCAAAAAAGGCCTTAAAATGCATTTTAGGCCTGCAAAAATGTAGAAAACTTTGGAGGCCCAAAAAAGGGCTTTACAGGCATCCTAGACCCCCTAAAGTCCAGACAATGTTGGTGGCCCAATAACTGTGTCAGAGAGCTCTGATTGTCCCAAAATCATTTGCAGCCTGAAAGGGGCATTAACCCGCATACTAGACCACTGAAATTCCCAAAAATATTTTTGTCACGAAATATGCATCCTACACCCCCGAATGTTCAGGAAATGTTGGCAGCTCAAAAAAGGCCTTAAAATACATTTTAGGCCTGCAAAAATGTAGAAATCTTTGGAGGCCCAAAAAAGGGCTTTACAGGCATCCTAGACCCCCTAAAGTCCAGAAAATGTTGGTGGCCTACAAATGGTGTCAGAGAGCTCTGATTGTCCCAAAAACATTTGCAGCCTGAAAGGGGCATTAACCCGCATACCAGACCACTGAAATTCCCAAAAATATTTTTGTCACGAAATATGCATCCTACACCCCCGAATGTTCAGGAAATGTTGGCAGCTCAAAAAAGGCCTTAAAATGCATTTTAGGCCTGCAAAAATGTAGAAAACTTTGGAGCCCCAAAAAAGGGCTTTACAGGCATCCTAGACCCCCTAAAGTCCAGAAAATGTTGGTGTCCCACAAATGGTGTCAGAGACCTCTGATTGTCCCAAAAACACTTGCAGCCTGAAAGGGGCATTAAACCAAATCCTAGACCACGGAAATTCCCAAAAATATTTTAGTCACGAAATATGCATCCTACACCCCTGAAAGTTCAGAAAATGTTGGCAGCCCAAAAAAGGCCTTAAAATGCATTTTAGGCCTGCAAAAATGTAGAAAACTTTGGAGGCCCAAAAAAGGGCTTTACAGGCATCCTAGACCCCCTAAAGTCCAGAAAATGTTGGTGGCCCACAAATGGTGTCAGAGACCTCTGATTGTCCCAAAAACACTTGCAGCCTGAAAGGGGCATTAAACCAAATCCTAGACCACGGAAATTCCCAAAATTATTTTTGTCACGAAATATGCATCCTGCACCCCCGAATGTTCAGGAAATGTTGGCAGCTCAAAAAAGGCCTTAAAATGCATTTTAGGCCTGCAAAAATGTAGAAAACTTTGGAGGCCCAAAAAAGGGCTTTACAGGCATCCTAGACCCCCTAAAGTCCAGACAATGTTGGTGGCCCAATAACTGTGTCAGAGAGCTCTGATTGTCCCAAAATCATGTGCAGCCTGAAAGGGGCATTAACCCGCATACTAGACCACTGAAATTCCCAAAAATATTTTTGTCACGAAATATGCATCCTACACCCCCGAATGTTCAGGAAATGTTGGCAGCTCAAAAAAGGCCTTAAAATGCATTTTAGGCCTGCAAAAATGTAGAAATCTTTGGAGGCCCAAAAAAGGGCTTTACAGGCATCCTAGACCCCCTAAAGTCCAGAAAATGTTGGTGGCCCACAAATGGTGTCAGAGAGCTCTGATTGTCCCAAAAACATTTGCAGCCTGAAAGGGGCATTAACCCGCATACTAGACCACTGAAATTCCCAAAAATATTTTTGTCACGAAATATGCATCCTACACCCCCGAATGTTCAGGAAATGTTGGCAGCTCAAAAAAGTCCTTAAAATGCATTTTAGGCCTGCAAAAATGTAGAAATCTTTGGAGGCCCAAAAAAGGGCTTTACAGGCATCCTAGACCCCCTAAAGTCCAGAAAATGTTGGTGGCCCACAAATGGTGTCAGAGAGCTCTGATTGTCCCAAAAACATTTGCAGCCTGAAAGGGGCATTAACCCGCATACTAGACCACTGAAATTCCCAAAAATATTTTTGTCACGAAATATGCATCCTACACCCCCGAATGTTCAGGAAATGTTGGCAGCTCAAAAAAGTCCTTAAAATGCATTTTAGGCCTGCAAAAATGTAGAAATCTTTGGAGGCCCAAAAAAGGGCTTTACAGGCATCCTAGACCCCCTAAAGTCAAGAAAATGTTGGTGTCCCACAAATGGTGTCAGAGACCTCTGATTGTCCCAAAAACACTTGCATCCTGAAAGGGGCATTAAACCAAATCCTAGACCACGGAAATTCCCAAAAATATTTTTGTCACGAAATATGCATCCTGCACCCCTGAAAGTTCAGAAAATGTTGGCAGCCCAAAAAAGTCCTTAAAATGCATTTTAGGCCTGCAAAAATGTTGAAAACTTTGGAGGCCCAAAAAAGGGCTTTACAGGCATCCTAGACCCCCTAAAGTCCAGAAAATGTTGGTGGCCCACAAATGGTGTCAGAGAGCTCTGATTGTCCCAAAAACATTTGCAGCCTGAAAGGGGCATTAACCCGCATACTAGACCACTGAAATTCCCAAAAATATTTTTGTCACGAAATATGCATCCTACACCCCCGAATGTTCAGGAAATGTTGGCAGCTCAAAAAAGGCCTTAAAATGCATTTTAGGCCTGCAAAAATGTAGAAAACTTTGGAGCCCCAAAAAAGGGCTTTACAGGCATCCTAGACCCCCTTAAGTCCAGAAAATGTTGGTGTCCCACAAATGGTGTCAGAGACCTCTGATTGTCCCAAAAACACTTGCAGCCTGAAAGGGGCATTAAACCAAATCCTAGACCACGGAAATTCCCAAAAATATTTTAGTCAAGAAATATGCATCCTACACCCCTGAAAGTTCAGAAAATGTTGGCAGCCCAAAAAAGGCCTTAAAATGCATTTTAGGCCTGCAAAAATGTAGAAAACTTTGGAGGCCCAAAAAAGGGCTTTACAGGCATCCTAGACCCCCTAAAGTCCAGAAAATGTTGGCTGCCCACAAATGGTGTCAGAGACCTCTGATTGTCCCAAAAACACTTGCAGCCTGAAAGGGGCATTAAACCAAATCCTAGACCACGGAAATTCCCAAAATTATTTTTGTCACGAAATATGCATCCTGCACCACCGAATGTTCAGGAAATGTTGGCAGCTCAAAAAAGGCCTTAAAATGCATTTTAGGCCTGCAAAAATGTAGAAAACTTTGGAGGCCCAAAAAAGGGCTTTACAGGCATCCTAGACCCCCTAAAGTCCAGACAATGTTGGTGGCCCAATAACTGTGTCAGAGAGCTCTGATTGTCCCAAAATCATTTGCAGCCTGAAAGGGGCATTAACCCGCATACTAGACCACTGAAATTCCCAAAAATATTTTTGTCACGAAATATGCATCCTACACCCCCGAATGTTCAGGAAATGTTGGCAGCTCAAAAAAGGCCTTAAAATGCATTTTAGGCCTGCAAAAATGTAGAAATCTTTGGAGGCCCAAAAAAGGGCTTTACAGGCATCCTAGACCCCCTAAAGTCCAGAAAATGTTGGTGGCCCACAAATGGTGTCAGAGAGCTCTGATTGTCCCAAAAACATTTGCAGCCTGAAAGGGGCATTAACCCGCATACTAGACCACTGAAATTCCCAAAAATATTTTTGTCACGAAATATGCATCATACACCCCGAATGTTCAGGAAATGTTGACAGCTCAAAAAAGGCCTTAAAATGCATTTTAGGCCGGCAAAAATGTAGAAAACTTTGGAGGCCCAAAAAAGGGCTTTACAGGCATCCTAGACCCCCTAAAGTCAAGAAAATGTTGGTGTCCCACAAATGGTGTCAGAGACCTCTGATTGTCCCAAAAACACTTGCAGCCTGAAAGGGGCATTAAACCAAATCCTAGACCACGGAAATTCCCAAAAATATTTTTGTCACGAAATATGCATCCTACACCCCTGAAAGTTCAGAAAATGTTGGCAGCCCAAAAAAGTCCTTAAAATGCATTTTAGGCCTGCAAAAATGTAGAAAACTTTGGAGGCCCAAAAAAGGGCTTTACAGGCATCCTAGACCCCCTAAAGTCCAGAAAATGTTGGTGGCCCACAAATGGTGTCAGAGAGCTCTGATTGTCCCAAAAACATTTGCAGCCTGAAAGGGGCATTAACCCGCATACTAGACCACGGAAATTCCCAAAAATATTTTAGTCACGAAATATGCATCCTACACCCCTGAAAGTTCAGAAAATGTTGGCAGCCCAAAAAAGGCCTTAAAATGCATTTTAGGCCTGCAAAAATGTAGAAAACTTTGGAGGCCCAAAAAGGGCTTTACAGGCATCCTAGACCCCCTAAAGTCCAGAAAATGTTGGTGGCCCACAAATGGTGTCAGAGAGCTCTGATTGTCCCAAAAACACTTGCAGCCTGAAAGGGGCATTAAACCAAATCCTAGACCACGGAAATTCCCAAAAATATTTTAGTCACGAAATATGCATCCTACACCCCTGAAAGTTCAGAAAATGTTGGCAGCCCAAAAAAGGCCTTAAAATGCATTTTAGGCCTGCAAAAATGTAGAAAACTTTGGAGGCCCAAAAAGGGCTTTACAGGCATCCTAGACCCCCTAAAGTCCAGAAAATGTTGGTGGCCCACAAATGGTGTCAGAGACCTCTGATTGTCCCAAAAACACTTGCAGCCTGAAAGGGGCATTAAACCAAATCCTAGACCACGGAAATTCCCAAAATTATTTTTGTCACGAAATATGCATCCTGCACCCCCGAATGTTCAGGAAATGTTGGCAGCTCAAAAAAGGCCTTAAAATGCATTTTAGGCCTGCAAAAATGTAGAAAACTTTGGAGGCCCAAAAAAGGGCTTTACAGGCATCCTAGACCCCCTAAAGTCCAGACAATGTTGGTGGCCCAATAACTGTGTCAGAGAGCTCTGATTGTCCCAAAATCATTTGCAGCCTGAAAGGGGCATTAACCCGCATACTAGACCACTGAAATTCCCAAAAATATTTTTGTCACGAAATATGCATCCTACACCCCCGAATGTTCAGGAAATGTTGGCAGCTCAAAAAAGGCCTTAAAATGCATTTTAGGCCTGCAAAAATGTAGAAATCTTTGGAGGCCCAAAAAAGGGCTTTACAGGCATCCTAGACCCCCTAAAGTCCAGAAAATGTTGGTGGCCCACAAATGGTGTCAGAGAGCTCTGATTGTCCCAAAAACATTTGCAGCCTGAAAGGGGCATTAACCCGCATACTAGACCACTGAAATTCCCAAAAATATTTTTGTCACGAAATATGCATCATACACCCCGAATGTTCAGGAAATGTTGACAGCTCAAAAAAGGCCTTAAAATGCATTTTAGGCCGGCAAAAATGTAGAAAACTTTGGAGGCCCAAAAAAGGGCTTTACAGGCATCCTAGACCCCCTAAAGTCAAGAAAATGTTGGTGTCCCACAAATGGTGTCAGAGACCTCTGATTGTCCCAAAAACACTTGCAGCCTGAAAGGGGCATTAAACCAAATCCTAGACCACGGAAATTCCCAAAAATATTTTTGTCACGAAATATGCATCCTACACCCCTGAAAGTTCAGAAAATGTTGGCAGCCCAAAAAAGTCCTTAAAATGCATTTTAGGCCTGCAAAAATGTAGAAAACTTTGGAGGCCCAAAAAAGGGCTTTACAGGCATCCTAGACCCCCTAAAGTCCAGAAAATGTTGGTGGCCCACAAATGGTGTCAGAGAGCTCTGATTGTCCCAAAAACATTTGCAGCCTGAAAGGGGCATTAACCCGCATACTAGACCACTGAAATTCCCAAAAAATATTTTGTCACGAAATATGCATCCTACACCCCCGAATGTTCAGGAAATGTTGGCAGCTCAAAAAAGGCCTTAAAATGCATTTTAGGCCTGCAAAAATGTAGAAAACTTTGGAGCCCCAAAAAAGGGCTTTACAGGCATCCTAGACCCCCTAAAGTCCAGAAAATGTTGGTGTCCCACAAATGGTGTCAGAGACCTCTGATTGTCCCAAAAACACTTGCAGCCTGAAAGGGGCATTAAACCAAATCCTAGACCACGGAAATTCCCAAAATTATTTTTGTCACGAAATATGCATCCTGCACCCCCGAATGTTCAGGAAATGTTGGCAGCTCAAAAAAGGCCTTAAAATGCATTTTAGGCCTGCAAAAATGTAGAAAACTTTGGAGGCCCAAAAAAGGGCTTTACAGGCATCCTAGACCCCCTAAAGTCCAGACAATGTTGGTGGCCCAATAACTGTGTCAGAGAGCTCTGATTGTCCCAAAATCATTTGCAGCCTGAAAGGGGCATTAACCCGCATACTAGACCACTGAAATTCCCAAAAATATTTTTGTCACGAAATATGCATCCTACACCCCCGAATGTTCAGGAAATGTTGGCAGCTCAAAAAAGGCCTTAAAATACATTTTAGGCCTGCAA
Organism: Ambystoma mexicanum; assembly: GCF_040938575.1. Taxonomy (NCBI): domain Eukaryota; kingdom Metazoa; phylum Chordata; class Amphibia; order Caudata; family Ambystomatidae; genus Ambystoma; species Ambystoma mexicanum. The sequence goes on along the minus strand of NC_090936.1, from coordinate 560,866,905 downwards.
AAATGTAGAAATCTTTGGAGGCCCAAAAAAGGGCTTTACAGGCATCCTAGACCCCCTAAAGTCCAGAAAATGTTGGTGGCCTACAAATGGTGTCAGAGAGCTCTGATTGTCCCAAAAACATTTGCAGCCTGAAAGGGGCATTAACCCGCATACCAGACCACTGAAATTCCCAAAAATATTTTTGTCACGAAATATGCATCCTACACCCCCGAATGTTCAGGAAATGTTGGCAGCTCAAAAAAGGCCTTAAAATGCATTTTAGGCCTGCAAAAATGTAGAAAACTTTGGAGCCCCAAAAAAGGGCTTTACAGGCATCCTAGACCCCCTAAAGTCCAGAAAATGTTGGTGGCCCACAAATGGTGTCAGAGAGCTCTGATTGTCCCAAAAACATTTGCAGCCTGAAAGGGGCATTAACCCGCATACTAGACCACTGAAATTCCCAAAAATATTTTTGTCACGAAATATGCATCCTACACCCCCGAATGTTTAGGAAATGTTGGCAGCTCAAAAAAGTCCTTAAAATGCATTTTAGGCCTGCAAAAATGTAGAAAACTTTGGAGGCCCAAAAAAGGGCTTTACAGGCATCCTAGACCCCCTAAAGTCAAGAAAATGTTGGTGTCCCACAAATGGTGTCAGAGACCTCTGATTGTCCCAAAAACACTTGCAGCCTGAAAGGGGCATTAAACCAAATCCTAGACCACGGAAATTCCCAAAAATATTTTTGTCACGAAATATGCATCCTACACCCCTGAAAGTTCAGAAAATGTTGGCAGCCCAAAAAAGTCCTTAAAATGCATTTTAGGCCTGCAAAAATGTAGAAAACTTTGGAGGCCCAAAAAAGGGCTTTACAGGCATCCTAGACCCCCTAAAGTCCAGAAAATGTTGGTGGCCCACAAATGGTGTCAGAGAGCTCTGATTGTCCCAAAAACATTTGCAGCCTGAAAGGGGCATTAACCCGCATACTAGACCACTGAAATTCCCCAAAAAATTTTTGTCACGAAATATGCATCCTACACCCCCGAATGTTCAGGAAATGTTGGCAGCTCAAAAAAGGCCTTAAAATGCATTTTAGGCCTGCAAAAATGTAGAAAACTTTGGAGCCCCAAAAAAGGGCTTTACAGGCATCCTAGACCCCCTAAAGTCCAGAAAATGTTGGTGTCCCACAAATGGTGTCAGAGACCTCTGATTGTCCCAAAAACACTTGCAGCCTGAAAGGGGCATTAAACCAAATCCTAGACCACGGAAATTCCCAAAAATATTTTAGTCACGAAATATGCATCCTACACCCCTGAAAGTTCAGAAAATGTTGGCAGCCCAAAAAAGGCCTTAAAATGCATTTTAGGCCTGCAAAAATGTAGAAAACTTTGGAGGCCCAAAAAATGGCTTTACAGGCATCCTAGACCCCCTAAAGTCCAGAAAATGTTGGTGGCCCACAAATGGTGTCAGAGACCTCTGATTGTCCCAAAAACACTTGCAGCCTGAAAGGGGCATTAAACCAAATCCTAGACCACGGAAATTCCCAAAATTATTTTTGTCACGAAATATGCATCCTGCACCCCCGAATGTTCAGGAAATGTTGGCAGCTCAAAAAAGGCCTTAAAATGCATTTTAGGCCTGCAAAAATGTAGAAAACTTTGGAGGCCCAAAAAAGGGCTTTACAGGCATCCTAGACCCCCTAAAGTCCAGACAATGTTGGTGGCCCAATAACTGTGTCAGAGAGCTCTGATTGTCCCAAAATCATTTGCAGCCTGAAAGGGGCATTAACCCGCATACTAGACCACTGAAATTCCCAAAAATATTTTTGTCACGAAATATGCATCCTACACCCCCGAATGTTCAGGAAATGTTGGCAGCTCAAAAAAGGCCTTAAAATACATTTTAGGCCTGCAAAAATGTAGAAATCTTTGGAGGCCCAAAAAAGGGCTTTACAGGCATCCTAGACCCCCTAAAGTCCAGAAAATGTTGGTGGCCTACAAATGGTGTCAGAGAGCTCTGATTGTCCCAAAAACATTTGCAGCCTGAAAGGGGCATTAACCCGCATACCAGACCACTGAAATTCCCAAAAATATTTTTGTCACGAAATATGCATCCTACACCCCCGAATGTTCAGGAAATGTTGGCAGCTCAAAAAAGGCCTTAAAATGCATTTTAGGCCTGCAAAAATGTAGAAAACTTTGGAGCCCCAAAAAAGGGCTTTACAGGCATCCTAGACCCCCTAAAGTCCAGAAAATGTTGGTGTCCCACAAATGGTGTCAGAGACCTCTGATTGTCCCAAAAACACTTGCAGCCTGAAAGGGGCATTAAACCAAATCCTAGACCACGGAAATTCCCAAAAATATTTTAGTCACGAAATATGCATCCTACACCCCTGAAAGTTCAGAAAATGTTGGCAGCCCAAAAAAGGCCTTAAAATGCATTTTAGACCTGCAAAAATGTAGAAAACTTTGGAGGCCCAAAAAAGGGCTTTACAGGCATCCTAGACCCCCTAAAGTCCAGAAAATGTTGGTGGCCCACAAATGGTGTCAGAGACCTCTGATTGTCCCAAAAACACTTGCAGCCTGAAAGGGGCATTAAACCAAATCCTAGACCACGGAAATTCCCAAAATTATTTTTGTCACGAAATATGCATCCTGCACCCCCGAATGTTCAGGAAATGTTGGCAGCTCAAAAAAGGCCTTAAAATGCATTTTAGGCCTGCAAAAATGTAGAAAACTTTGGAGGCCCAAAAAAGGGCTTTACAGGCATCCTAGACCCCCTAAAGTCCAGACAATGTTGGTGGCCCAATAACTGTGTCAGAGAGCTCTGATTGTCCCAAAATCATGTGCAGCCTGAAAGGGGCATTAACCCGCATACTAGACCACTGAAATTCCCAAAAATATTTTTGTCACGAAATATGCATCCTACACCCCCGAATGTTCAGGAAATGTTGGCAGCTCAAAAAAGGCCTTAAAATGCATTTTAGGCCTGCAAAAATGTAGAAATCTTTGGAGGCCCAAAAAAGGGCTTTACAGGCATCCTAGACCCCCTAAAGTCCAGAAAATGTTGGTGGCCCACAAATGGTGTCAGAGAGCTCTGATTGTCCCAAAAACATTTGCAGCCTGAAAGGGGCATTAACCCGCATACTAGACCACTGAAATTCCCAAAAATATTTTTGTCACGAAATATGCATCCTACACCCCCGAATGTTCAGGAAATGTTGGCAGCTCAAAAAAGTCCTTAAAATGCATTTTAGGCCTGCAAAAATGTAGAAATCTTTGGAGGCCCAAAAAAGGGCTTTACAGGCATCCTAGACCCCCTAAAGTCCAGAAAATGTTGGTGGCCCACAAATGGTGTCAGAGAGCTCTGATTGTCCCAAAAACATTTGCAGCCTGAAAGGGGCATTAACCCGCATACTAGACCACTGAAATTCCCAAAAATATTTTTGTCACGAAATATGCATCCTACACCCCCGAATGTTCAGGAAATGTTGGCAGCTCAAAAAAGTCCTTAAAATGCATTTTAGGCCTGCAAAAATGTAGAAATCTTTGGAGGCCCAAAAAAGGGCTTTACAGGCATCCTAGACCCCCTAAAGTCAAGAAAATGTTGGTGTCCCACAAATGGTGTCAGAGACCTCTGATTGTCCCAAAAACACTTGCATCCTGAAAGGGGCATTAAACCAAATCCTAGACCACGGAAATTCCCAAAAATATTTTTGTCACGAAATATGCATCCTGCACCCCTGAAAGTTCAGAAAATGTTGGCAGCCCAAAAAAGTCCTTAAAATGCATTTTAGGCCTGCAAAAATGTTGAAAACTTTGGAGGCCCAAAAAAGGGCTTTACAGGCATCCTAGACCCCCTAAAGTCCAGAAAATGTTGGTGGCCCACAAATGGTGTCAGAGAGCTCTGATTGTCCCAAAAACATTTGCAGCCTGAAAGGGGCATTAACCCGCATACTAGACCACTGAAATTCCCAAAAATATTTTTGTCACGAAATATGCATCCTACACCCCCGAATGTTCAGGAAATGTTGGCAGCTCAAAAAAGGCCTTAAAATGCATTTTAGGCCTGCAAAAATGTAGAAAACTTTGGAGCCCCAAAAAAGGGCTTTACAGGCATCCTAGACCCCCTTAAGTCCAGAAAATGTTGGTGTCCCACAAATGGTGTCAGAGACCTCTGATTGTCCCAAAAACACTTGCAGCCTGAAAGGGGCATTAAACCAAATCCTAGACCACGGAAATTCCCAAAAATATTTTAGTCACGAAATATGCATCCTACACCCCTGAAAGTTCAGAAAATGTTGGCAGCCCAAAAAAGGCCTTAAAATGCATTTTAGGCCTGCAAAAATGTAGAAAACTTTGGAGGCCCAAAAAAGGGCTTTACAGGCATCCTAGACCCCCTAAAGTCCAGAAAATGTTGGTGGCCCACAAATGGTGTCAGAGACCTCTGATTGTCCCAAAAACACTTGCAGCCTGAAAGGGGCATTAAACCAAATCCTAGACCACGGAAATTCCCAAAATTATTTTTGTCACGAAATATGCATCCTGCACCACCGAATGTTCAGGAAATGTTGGCAGCTCAAAAAAGGCCTTAAAATGCATTTTAGGCCTGCAAAAATGTAGAAAACTTTGGAGGCCCAAAAAAGGGCTTTACAGGCATCCTAGACCCCCTAAAGTCCAGACAATGTTGGTGGCCCAATAACTGTGTCAGAGAGCTCTGATTGTCCCAAAATCATTTGCAGCCTGAAAGGGGCATTAACCCGCATACTAGACCACTGAAATTCCCAAAAATATTTTTGTCACGAAATATGCATCCTACACCCCCGAATGTTCAGGAAATGTTGGCAGCTCAAAAAAGGCCTTAAAATGCATTTTAGGCCTGCAAAAATGTAGAAATCTTTGGAGGCCCAAAAAAGGGCTTTACAGGCATCCTAGACCCCCTAAAGTCCAGAAAATGTTGGTGGCCCACAAATGGTGTCAGAGAGCTCTGATTGTCCCAAAAACATTTGCAGCCTGAAAGGGGCATTAACCCGCATACTAGACCACTGAAATTCCCAAAAAATATTTTGTCACGAAATATGCATCCTACACCCCCGAATGTTCAGGAAATGTTGGCAGCTCAAAAAAGGCCTTAAAATGCATTTTAGGCCTGCAAAAATGTAGAAAACTTTGGAGCCCCAAAAAAGGGCTTTACAGGCATCCTAGACCCCCTAAAGTCCAGAAAATGTTGGTGTCCCACAAATGGTGTCAGAGACCTCTGATTGTCCCAAAAACACTTGCAGCCTGAAAGGGGCATTAAACCAAATCCTAGACCACGGAAATTCCCAAAATTATTTTTGTCACGAAATATGCATCCTGCACCCCCGAATGTTCAGGAAATGTTGGCAGCTCAAAAAAGGCCTTAAAATGCATTTTAGGCCTGCAAAAATGTAGAAAACTTTGGAGGCCCAAAAAAGGGCTTTACAGGCATCCTAGACCCCCTAAAGTCCAGACAATGTTGGTGGCCCAATAACTGTGTCAGAGAGCTCTGATTGTCCCAAAATCATTTGCAGCCTGAAAGGGGCATTAACCCGCATACTAGACCACTGAAATTCCCAAAAATATTTTTGTCACGAAATATGCATCCTACACCCCCGAATGTTCAGGAAATGTTGGCAGCTCAAAAAAGGCCTTAAAATACATTTTAGGCCTGCAAAAATGTAGAAATCTTTGGAGGCCCAAAAAAGGGCTTTACAGGCATCCTAGACCCCCTAAAGTCCAGAAAATGTTGGTGGCCTACAAATGGTGTCAGAGAGCTCTGATTGTCCCAAAAACATTTGCAGCCTGAAAGGGGCATTAACCCGCATACCAGACCACTGAAATTCCCAAAAATATTTTTGTCACGAAATATGCATCCTACACCCCCGAATGTTCAGGAAATGTTGGCAGCTCAAAAAAGGCCTTAAAATGCATTTTAGGCCTGCAAAAATGTAGAAAACTTTGGAGCCCCAAAAAAGGGCTTTACAGGCATCCTAGACCCCCTAAAGTCCAGAAAATGTTGGTGGCCCACAAATGGTGTCAGAGAGCTCTGATTGTCCCAAAAACATTTGCAGCCTGAAAGGGGCATTAACCCGCATACTAGACCACTGAAATTCCCAAAAATATTTTTGTCACGAAATATGCATCCTACACCCCCGAATGTTTAGGAAATGTTGGCAGCTCAAAAAAGTCCTTAAAATGCATTTTAGGCCTGCAAAAATGTAGAAAACTTTGGAGGCCCAAAAAAGGGCTTTACAGGCATCCTAGACCCCCTAAAGTCAAGAAAATGTTGGTGTCCCACAAATGGTGTCAGAGACCTCTGATTGTCCCAAAAACACTTGCAGCCTGAAAGGGGCATTAAACCAAATCCTAGACCACGGAAATTCCCAAAAATATTTTTGTCACGAAATATGCATCCTACACCCCTGAAAGTTCAGAAAATGTTGGCAGCCCAAAAAAGTCCTTAAAATGCATTTTAGGCCTGCAAAAATGTAGAAAACTTTGGAGGCCCAAAAAAGGGCTTTACAGGCATCCTAGACCCCCTAAAGTCCAGAAAATGTTGGTGGCCCACAAATGGTGTCAGAGAGCTCTGATTGTCCCAAAAACATTTGCAGCCTGAAAGGGGCATTAACCCGCATACTAGACCACTGAAATTCCCCAAAAATTTTTTGTCACGAAATATGCATCCTACACCCCCGAATGTTCAGGAAATGTTGGCAGCTCAAAAAAGGCCTTAAAATGCATTTTAGGCCTGCAAAAATGTAGAAAACTTTGGAGCCCCAAAAAAGGGCTTTACAGGCATCCTAGACCCCCTAAAGTCCAGAAAATGTTGGTGTCCCACAAATGGTGTCAGAGACCTCTGATTGTCCCAAAAACACTTGCAGCCTGAAAGGGGCATTAAACCAAATCCTAGACCACGGAAATTCCCAAAAATATTTTAGTCACGAAATATGCATCCTACACCCCTGAAAGTTCAGAAAATGTTGGCAGCCCAAAAAAGGCCTTAAAATGCATTTTAGGCCTGCAAAAATGTAGAAAACTTTGGAGGCCCAAAAAAGGGCTTTACAGGCATCCTAGACCCCCTAAAGTCCAGAAAATGTTGGTGGCCCACAAATGGTGTCAGAGACCTCTGATTGTCCCAAAAACACTTGCAGCCTGAAAGGGGCATTAAACCAAATCCTAGACCACGGAAATTCCCAAAATTATTTTTGTCACGAAATATGCATCCTGCACCCCCGAATGTTCAGGAAATGTTGGCAGCTCAAAAAAGGCCTTAAAATGCATTTTAGGCCTGCAAAAATGTAGAAAACTTTGGAGGCCCAAAAAAGGGCTTTACAGGCATCCTAGACCCCCTAAAGTCCAGACAATGTTGGTGGCCCAATAACTGTGTCAGAGAGCTCTGATTGTCCCAAAATCATTTGCAGCCTGAAAGGGGCATTAACCCGCATACTAGACCACTGAAATTCCCAAAAATATTTTTGTCACGAAATATGCATCCTACACCCCCGAATGTTCAGGAAATGTTGGCAGCTCAAAAAAGGCCTTAAAATACATTTTAGGCCTGCAAAAATGTAGAAATCTTTGGAGGCCCAAAAAAGGGCTTTACAGGCATCCTAGACCCCCTAAAGTCCAGAAAATGTTGGTGGCCTACAAATGGTGTCAGAGAGCTCTGATTGTCCCAAAAACATTTGCAGCCTGAAAGGGGCATTAACCCGCATACCAGACCACTGAAATTCCCAAAAATATTTTTGTCACGAAATATGCATCCTACACCCCCGAATGTTCAGGAAATGTTGGCAGCTCAAAAAAGGCCTTAAAATGCATTTTAGGCCTGCAAAAATGTAGAAAACTTTGGAGCCCCAAAAAAGGGCTTTACAGGCATCCTAGACCCCCTAAAGTCCAGAAAATGTTGGTGTCCCACAAATGGTGTCAGAGACCTCTGATTGTCCCAAAAACACTTGCAGCCTGAAAGGGGCATTAAACCAAATCCTAGACCACGGAAATTCCCAAAAATATTTTAGTCACGAAATATGCATCCTACACCCCTGAAAGTTCAGAAAATGTTGGCAGCCCAAAAAAGGCCTTAAAATGCATTTTAGACCTGCAAAAATGTAGAAATCTTTGGAGGCCCAAAAAAGGGCTTTACAGGCATCCTAGACCCCCTAAAGTCCAGAAAATGTTGGTGGCCCACAAATGGTGTCAGAGACCTCTGATTGTCCCAAAAACACTTGCAGCCTGAAAGGGGCATTAAACCAAATCCTAGACCACGGAAATTCCCAAAATTATTTTTGTCACGAAATATGCATCCTGCACCCCCGAATGTTCAGGAAATGTTGGCAGCTCAAAAAAGGCCTTAAAATGCATTTTAGGCCTGCAAAAATGTAGAAAACTTTGGAGGCCCAAAAAAGGGCTTTACAGGCATCCTAGACCCCCTAAAGTCCAGACAATGTTGGTGGCCCAATAACTGTGTCAGAGAGCTCTGATTGTCCCAAAATCATGTGCAGCCTGAAAGGGGCATTAACCCGCATACTAGACCACTGAAATTCCCAAAAATATTTTTGTCACGAAATATGCATCCTACACCCCCGAATGTTCAGGAAATGTTGGCAGCTCAAAAAAGGCCTTAAAATGCATTTTAGGCCTGCAAAAATGTAGAAATCTTTGGAGGCCCAAAAAAGGGCTTTACAGGCATCCTAGACCCCCTAAAGTCCAGAAAATGTTGGTGGCCCACAAATGGTGTCAGAGAGCTCTGATTGTCCCAAAAACATTTGCAGCCTGAAAGGGGCATTAACCCGCATACTAGACCACTGAAATTCCCAAAAATATTTTTGTCACGAAATATGCATCCTACACCCCCGAATGTTCAGGAAATGTTGGCAGCTCAAAAAAGTCCTTAAAATGCATTTTAGGCCTGCAAAAATGTAGAAATCTTTGGAGGCCCAAAAAAGGGCTTTACAGGCATCCTAGACCCCCTAAAGTCCAGAAAATGTTGGTGGCCCACAAATGGTGTCAGAGAGCTCTGATTGTCCCAAAAACATTTGCAGCCTGAAAGGGGCATTAACCCGCATACTAGACCACTGAAATTCCCAAAAATATTTTTGTCACGAAATATGCATCCTACACCCCCGAATGTTCAGGAAATGTTGGCAGCTCAAAAAAGTCCTTAAAATGCATTTTAGGCCTGCAAAAATGTAGAAATCTTTGGAGGCCCAAAAAAGGGCTTTACAGGCATCCTAGACCCCCTAAAGTCAAGAAAATGTTGGTGTCCCACAAATGGTGTCAGAGACCTCTGATTGTCCCAAAAACACTTGCATCCTGAAAGGGGCATTAAACCAAATCCTAGACCACGGAAATTCCCAAAAATATTTTTGTCACGAAATATGCATCCTGCACCCCTGAAAGTTCAGAAAATGTTGGCAGCCCAAAAAAGTCCTTAAAATGCATTTTAGGCCTGCAAAAATGTTGAAAACTTTGGAGGCCCAAAAAAGGGCTTTACAGGCATCCTAGACCCCCTAAAGTCCAGAAAATGTTGGTGGCCCACAAATGGTGTCAGAGAGCTCTGATTGTCCCAAAAACATTTGCAGCCTGAAAGGGGCATTAACCCGCATACTAGACCACTGAAATTCCCAAAAATATTTTTGTCACGAAATATGCATCCTACACCCCCGAATGTTCAGGAAATGTTGGCAGCTCAAAAAAGGCCTTAAAATGCATTTTAGGCCTGCAAAAATGTAGAAAACTTTGGAGCCCCAAAAAAGGGCTTTACAGGCATCCTAGACCCCCTTAAGTCCAGAAAATGTTGGTGTCCCACAAATGGTGTCAGAGACCTCTGATTGTCCCAAAAACACTTGCAGCCTGAAAGGGGCATTAAACCAAATCCTAGACCACGGAAATTCCCAAAAATATTTTAGTCACGAAATATGCATCCTACACCCCTGAAAGTTCAGAAAATGTTGGCAGCCCAAAAAAGGCCTTAAAATGCATTTTAGGCCTGCAAAAATGTAGAAAACTTTGGAGGCCCAAAAAAGGGCTTTACAGGCATCCTAGACCCCCTAAAGTCCAGAAAATGTTGGTGGCCCACAAATGGTGTCAGAGACCTCTGATTGTCCCAAAAACACTTGCAGCCTGAAAGGGGCATTAAACCAAATCCTAGACCACGGAAATTCCCAAAATTATTTTTGTCACGAAATATGCATCCTGCACCACCGAATGTTCAGGAAATGTTGGCAGCTCAAAAAAGGCCTTAAAATGCATTTTAGGCCTGCAAAAATGTAGAAAACTTTGGAGGCCCAAAAAAGGGCTTTACAGGCATCCTAGACCCCCTAAAGTCCAGACAATGTTGGTGGCCCAATAACTGTGTCAGAGAGCTCTGATTGTCCCAAAATCATTTGCAGCCTGAAAGGGGCATTAACCCGCATACTAGACCACTGAAATTCCCAAAAATATTTTTGTCACGAAATATGCATCCTACACCCCCGAATGTTCAGGAAATGTTGGCAGCTCAAAAAAGGCCTTAAAATGCATTTTAGGCCTGCAAAAATGTAGAAATCTTTGGAGGCCCAAAAAAGGGCTTTACAGGCATCCTAGACCCCCTAAAGTCCAGAAAATGTTGGTGGCCCACAAATGGTGTCAGAGAGCTCTGATTGTCCCAAAAACATTTGCAGCCTGAAAGGGGCATTAACCCGCATACTAGACCACTGAAATTCCCAAAAATATTTTTGTCACGAAATATGCATCCTACACCCCCGAATGTTCAGGAAATGCTGGCAGCTCAAAAAAGGCCTTAAAATGCATTTTAGGCCTGCAAAAATGTAGAAATCTTTGGAGGCCCAAAAAAGGGCTTTACAGGCATCCTAGACCCCCTAAAGTCCAGAAAATGTTGGTGGCCCACAAATGGTGTCAGAGAGCTCTGATTGTCCCAAAAACATTTGCAGCCTGAAAGGGGCATTAACCCGCATACTAGACCACTGAAATTCCCAAAAATATTTTTGTCACGAAATATGCATCATACACCCCGAATGTTCAGGAAATGTTGACAGCTCAAAAAAGGCCTTAAAATGCATTTTAGGCCGGCAAAAATGTAGAAAACTTTGGAGGCCCAAAAAAGGGCTTTACAGGCATCCTAGACCCCCTAAAGTCAAGAAAATGTTGGTGTCCCACAAATTGTGTCAGAGACCTCTGATTGTCCCAAAAACACTTGCAGCCTGAAAGGGGCATTAAACCAAATCCTAGACCACGGAAATTCCCAAAAATATTTTTGTCACGAAATATGCATCCTACACCCCTGAAAGTTCAGAAAATGTTGGCAGCCCAAAAAAGTCCTTAAAATGCATTTTAGGCCTGCAAAAATGTAGAAAACTTTGGAGGCCCAAAAAAGGGCTTTACAGGCATCCTAGACCCCCTAAAGTCCAGAAAATGTTGGTGGCCCACAAATGGTGTCAGAGAGCTCTGATTGTCCCAAAAACATTTGCAGCCTGAAAGGGGCATTAACCCGCATACTAGACCACTGAAATTCCCAAAAAAATTTTTGTCACGAAATATGCATCCTGCACCCCCGAATGTTCAGGAAATTTTGGCAGCTCAAAAAAGGCCTTAAAATGCATTTTAGGCCTGCAAAAATGTAGAAAACTTTAGAGGCCCAAAAAAGGGCTTTACAGGCATCCTAGACCCCCTAAAGTCCAGACAATGTTGGTGGCCCAATAACTGTGTCAGAGAGCTCTGATTGTCCCAAAATCATTTGCAGCCTGAAAGGGGCATTAACCCGCATACTAGACCACTGAAATTCCCAAAAATATTTTTGTCACGAAATATGCATCCTACACCCCCGAATGTTCAGGAAATGTTGGCAGCTCAAAAAAGGCCTTAAAATGCATTTTAGGCCTGCAAAAATGTAGAAATCTTTGGAGGCCCAAAAAAGGGCTTTACAGGCATCCTAGACCCCCTAAAGTCCAGAAAATGTTGGTGGCCTACAAATGGTGTCAGAGAGCTCTGATTGTCCCAAAAACATTTGCAGCCTGAAAGGGGCATTAACCCGCATACCAGACCACTGAAATTCCCAAAAATATTTTTGTCACGAAATATGCATCCTACACCCCCGAATGTTCAGGAAATGTTGGCAGCTCAAAAAAGGCCTTAAAATGCATTTTAGGCCTGCAAAAATGTAGAAAACTTTGGAGCCCCAAAAAAGGGCTTTACAGGCATCCTAGACCCCCTTAAGTCCAGAAAATGTTGGTGTCCCACAAATGGTGTCAGAGACCTCTGATTGTCCCAAAAACACTTGCAGCCTGAAAGGGGCATTAAACCAAATCCTAGACCACGGAAATTCCCAAAAATATTTTTGTCACGAAATATGCATCCTACACCCCTGAAGGTTCAGAAAATGTTGGCAGCCCAAAAAAGGCCTTAAAATGCATTTTAGGCCTGCAAAAATGTAGAAAACTTTGGAGGCCCAAAAAAGGGCTTTACAGGCATCCTAGACCCCCTAAAGTCCAGAAAATGTTGGTGGCCCACAAATGGTGTCAGAGAACTCTGATTGTCCCAAAAACACTTGCAGCCTGAAAGGGGCATTAAACCAAATCCTAGACCACGGAAATTCCCAAAATTATTTTTGTCACGAAATATGCATCCTGCACCAACGAATGTTCAGGAAATGTTGGCAGCTCAAAAAAGGCCTTAAAATGCATTTTAGGCCTGCAAAAATGTAGAAAACTTTGGAGGCCCAAAAAAGGGCTTTACAGGCATCCTAGACCCCCTAAAGTCCAGAAAATGTTGGTGGCCCACAAATGGTGTCAGAGAGCTCTGATTGTCCCAAAAACATTTGCAGCCTGAAAGGGGCATTAACCCGCATACTAGACCACTGAAATTCCCAAAAATATTTTTGTCACGAAATATGCATCCTACACCCCCGAATGTTCAGGAAATGTTGGCAGCTCAAAAAAGGCCTTAAAATGCATTTTAGGCCTGCAAAAATGTAGAAATCTTTGGAGGCCCAAAAAAGGGCTTTACAGGCATCCTAGACCCCCTAAAGTCAAGAAAATGTTGGTGTCCCACAAATGGTGTCAGAGACCTCTGATTGTCCCAAAAACACTTGCAGCCTGAAAGGGGCATTAAACCAAATCCTAGACCACTGAAATTCCCAAAAATATTTTTGTCACGAAATATGCATCCTACACCCCCGAATGTTCAGGAAATGTTGGCAGCCCAAAAAAGGCCTTAAAATGCATTTTAGGCCTGCAAAAATGTTAAAAACTTTGGAGCCCCAAAAAAGGGCTTTACAGGCATCCTAGACCCCCTAAAGTCCAGAAAATGTTGGTGTCCCACAAATGGTGTCAGAGACCTCTGATTGTCCCAAAAACACTTGCAGCCTGAAAGGGGCATTAAACCAAATCCTAGACCACGGAAATTCCCAAAAATATTTTAGTCACGAAATATGCATCCTACACCCCTGAAAGTTCAGAAAATGTTGGCAGCCCAAAAATGGCCTTAAAATGCATTTTAGGCCTGCAAAAATGTAGAAAACTTTGGAGGCCCAAAAAAGGGCTTTACAGGCATCCTAGACCCCCTAAAGTCCAGAAAATGTTGGTGGCCCACAAATGGTGTCAGAGACCTCTGATTGTCCCCAAAACACTTGCAGCCTGAAAGGGGCATTAAACCAAATCCTAGACCACGGAAATTCCCAAAATTATTTTTGTCACGAAATATGCATCCTGCACCCCCGAATGTTCAGGAAATGTTGGCAGCTCAAAAAAGGCCTTAAAATGCATTTTAGGCCTGCAAAAATGTAGAAAACTTTGGAGGCCCAAAAAAGGGCTTTACAGGCATCCTAGACCCCCTAAAGTCCAGACAATGTTGGTGGCCCAATAACTGTGTCAGAGAGCTCTGATTGTCCCAAAATCATTTGCAGCCTGAAAGGGGCATTAACCCGCATACTAGACCACTGAAATTCCCAAAAATATTTTTGTCACGAAATATGCATCCTACACCCCCGAATGTTCAGGAAATGTTGGCAGCTCAAAAAAGGCCTTAAAATGCATTTTAGGCCTGCAAAAATGTAGAAATCTTTGGAGGCCCAAAAAAGGGCTTTACAGGCATCCTAGACCCCCTAAAGTCCAGAAAATGTTGGTGGCCCACAAATGGTGTCAGAGAGCTCTGATTGTCCCAAAAACATTTGCAGCCTGAAAGGGGCATTAACCCGCATACTAGACCACTGAAATTCCCAAAAATATTTTTGTCACGAAATATGCATCCTACACCCCCGAATGTTCAGGAAATGTTGGCAGCTCAAAAAAGGCCTTAAAATGCATTTTAGGCCTGCAAAAATGTAGAAATCTTTGGACGCCCAAAAAATGGCTTTACAGGCATCCTAGACCCCCTAAAGTCCAGAAAATGTTGGTGGCCCACAAATGGTGTCAGAGAGCTCTGATTGTCCCAAAAACATTTGCAGCCTGAAAGGGGCATTAACCCGCATACTAGACCACTGAAATTCCCAAACATATTTTTGTCACGAAATATGCATCCTACACCCCCGAATGTTCAGGAAATGTTGGCAGCTCAAAAAAGGCCATAAAATGCATTTTAGGCCTGCAAAAATGTAGAAATCTTTGGAGGCCCAAAAAAGGGCTTTACAGGCATCCTAGACCCCCTAAAGTCCAGAAAATGTTGGTGGCCCACAAATGGTGTCAGAGAGCTCTGATTGTCCCAAAAACATTTGCAGCCTGAAAGGGGCATTAACCCGCATACTAGACCACTGAAATTCCCAAAAATATTTTTGTCACGAAATATGCATCATACACCCCGAATGTTCAGGAAATGTTGACAGCTCAAAAAAGGCCTTAAAATGCATTTTAGGCCGGCAAAAATGTAGAAAACTTTGGAGGCCCAAAAAAGGGCTTTACAGGCATCCTAGACCCCCTAAAGTCAAGAAAATGTTGGTGTCCCACAAATGGTGTCAGAGACCTCTGATTGTCCCAAAAACACTTGCAGCCTGAAAGGGGCATTAAACCAAATCCTAGACCACGGAAATTCCCAAAAATATTTTTGTCACGAAATATGCATCCTACACCCCTGAAAGTTCAGAAAATGTTGGCAGCCCAAAAAAGTCCTTAAAATGCATTTTAGGCCTGCAAAAATGTAGAAAACTTTGGAGGCCCAAAAAAGGGCTTTACAGGCATCCTAGACCCCCTAAAGTCCAGAAAATGTTGGTGGCCCACAAATGGTGTCAGAGACCTCTGATTGTCCCAAAAACACTTGCAGCCTGAAAGGGGCATTAAACCAAATCCTAGACCACGGAAATTCCCAAAATTATTTTTGTCACGAAATATGCATCCTGCACCACCGAATGTTCAGGAAATGTTGGCAGCTCAAAAAAGGCCTTAAAATGCATTTTAGGCCTGCAAAAATGTAGAAAACTTTGGAGGCCCAAAAAAGGGCTTTACAGGCATCCTAGACCCCCTAAAGTCCAGACAATGTTGGTGGCCCAATAACTGTGTCAGAGAGCTCTGATTGTCCCAAAATCATTTGCAGCCTGAAAGGGGCATTAACCCGCATACTAGACCACTGAAATTCCCAAAAATATTTTTGTCACGAAATATGCATCCTACACCCCCGAATGTTCAGGAAATGTTGGCAGCTCAAAAAAGGCCTTAAAATGCATTTTAGGCCTGCAAAAATGTAGAAATCTTTGGAGGCCCAAAAAAGGGCTTTACAGGCATCCTAGACCCCCTAAAGTCCAGAAAATGTTGGTGGCCCACAAATGGTGTCAGAGAGCTCTGATTGTCCCAAAAACATTTGCAGCCTGAAAGGGGCATTAACCCGCATACTAGACCACTGAAATTCCCAAAAATATTTTTGTCACGAAATATGCATCATACACCCCGAATGTTCAGGAAATGTTGACAGCTCAAAAAAGGCCTTAAAATGCATTTTAGGCCGGCAAAAATGTAGAAAACTTTGGAGGCCCAAAAAAGGGCTTTACAGGCATCCTAGACCCCCTAAAGTCAAGAAAATGTTGGTGTCCCACAAATTGTGTCAGAGACCTCTGATTGTCCCAAAAACACTTGCAGCCTGAAAGGGGCATTAAACCAAATCCTAGACCACGGAAATTCCCAAAAATATTTTTGTCACGAAATATGCATCCTACACCCCTGAAAGTTCAGAAAATGTTGGCAGCCCAAAAAAGTCCTTAAAATGCATTTTAGGCCTGCAAAAATGTAGAAAACTTTGGAGGCCCAAAAAAGGGCTTTACAGGCATCCTAGACCCCCTAAAGTCCAGAAAATGTTGGTGGCCCACAAATGGTGTCAGAGAGCTCTGATTGTCCCAAAATCATGTGCAGCCTGAAAGGGGCATTAACCCGCATACTAGACCACTGAAATTCCCAAAAATATTTTTGTCACGAAATATGCATCCTACACCCCCGAATGTTCAGGAAATGTTGGCAGCTCAAAAAAGGCCTTAAAATGCATTTTAGGCCTGCAAAAATGTAGAAATCTTTGGAGGCCCAAAAAAGGGCTTTACAGGCATCCTAGACCCCCTAAAGTCCAGAAAATGTTGGTGGCCCACAAATGGTGTCAGAGAGCTCTGATTGTCCCAAAAACATTTGCAGCCTGAAAGGGGCATTAACCCGCATACTAGACCACTGAAATTCCCAAAAATATTTTTGTCACGAAATATGCATCCTACACCCCCGAATGTTCAGGAAATGTTGGCAGCTCAAAAAAGTCCTTAAAATGCATTTTAGGCCTGCAAAAATGTAGAAATCTTTGGAGGCCCAAAAAAGGGCTTTACAGGCATCCTAGACCCCCTAAAGTCCAGAAAATGTTGGTGGCCCACAAATGGTGTCAGAGAGCTCTGATTGTCCCAAAAACACTTGCAGCCTGAAAGGGGCATTAAACCAAATCCTAGACCACGGAAATTCCCAAAATTATTTTTGTCACGAAATATGCATCCTGCACCAACGAATGTTCAGGAAATGTTGGCAGCTCAAAAAAGGCCTTAAAATGCATTTTAGGCCTGCAAAAATGTAGAAAACTTTGGAGGCCCAAAAAAGGGCTTTACAGGCATCCTAGACCCCCTAATGTCCAGAAAATGTTGGTGGCCCACAAATGGTGTCAGAGAGCTCTGATTGTCCCAAAAACATTTGCAGCCTGAAAGGGGCATTAACCCGCATACTAGACCACTGAAATTCCCAAAAATATTTTTGTCACGAAATATGCATCCTACACCCCCGAATGTTCAGGAAATGTTGGCAGCTCAAAAAAGGCCTTAAAATGCATTTTAGGCCTGCAAAAATGTAGAAATCTTTGGAGGCCCAAAAAAGGGCTTTACAGGCATCCTAGACCCCCTAAAGTCCAGAAAATGTTGGTGGCCCACAAATGGTGTCAGAGAGCTCTGATTGTCCCAAAAACATTTGCAGCCTGAAAGGGGCATTAACCCGCATACTAGACCACTGAAATTCCCAAAAATATTTTTGTCACGAAATATGCATCCTACACCCCGAATGTTCAGGAAATGTTGGCAGCTCAAAAAAGGCCTTAAAATGCATTTTAGGCCTGCAAAAATGTAGAAAACTTTGGAGGCCCAAAAAAGGGCTTTACAGGCATCCTAGACCCCCTAAAGTCCAGAAAATGTTGGTGGCCCACAAATGGTGTCAGAGAGCTCTGATTGTCCCAAAAACATTTGCAGCCTGAAAGGGGCATTAACCCGCATACTACACCACTGAAATTCCCAAAAATATTTTTGTCACGAAATATGCATCCTACACCCCCGTATGTTCAGGAAATGTTGGCAGCTCAAAAAAGGCCTTAAAATGCATTTTAGGCCTGCAAAAATGTAGAAAACTTTGGAGCCCCAAAAAAGGGCTTTATAGGCATCCTAGACCCCCTAAAGTCCAGAAAATGTTGGTGTCCCACAAATGGTGTCAGAGACCTCTGATTGTCCCAAAAACACTTGCAGCCTGAAAGGGGCATTAAACCAAATCCTAGACCACGGAAATTCCCAAAAATATTTTAGTCACGAAATATGCATCCTACACCCCTGAAAGTTCAGAAAATGTTGGCAGCCCAAAAAAGGCCTTAAAATGCATTTTAGGCCTGCAAAAATGTAGAAAACTTTGGAGGCCCAAAAAAGGGCTTTACAGGCATCCTAGACCCCCTAAAGTCCAGAAAATGTTGGTGGCCCACAAATGGTGTCAGAGACCTCTGATTGTCCCAAAATCATTTGCAGCCTGAAAGGGGCATTAACCCGCATACTAGACCACTGAAATTCCCAAAAATATTTTTGTCACGAAATATGCATCCTACACCCCCGAATGTTCAGGAAATGTTGGCAGCTCAAAAAAGGCCTTAAAATGCATTTTAGGCCTGCAAAAATGTAGAAATCTTTGGAGGCCCAAAAAAGGGCTTTACAGGCATCCTAGACCCCCTAAAGTCCAGAAAATGTTGGTGGCCCACAAATGGTGTCAGAGAGCTCTGATTGTCCCAAAAACATTTGCAGCCTGAAAGGGGCATTAACCCGCATACTAGACCACTGAAATTCCCAAAAATATTTTTGTCACGAAATATGCATCCTACACCCCCGAATGTTCAGGAAATGTTGGCAGCTCAAAAAAGGCCTTAAAATGCATTTTAGGCCTGCAAAAATGTAGAAATCTTTGGAGGCCCAAAAAATGGCTTTACAGGCATCCTAGACCCCCTAAAGTCCAGAAAATGTTGGTGGCCCACAAATGGTGTCAGAGAGCTCTGATTGTCCCAAAAACATTTGCAGCCTGAAAGGGGCATTAACCCGCATACTAGACCACTGAAATTCCCAAAAATATTTTTGTCACGAAATATGCATCCTACACCCCCGAATGTTCAGGAAATGTTGGCAGCTCAAAAAAGGCCTTAAAATGCATTTTAGGCCTGCAAAAATGTAGAAATCTTTGGAGGCCCAAAAAAGGGCTTTACAGGCATCCTAGACCCCCTAAAGTCCAGAAAATGTTGGTGGCCCACAAATGGTGTCAGAGACCTCTGATTGTCCCAAAAACACTTGCAGCCTGAAAGGGGCATTAAACCAAATCCTAGACCACGGAAATTCCCAAAAATATTTTTGTCACGAAATATGCATCCTACACCCCTGAAAGTTCAGAAAATGTTGGCAGCCCAAAAAAGTCCTTAAAATGCATTTTAGGCCTGCAAAAATGTAGAAAACTTTGGAGGCCCAAAAAAGGGCTTTACAGGCATCCTAGACCCCCTAAAGTCCAGAAAATGTTGGTGGCCCACAAATGGTGTCAGAGAGCTCTGATTGTCCCAAAAACATTTGCAGCCTGAAAGGGGCATTAACCCGCATACTAGACCACTGAAATTCCCCAAAAAATTTTTGTCACGAAATATGCATCCTACACCCCCGAATGTTCAGGAAATGTTGGCAGCTCAAAAAAGGCCTTAAAATGCATTTTAGGCCTGCAAAAATGTAGAAAACTTTGGAGCCCCAAAAAAGGGCTTTACAGGCATCCTAGACCCCCTAAAGTCCAGAAAATGTTGGTGTCCCACAAATGGTGTCAGAGACCTCTGATTGTCCCAAAAACACTTGCAGCCTGAAAGGGGCATTAAACCAAATCCTAGACCACGGAAATTCCCAAAAATATTTTAGTCACGAAATATGCATCCTACACCCCTGAAAGTTCAGAAAATGTTGGCAGCCCAAAAAAGGCCTTAAAATGCATTTTAGGTCTGTAAAAATGTAGAAAACTTTGGAGGCCCAAAAAAGGGCTTTACAGGCATCCTAGACCCCCTAAAGTCCAGACAATGTTGGTGGCCCAATAACTGTGTCAGAGAGCTCTGATTGTCCCAAAATCATTTGCAGCCTGAAAGGGGCATTAACCCGCATACTAGACCACTGAAATTCCCAAAAATATTTTTGTCACGAAATATGCATCCTACACCCCCGAATGTTCAGGAAATGTTGGCAGCTCAAAAAAGGCCTTAAAATGCATTTTAGGCCTGCAAAAATGTAGAAAACTTTGGAGGCCCAAAAAAGGGCTTTACAGGCATCCTAGACCCCCTAAAGTCCAGACAATGTTGGTGGCCCAATAACTGTGTCAGAGAGCTCTGATTGTCCCAAAATCATTTGCAGCCTGAAAGGGGCATTAACCCGCATACTAGACCACTGAAATTCCCAAAAATATTTTTGTCACGAAATATGCATCCTACACCCCCGAATGTTCAGGAAATGTTGGCAGCTCAAAAAAGGCCTTAAAATGCATTTTAGGCCTGCAAAAATGTAGAAATCTTTGGAGGCCCAAAAAAGGGCTTTACAGGCATCCTAGACCCCCTAAAGTCCAGAAAATGTTGGTGGCCTACAAATGGTGTCAGAGAGCTCTGATTGTCCCAAAAACATTTGCAGCCTGAAAGGGGCATTAACCCGCATACCAGACCACTGAAATTCCCAAAAATATTTTTGTCACGAAATATGCATCCTACACCCCCGAATGTTCAGGAAATGTTGGCAGCTCAAAAAAGGCCTTAAAATGCATTTTAGGCCTGCAAAAATGTAGAAAACTTTGGAGCCCCAAAAAAGGGCTTTACAGGCATCCTAGACCCCCTAAAGTCCAGAAAATGTTGGTGTCCCACAAATGGTGTCAGGGACCTCTGATTGTCCCAAAAACACTTGCAGCCTGAAAGGGGCATTAAACCAAATCCTAGACCACGGAAATTCCCAAAAATATTTTTGTCACGAAATATGCATCCTACACCCCTGAAAGTTCAGAAAATGTTGGCAGCCCAAAAAAGGCCTTAAAATGCATTTTAGGCCTGCAAAAATGTAGAAAACTTTGGAGGCCCAAAAAAGGGCTTTACAGGCATCCTAGACCCCCTAAAGTCCAGAAAATGTTGGTGGCCCACAAATGGTGTCAGAGAGCTCTGATTGTCCCAAAAACATTTGCAGCCTGAAAGGGGCATTAACCCGCATACTAGACCACTGAATTTCCCAAAAATATTTTTGTCACGAAATATGCATCCTACACCCCCGAATGTTCAGGAAATGTTGGCAGCTCAAAAAAGGCCTTAAAATGCATTTTAGGCCTGCAAAAATGTAGAAAACTTTGGAGCCCCAAAAAAGGGCTTTACAGGCATCCTAGACCCCCTAAAGTCCAGAAAATGTTGGTGTCCCACAAATGGTGTCAGAGACCTCTGATTGTCCCAAAAACACTTGCAGCCTGAAAGGGGCATTAAACCAAATCCTAGACCACGGAAATTCCCAAAAATATTTTTGTCACGAAATATGCATCCTACACCCCTGAAGGTTCAGAAAATGTTGGCAGCCCAAAAAAGGCCTTAAAATGCATTTTAGGCCTGCAAAAATGTAGAAAACTTTGGAGGCCCAAAAAAGGGCTTTACAGGCATCCTAGACCCCCTAATTCCAGAAAATGTTGGTGGCCCACAAATGGTGTCAGAGACCTCTGATTGTCCCAAAAACACTTGCAGCCTGAAAGGGGCATTAAACCAAATCCTAGACCACGGAAATTCCGAAAATTATTTTTGTCACGAAATATGCATCCTGCACCAACGAATGTTCAGGAAATGTTGGCAGCTCAAAAAAGGCCTTAAAATGCATTTTAGGCCTGCAAAAATGTAGAAAACTTTGGAGGCCCAAAAAAGGGCTTTACAGGCATCCTAGACCCCCTAAAGTCCAGAAAATGTTGGTGGCCCACAAATGGTGTCAGAGAGCTCTGATTGTCCCAAAAACATTTGCAGCCTGAAAGGGGCATTAACCCGCATACTAGACCACTGAAATTCCCAAAAATATTTTTGTCACGAAATATGCATCCTACACCCCGAATGTTCAGGAAATGTTGGTAGCTCAAAAAAGGCCTTAAAATGCATTTTAGGCCTGCAAAAATGTAGAAAACTTTGGAGGCCCAAAAAAGGGCTTTACAGGCATCCTAGACCCCCTAAAGTCAAGAAAATGTTGGTGTCCCACAAATGGTGTCAGAGACCTCTGATTGTCCCAAAAACACTTGCAGCCTGAAAGGGGCATTAAACCAAATCCTAGACCACGGAAATTCCCAAAAATATTTTTGTCACGAAATATGCATCCTACACCCCTGAAAGTTCAGAAAATGTTGGCAGCCCAAAAAAGTCCTTAAAATGCATTTTAGGCCTGCAAAAATGTTGAAAACTTTGGAGGCCCAAAAAAGGGCTTTACAGGCATCCTAGACCCCCTAAAGTCCAGAAAATGTTGGTGGCCCACAAATGGTGTCAGAGACCTCTGATTGTCCCAAAAACACTTGCAGCCTGAAAGGGGCATTAAACCAAATCCTAGACCACGGAAATTCCCAAAAATATTTTTGTCACGAAATATGCATCCTACACCCCTGAAAGTTCAGAAAATGTTGGCAGCCCAAAAAAGTCCTTAAAATGCATTTTAGGCCTGCAAAAATGTAGAAAACTTTGGAGGCCCAAAAAAGGGCTTTACAGGCATCCTAGACCCCCTAAAGTCCAGAAAATGTTGGTGGCCTACAAATGGTGTCAGAGAGCTCTGATTGTCCCAAAAACATTTGCAGCCTGAAAGGGGCATTAACCCGCATACCAGACCACTGAAATTCCCAAAAATATTTTTGTCACGAAATATGCATCCTACACCCCCGAATGTTCAGGAAATGTTGGCAGCTCAAAAAAGGCCTTAAAATGCATTTTAGGCCTGCAAAAATGTAGAAAACTTTGGAGCCCCAAAAAAGGGCTTTACAGGCATCCTAGACCCCCTAAAGTCCAGAAAATGTTGGTGGCCCACAAATGGTGTCAGAGAGCTCTGATTGTCCCAAAAACATTTGCAGCCTGAAAGGGGCATTAACCCGCATACTAGACCACTGAAATTCCCAAAAATATTTTTGTCACGAAATATGCATCCTACACCCCCGAATGTTCAGGAAATGTTGGCAGCTCAAAAAAGGCCTTAAAATGCATTTTAGGCCTGCAAAAATGTAGAAATCTTTGGAGGCCCAAAAAAGGGCTTTACAGGCATCCTAGACCCCCTAAAGTCCAGAAAATGTTGGTGGCCTACAAATGGTGTCAGAGAGCTCTGATTGTCCCAAAAACATTTGCAGCCTGAAAGGGGCATTAACCCGCATACCAGACCACTGAAATTCCCAAAAATATTTTTGTCACGAAATATGCATCCTACACCCCCGAATGTTCAGGAAATGTTGGCAGCTCAAAAAAGGCCTTAAAATGCATTTTAGGCCTGCAAAAATGTAGAAAACTTTGGAGCCCCAAAAAAGGGCTTTACAGGCATCCTAGACCCCCTAAAGTCCAGAAAATGTTGGTGTCCCACAAATGGTGTCAGAGACCTCTGATTGTCCCAAAAACACTTGCAGCCTGAAAGGGGCATTAAACCAAATCCTAGACCACGGAAATTCCCAAAAATATTTTTGTCACGAAATATGCATCCTACACCCCTGAAAGTTCAGAAAATGTTGGCAGCCCAAAAAAGGCCTTAAAATGCATTTTAGGCCTGCAAAAATGTAGAAAACTTTGGAGGCCCAAAAAAGGGCTTTACAGGCATCCTAGACCCCCTAAAGTCCAGAAAATGTTGGTGGCCCACAAATGGTGTCAGAGAGCTCTGATTGTCCCAAAAACATTTGCAGCCTGAAAGGGGCATTAACCCGCATACTAGACCACTGAAATTCCCAAAAATATTTTTGTCACGAAATATGCATCCTACACCCCCGAATATTCAGGAAATGTTGGCAGCTCAAAAAAGGCCTTAAAATGCATTTTAGGCCTGCAAAAATGTAGAAAACTTTGGAGCCCCAAAAAAGGGCTTTACAGGCATCCTAGACCCCCTAAAGTCCAGAAAATGTTGGTGTCCCACAAATGGTGTCAGAGACCTCTGATTGTCCCAAAAACACTTGCAGCCTGAAAGGGGCATTAAACCAAATCCTAGACCACGGAAATTCCCAAAAATATTTTTGTCACGAAATATGCATCCTACACCCCTGAAGGTTCAGAAAATGTTGGCAGCCCAAAAAAGGCCTTAAAATGCATTTTAGGCCTGCAAAAATGTAGAAAACTTTGGAGGCCCAAAAAAGGGCTTTACAGGCATCCTAGACCCCTAATTCCAGAAAATGTTGGTGGCCCACAAATGGTGTCAGAGACCTCTGATTGTCCCAAAAACACTTGCAGCCTGAAAGGGGCATTAAACCAAATCCTAGACCACGGAAATTCCCAAAATTATTTTTGTCACGAAATATGCATCCTGCACCAACGAATGTTCAGGAAATGTTGGCAGGTCAAAAAAGGCCTTAAAATGCATTTTAGGCCTGCAAAAATGTAGAAAACTTTGGAGGCCCAAAAAAGAGCTTTACAGGCATCCTAGACCCCCTAAAGTCCAGAAAATGTTGGTGGCCCACAAATGGTGTCAGAGAGCTCTGATTGTCCCAAAAACATTTGCAGCCTGAAAGGGGCATTAACCCGCATACTAGACCACTGAAATTCCCAAAAATATTTTTGTCACGAAATATGCATCCTACACCCCCGAATGTTCAGGAAATGTTGGCAGCTCAAAAAAGGCCTTAAAATGCATTTTAGGCCTGCAAAAATGTAGAAATCTTTGGAGGCCCAAAAAAGGGCTTTACAGGCATCCTAGACCCCCTAAAGTCCAGAAAATGTTGGTGGCCCACAAATGGTGTCAGAGAGCTCTGATTGTCCCAAAAACATTTGCAGCCTGAAAGGGGCATTAACCCGCATACTAGACCACTGAAATTCCCAAAAATATTTTTGTCACGAAATATGCATCCTACACCCCGAATGTTCAGGAAATGTTGGTAGCTCAAAAAAGGCCTTAAAATGCATTTTAGGCCTGCAAAAATGTAGAAAACTTTGGAGGCCCAAAAAAGGGCTTTACAGGCATCCTAGACCCCCTAAAGTCAAGAAAATGTTGGTGTCCCACAAATGGTGTCAGAGACCTCTGATTGTCCCAAAAACACTTGCAGCCTGAAAGGGGCATTAAACCAAATCCTAGACCACGGAAATTCCCAAAAATATTTTTGTCACGAAATATGCATCCTACACCCCTGAAAGTTCAGAAAATGTTGGCAGCCCAAAAAAGTCCTTAAAATGCATTTTAGGCCTGCAAAAATGTTGAAAACTTTGGAGGCCCAAAAAAGGGCTTTACAGGCATCCTAGACCCCCTAAAGTCCAGAAAATGTTGGTGGCCCACAAATGGTGTCAGAGAGCTCTGATTGTCCCAAAAACATTTGCAGCCTGAAAGGGGCATTAACCCGCATACTAGACCACTGAAATTCCCAAAAATATTTTTGTCATGAAATATGCATCCTACACCCCCGAATGTTCAGGAAATGTTGGCAGCTCAAAAAAGGCCTTAAAATGCATTTTAGGCCTGCAAAAATGTAGAAAACTTTGGAGGCCCAAAAAAGGGCTTTACAGGCATCCTAGACCCCCTAAAGTCCAGAAAATGTTGGTGGCCCACAAATGGTGTCAGAGACCTCTGATTGTCCCAAAAACACTTGCAGCCTGAAAGGGGCATTAAACCAAATCCTAGACCACGGAAATTCCCAAAATTATTTTTGTCACGAAATATGCATCCTGCACCACCGAATGTTCAGGAAATGTTGGCAGCTCAAAAAAGGCCTTAAAATGCATTTTAGGCCTGCAAAAATGTAGAAAACTTTGGAGGCCCAAAAAAGGGCTTTACAGGCATCCTAGACCCCCTAAAGTCCAGACAATGTTGGTGGCCCAATAACTGTGTCAGAGAGCTCTGATTGTCCCAAAATCATTTGCAGCCTGAAAGGGGCATTAACCCGCATACTAGACCACTGAAATTCCCAAAAATATTTTTGTCACGAAATATGCATCCTACACCCCCGAATGTTCAGGAAATGTTGGCAGCTCAAAAAAGGCCTTAAAATGCATTTTAGGCCTGCAAAAATGTAGAAATCTTTGGAGGCCCAAAAAAGGGCTTTACAGGCATCCTAGACCCCCTAAAGTCCAGAAAATTTTGGTGGCCCACAAATGGTGTCAGAGAGCTCTGATTGTCCCAAAAACATTTGCAGCCTGAAAGGGGCATTAACCCGCATACTAGACCACTGAAATTCCCAAAAATATTTTTGTCACGAAATATGCATCATACACCCCGAATGTTCAGGAAATGTTGACAGCTCAAAAAAGGCCTTAAAATGCATTTTAGGCCTGCAAAAATGTAGAAAACTTTGGAGGCCCAAAAAAGGGCTTTACAGGCATCCTAGACCCCCTAAAGTCCAGAAAATGTTTGTGGCCCACAAATGGTGTCAGAGAGCTCTGATTGTCCCAAAAACATTTGCAGCCTGAAAGGGGCATTAACCCGCATACTAGACCACTGAAATTCCCAAAATATTTTTTGTCACGAAATATGCATCCTACACCCCCGAATGTTCAGGAAATGTTGGCAGCTCAAAAAAGGCCTTAAAATGCATTTTAGGCCTGCAAAAATGTAGAAAACTTTGGAGCCCCAAAAAAGGGCTTTACAGGCATCCTAGACCCCCTAAAGTCCAGAAAATGTTGGTGTCCCACAAATGGTGTCAGAGACCTCTGATTGTCCCAAAAACACTTGCAGCCTGAAAGGGGCATTAAACCAAATCCTAGACCACGGAAATTCCCAAAAATATTTTAGTCACGAAATATGCATCCTACACCCCTGAAAGTTCAGAAAATGTTGGCAGCCCAAAAAAGGCCTTAAAATGCATTTTAGGCCTGCAAAAATGTAGAAAACTTTGGAGGCCCAAAAAGGGCTTTACAGGCATCCTAGACCCCCTAAAGTCCAGAAAATGTTGGTGGCCCACAAATGGTGTCAGAGACCTCTGATTGTCCCAAAAACACTTGCAGCCTGAAAGGGGCATTAAACCAAATCCTAGACCACGGAAATTCCCAAAATTATTTTTGTCACGAAATATGCATCCTGCACCCCCGAATGTTCAGGAAATGTTGGCAGCTCAAAAAAGGCCTTAAAATGCATTTTAGGCCTGCAAAAATGTAGAAAACTTTGGAGGCCCAAAAAAGGGCTTTACAGGCATCCTAGACCCCCTAAAGTCCAGACAATGTTGGTGGCCCAATAACTGTGTCAGAGAGCTCTGATTGTCCCAAAATCATTTGCAGCCTGAAAGGGGCATTAACCCGCATACTAGACCACTGAAATTCCCAAAAATATTTTTGTCACGAAATATGCATCCTACACCCCCGAATGTTCAGGAAATGTTGGCAGCTCAAAAAAGGCCTTAAAATACATTTTAGGCCTGCAAAAATGTAGAAATCTTTGGAGGCCCAAAAAAGGGCTTTACAGGCATCCTAGACCCCCTAAAGTCCAGAAAATGTTGGTGGCCTACAAATGGTGTCAGAGAGCTCTGATTGTCCCAAAAACATTTGCAGCCTGAAAGGGGCATTAACCCGCATACCAGACCACTGAAATTCCCAAAAATATTTTTGTCACGAAATATGCATCCTACACCCCCGAATGTTCAGGAAATGTTGGCAGCTCAAAAAAGGCCTTAAAATGCATTTTAGGCCTGCAAAAATGTAGAAATCTTTGGAGGCCCAAAAAATGGCTTTACAGGCATCCTAGACCCCCTAAAGTCCAGAAAATGTTGGTGGCCCACAAATGGTGTCAGAGAGCTCTGATTGTCCCAAAAACATTTGCAGCCTGAAAGGGGCATTAACCCGCATACTAGACCACTGAAATTCCCAAAAATATTTTTGTCACGAAATATGCATCCTACACCCCCGAATGTTCAGGAAATGTTGGCAGCTCAAAAAAGGCCTTAAAATGCATTTTAGGCCTGCAAAAATGTAGAAATCTTTGGAGGCCCAAAAAAGGGCTTTACAGGCATCCTAGACCCCCTAAAGTCCAGAAAATGTTGGTGGCCCACAAATGGTGTCAGAGAGCTCTGATTGTCCCAAAAACATTTGCAGCCTGAAAGGGGCATTAACCCGCATACTAGACCACTGAAATTCCCAAAAATATTTTTGTCACGAAATATGCATCATACACCCCGAATGTTCAGGAAATGTTGACAGCTCAAAAAAGGCCTTAAAATGCATTTTAGGCCGGCAAAAATGTAGAAAACTTTGGAGGCCCAAAAAAGGGCTTTACAGGCATCCTAGACCCCCTAAAGTCAAGAAAATGTTGGTGTCCCACAAATGGTGTCAGAGACCTCTGATTGTCCCAAAAACACTTGCAGCCTGAAAGGGGCATTAAACCAAATCCTAGACCACGGAAATTCCCAAAAATATTTTTGTCACGAAATATGCATCCTACACCCCTGAAAGTTCAGAAAATGTTGGCAGCCCAAAAAAGTCCTTAAAATGCATTTTAGGCCTGCAAAAATGTAGAAAACTTTGGAGGCCCAAAAAAGGGCTTTACAGGCATCCTAGACCCCCTAAAGTCCAGAAAATGTTGGTGGCCCACAAATGGTGTCAGAGAGCTCTGATTGTCCCAAAAACATTTGCAGCCTGAAAGGGGCATTAACCCGCATACTAGACCACTGAAATTCCCAAAAAATTTTTTGTCACGAAATATGCATCCTACACCCCCGAATGTTCAGGAAATGTTGGCAGCTCAAAAAAGGCCTTAAAATGCATTTTAGGCCTGCAAAAATGTAGAAAACTTTGGAGCCCCAAAAAAGGGCTTTACAGGCATCCTAGACCCCCTAAAGTCCAGAAAATGTTGGTGTCCCACAAATGGTGTCAGAGACCTCTGATTGTCCCAAAAACACTTGCAGCCTGAAAGGGGCATTAAACCAAATCCTAGACCACGGAAATTCCCAAAAATATTTTAGTCACGAAATATGCATCCTACACCCCTGAAAGTTCAGAAAATGTTGGCAGCCCAAAAAAGGCCTTAAAATGCATTTTAGGCCTGCAAAAATGTAGAAAACTTTGGAGGCCCAAAAAAGGGCTTTACAGGCATCCTAGACCCCCTAAAGTCCAGACAATGTTGGTGGCCCAATAACTGTGTCAGAGAGCTCTGATTGTCCCAAAATCATTTGCAGCCTGAAAGGGGCATTAACCCGCATACTAGACCACTGAAATTCCCAAAAATATTTTTGTCACGAAATATGCATCCTACACCCCCGAATGTTCAGGAAATGTTGGCAGCTCAAAAAAGGCCTTAAAATACATTTTAGGCCTGCAAAAATGTAGAAATCTTTGGAGGCCCAAAAAAGGGCTTTACAGGCATCCTAGACCCCCTAAAGTCCAGAAAATGTTGGTGGCCTACAAATGGTGTCAGAGAGCTCTGATTGTCCCAAAAACATTTGCAGCCTGAAAGGGGCATTAACCCGCATACCAGACCACTGAAATTCCCAAAAATATTTTTGTCACGAAATATGCATCCTACACCCCCGAATGTTCAGGAAATGTTGGCAGCTCAAAAAAGGCCTTAAAATGCATTTTAGGCCTGCAAAAATGTAGAAAACTTTGGAGCCCCAAAAAAGGGCTTTACAGGCATCCTAGACCCCCTAAAGTCCAGAAAATGTTGGTGGCCCACAAATGGTGTCAGAGAGCTCTGATTGTCCCAAAAACATTTGCAGCCTGAAAGGGGCATTAACCCGCATACTAGACCACTGAAATTCCCAAAAATATTTTTGTCACGAAATATGCATCCTACACCCCCGAATGTTTAGGAAATGTTGGCAGCTCAAAAAAGTCCTTAAAATGCATTTTAGGCCTGCAAAAATGTAGAAAACTTTGGAGGCCCAAAAAAGGGCTTTACAGGCATCCTAGACCCCCTAAAGTCAAGAAAATGTTGGTGTCCCACAAATGGTGTCAGAGACCTCTGATTGTCCCAAAAAAACTTGCAGCCTGAAAGGGGCATTAAACCAAATCCTAGACCACGGAAATTCCCAAAAATATTTTTGTCACGAAATATGCATCCTACACCCCTGAAAGTTCAGAAAATGTTGGCAGCCCAAAAAAGTCCTTAAAATGCATTTTAGGCCTGCAAAAATGTAGAAAACTTTGGAGGCCCAAAAAAGGGCTTTACAGGCATCCTAGACCCCCTAAAGTCCAGAAAATGTTGGTGGCCCACAAATGGTGTCAGAGAGCTCTGATTGTCCCAAAAACATTTGCAGCCTGAAAGGGGCATTAACCCGCATACTAGACCACTGAAATTCCCCAAAAATTTTTTGTCACGAAATATGCATCCTACACCCCCGAATGTTCAGGAAATGTTGGCAGCTCAAAAAAGGCCTTAAAATGCATTTTAGGCCTGCAAAAATGTAGAAAACTTTGGAGCCCCAAAAAAGGGCTTTACAGGCATCCTAGACCCCCTAAAGTCCAGAAAATGTTGGTGTCCCACAAATGGTGTCAGAGACCTCTGATTGTCCCAAAAACACTTGCAGCCTGAAAGGGGCATTAAACCAAATCCTAGACCACGGAAATTCCCAAAAATATTTTAGTCACGAAATATGCATCCTACACCCCTGAAAGTTCAGAAAATGTTGGCAGCCCAAAAAAGGCCTTAAAATGCATTTTAGGCCTGCAAAAATGTAGAAAACTTTGGAGGCCCAAAAAAGGGCTTTACAGGCATCCTAGACCCCCTAAAGTCCAGAAAATGTTGGTGGCCCACAAATGGTGTCAGAGACCTCTGATTGTCCCAAAAACACTTGCAGCCTGAAAGGGGCATTAAACCAAATCCTAGACCACGGAAATTCCCAAAATTATTTTTGTCACGAAATATGCATCCTGCACCCCCGAATGTTCAGGAAATGTTGGCAGCTCAAAAAAGGCCTTAAAATGCATTTTAGGCCTGCAAAAATGTAGAAAACTTTGGAGGCCCAAAAAAGGGCTTTACAGGCATCCTAGACCCCCTAAAGTCCAGACAATGTTGGTGGCCCAATAACTGTGTCAGAGAGCTCTGATTGTCCCAAAATCATTTGCAGCCTGAAAGGGGCATTAACCCGCATACTAGACCACTGAAATTCCCAAAAATATTTTTGTCACGAAATATGCATCCTACACCCCCGAATGTTCAGGAAATGTTGGCAGCTCAAAAAAGGCCTTAAAATACATTTTAGGCCTGCAAAAATGTAGAAATCTTTGGAGGCCCAAAAAAGGGCTTTACAGGCATCCTAGACCCCCTAAAGTCCAGAAAATGTTGGTGTCCCACAAATGGTGTCAGAGACCTCTGATTGTCCCAAAAACACTTGCAGCCTGAAAGGGGCATTAAACCAAATCCTAGACCACGGAAATTCCCAAAAATATTTTAGTCACGAAATATGCATCCTACACCCCTGAAAGTTCAGGAAATGTTGGCAGCTCAAAAAAGGCCTTAAAATGCATTTTAGGCCTGCAAAAATGTAGAAAACTTTGGAGGCCCAAAAAAGGGCTTTACAGGCATCCTAGACCCCCTAAAGTCCAGAAAATGTTGGTGTCCCACAAATGGTGTCAGAGACCTCTGATTGTCCCAAAAACACTTGCAGCCTGAAAGGGGCATTAAACCAAATCCTAGACCACGGAAATTCCCAAAAATATTTTAGTCACGAAATATGCATCCTACACCCCTGAAAGTTCAGAAAATGTTGGCAGCCCAAAAAAGGCCTTAAAATGCATTTTAGGCCTGCAAAAATGTAGAAAACTTTGGAGGCCCAAAAAAGGGCTTTACAGGCATCCTAGACCCCCTAAAGTCCAGAAAATGTTGGTGGCCCACAAATGGTGTCAGAGACCTCTGATTGTCCCAAAAACACTTGCAGCCTGAAAGGGGCATTAAACCAAATCCTAGACCACGGAAATTCCCAAAATTATTTTTGTCACGAAATATGCATCCTGCACCCCCGAATGTTCAGGAAATGTTGGCAGCTCAAAAAAGGCCTTAAAATGCATTTTAGGCCTGCAAAAATGTAGAAAACTTTGGAGGCCCAAAAAAGGGCTTTACAGGCATCCTAGACCCCCTAAAGTCCAGACAATGTTGGTGGCCCAATAACTGTGTCAGAGAGCTCTGATTGTCCCAAAATCATGTGCAGCCTGAAAGGGGCATTAACCCGCATACTAGACCACTGAAATTCCCAAAAATATTTTTGTCACGAAATATGCATCCTACACCCCCGAATGTTCAGGAAATGTTGGCAGCTCAAAAAAGGCCTTAAAATGCATTTTAGGCCTGCAAAAATGTAGAAATCTTTGGAGGCCCAAAAAAGGGCTTTACAGGCATCCTAGACCCCCTAAAGTCCAGAAAATGTTGGTGGCCCACAAATGGTGTCAGAGAGCTCTGATTGTCCCAAAAACATTTGCAGCCTGAAAGGGGCATTAACCCGCATACTAGACCACTGAAATTCCCAAAAATATTTTTGTCACGAAATATGCATCCTACACCCCCGAATGTTCAGGAAATGTTGGCAGCTCAAAAAAGTCCTTAAAATGCATTTTAGGCCTGCAAAAATGTAGAAATCTTTGGAGGCCCAAAAAAGGGCTTTACAGGCATCCTAGACCCCCTAAAGTCCAGAAAATGTTGGTGGCCCACAAATGGTGTCAGAGAGCTCTGATTGTCCCAAAAACATTTGCAGCCTGAAAGGGGCATTAACCCGCATACTAGACCACTGAAATTCCCAAAAATATTTTTGTCACGAAATATGCATCCTACACCCCCGAATGTTCAGGAAATGTTGGCAGCTCAAAAAAGTCCTTAAAATGCATTTTAGGCCTGCAAAAATGTAGAAATCTTTGGAGGCCCAAAAAAGGGCTTTACAGGCATCCTAGACCCCCTAAAGTCAAGAAAATGTTGGTGTCCCACAAATGGTGTCAGAGACCTCTGATTGTCCCAAAAACACTTGCATCCTGAAAGGGGCATTAAACCAAATCCTAGACCACGGAAATTCCCAAAAATATTTTTGTCACGAAATATGCATCCTGCACCCCTGAAAGTTCAGAAAATGTTGGCAGCCCAAAAAAGTCCTTAAAATGCATTTTAGGCCTGCAAAAATGTTGAAAACTTTGGAGGCCCAAAAAAGGGCTTTACAGGCATCCTAGACCCCCTAAAGTCCAGAAAATGTTGGTGGCCCACAAATGGTGTCAGAGAGCTCTGATTGTCCCAAAAACATTTGCAGCCTGAAAGGGGCATTAACCCGCATACTAGACCACTGAAATTCCCAAAAATATTTTTGTCACGAAATATGCATCCTACACCCCCGAATGTTCAGGAAATGTTGGCAGCTCAAAAAAGGCCTTAAAATGCATTTTAGGCCTGCAAAAATGTAGAAAACTTTGGAGCCCCAAAAAAGGGCTTTACAGGCATCCTAGACCCCCTTAAGTCCAGAAAATGTTGGTGTCCCACAAATGGTGTCAGAGACCTCTGATTGTCCCAAAAACACTTGCAGCCTGAAAGGGGCATTAAACCAAATCCTAGACCACGGAAATTCCCAAAAATATTTTAGTCACGAAATATGCATCCTACACCCCTGAAAGTTCAGAAAATGTTGGCAGCCCAAAAAAGGCCTTAAAATGCATTTTAGGCCTGCAAAAATGTAGAAAACTTTGGAGGCCCAAAAAAGGGCTTTACAGGCATCCTAGACCCCCTAAAGTCCAGAAAATGTTGGTGGCCCAAAAATGGTGTCAGAGACCTCTGATTGTCCCAAAAACACTTGCAGCCTGAAAGGGGCATTAAACCAAATCCTAGACCACGGAAATTCCCAAAATTATTTTTGTCACGAAATATGCATCCTGCACCACCGAATGTTCAGGAAATGTTGGCAGCTCAAAAAAGGCCTTAAAATGCATTTTAGGCCTGCAAAAATGTAGAAAACTTTGGAGGCCCAAAAAAGGGCTTTACAGGCATCCTAGACCCCCTAAAGTCCAGACAATGTTGGTGGCCCAATAACTGTGTCAGAGAGCTCTGATTGTCCCAAAATCATTTGCAGCCTGAAAGGGGCATTAACCCGCATACTAGACCACTGAAATTCCCAAAAATATTTTTGTCACGAAATATGCATCCTACACCCCCGAATGTTCAGGAAATGTTGGCAGCTCAAAAAAGGCCTTAAAATGCATTTTAGGCCTGCAAAAATGTAGAAATCTTTGGAGGCCCAAAAAAGGGCTTTACAGGCATCCTAGACCCCCTAAAGTCCAGAAAATGTTGGTGGCCCACAAATGGTGTCAGAGAGCTCTGATTGTCCCAAAAACATTTGCAGCCTGAAAGGGGCATTAACCCGCATACTAGACCACTGAAATTCCCAAAAATATTTTTGTCACGAAATATGCATCCTACACCCCCGAATGTTCAGGAAATGCTGGCAGCTCAAAAAAGGCCTTAAAATGCATTTTAGGCCTGCAAAAATGTAGAAATCTTTGGAGGCCCAAAAAAGGGCTTTACAGGCATCCTAGACCCCCTAAAGTCCAGAAAATGTTGGTGGCCCACAAATGGTGTCAGAGAGCTCTGATTGTCCCAAAAACATTTGCAGCCTGAAAGGGGCATTAACCCGCATACTAGACCACTGAAATTCCCAAAAATATTTTTGTCACGAAATATGCATCATACACCCCGAATGTTCAGGAAATGTTGACAGCTCAAAAAAGGCCTTAAAATGCATTTTAGGCCGGCAAAAATGTAGAAAACTTTGGAGGCCCAAAAAAGGGCTTTACAGGCATCCTAGACCCCCTAAAGTCAAGAAAATGTTGGTGTCCCACAAATTGTGTCAGAGACCTCTGATTGTCCCAAAAACACTTGCAGCCTGAAAGGGGCATTAAACCAAATCCTAGACCACGGAAATTCCCAAAAATATTTTTGTCACGAAATATGCATCCTACACCCCTGAAAGTTCAGAAAATGTTGG
The DNA here is from genome assembly GCF_040938575.1 of Ambystoma mexicanum. NCBI lineage: Eukaryota > Metazoa > Chordata > Amphibia > Caudata > Ambystomatidae > Ambystoma > Ambystoma mexicanum. The sequence continues at coordinate 560,832,128 of NC_090936.1, read as the reverse complement.
CAGCCCAAAAAAGTCCTTAAAATGCATTTTAGGCCTGCAAAAATGTAGAAAACTTTGGAGGCCCAAAAAAGGGCTTTACAGGCATCCTAGACCCCCTAAAGTCCAGAAAATGTTGGTGGCCCACAAATGGTGTCAGAGAGCTCTGATTGTCCCAAAAACATTTGCAGCCTGAAAGGGGCATTAACCCGCATACTAGACCACTGAAATTCCCAAAAAAATTTTTGTCACGAAATATGCATCCTGCACCCCCGAATGTTCAGGAAATTTTGCCAGCTCAAAAAAGGCCTTAAAATGCATTTTAGGCCTGCAAAAATGTAGAAAACTTTAGAGGCCCAAAAAAGGGCTTTACAGGCATCCTAGACCCCCTAAAGTCCAGACAATGTTGGTGGCCCAATAACTGTGTCAGAGAGCTCTGATTGTCCCAAAATCATTTGCAGCCTGAAAGGGGCATTAACCCGCATACTAGACCACTGAAATTCCCAAAAATATTTTTGTCACGAAATATGCATCCTACACCCCCGAATGTTCAGGAAATGTTGGCAGCTCAAAAAAGGCCTTAAAATGCATTTTAGGCCTGCAAAAATGTAGAAATCTTTGGAGGCCCAAAAAAGGGCTTTACAGGCATCCTAGACCCCCTAAAGTCCAGAAAATGTTGGTGGCCTACAAATGGTGTCAGAGAGCTCTGATTGTCCCAAAAACATTTGCAGCCTGAAAGGGGCATTAACCCGCATACCAGACCACTGAAATTCCCAAAAATATTTTTGTCACGAAATATGCATCCTACACCCCCGAATGTTCAGGAAATGTTGGCAGCTCAAAAAAGGCCTTAAAATGCATTTTAGGCCTGCAAAAATGTAGAAAACTTTGGAGCCCCAAAAAAGGGCTTTACAGGCATCCTAGACCCCCTAAAGTCCAGAAAATGTTGGTGTCCCACAAATGGTGTCAGAGACCTCTGATTGTCCCAAAAACACTTGCAGCCTGAAAGGGGCATTAAACCAAATCCTAGACCACGGAAATTCCCAAAAATATTTTTGTCACGAAATATGCATCCTACACCCCTGAAGGTTCAGAAAATGTTGGCAGCCCAAAAAAGGCCTTAAAATGCATTTTAGGCCTGCAAAAATGTAGAAAACTTTGGAGGCCCAAAAAAGGGCTTTACAGGCATCCTAGACCCCCTAAAGTCCAGAAAATGTTGGTGGCCCACAAATGGTGTCAGAGAACTCTGATTGTCCCAAAAACACTTGCAGCCTGAAAGGGGCATTAAACCAAATCCTAGACCACGGAAATTCCCAAAATTATTTTTGTCACGAAATATGCATCCTGCACCAACGAATGTTCAGGAAATGTTGGCAGCTCAAAAAAGGCCTTAAAATGCATTTTAGGCCTGCAAAAATGTAGAAAACTTTGGAGGCCCAAAAAAGGGCTTTACAGGCATCCTAGACCCCCTAAAGTCCAGAAAATGTTGGTGGCCCACAAATGGTGTCAGAGAGCTCTGATTGTCCCAAAAACATTTGCAGCCTGAAAGGGGCATTAACCCGCATACTAGACCACTGAAATTCCCAAAAATATTTTTGTCACGAAATATGCATCCTACACCCCCGAATGTTCAGGAAATGTTGGCAGCTCAAAAAAGGCCTTAAAATGCATTTTAGGCCTGCAAAAATGTAGAAATCTTTGGAGGCCCAAAAAAGGGCTTTACAGGCATCCTAGACCCCCTAAAGTCAAGAAAATGTTGGTGTCCCACAAATGGTGTCAGAGACCTCTGATTGTCCCAAAAACACTTGCAGCCTGAAAGGGGCATTAAACCAAATCCTAGACCACGGAAATTCCCAAAAATATTTTTGTCACGAAATATGCATCCTACACCCCTGAAAGTTCAGAAAATGTTGGCAGCCCAAAAAAGTCCTTAAAATGCATTTTAGGCCTGCAAAAATGTTGAAAACTTTGGAGGCCCAAAAAAGGGCTTTACAGGCATCCTAGACCCCCTAAAGTCCAGAAAATGTTGGTGGCCCACAAATGGTGTCAGAGGGCTCTGATTGTCCCAAAAACATTTGCAGCCTGAAAGGGGCATTAACCCGCATACTAGACCACTGAAATTCCCAAAAATATTTTTGTCACGAAATATGCATCCTACACCCCCGAATGTTCAGGAAATGTTGGCAGCCCAAAAAAGGCCTTAAAATGCATTTTAGGCCTGCAAAAATGTTGAAAACTTTGGAGCCCCAAAAAAGGGCTTTACAGGCATCCTAGACCCCCTAAAGTCCAGAAAATGTTGGTGTCCCACAAATGGTGTCAGAGACCTCTGATTGTCCCAAAAACACTTGCAGCCTGAAAGGGGCATTAAACCAAATCCTAGACCACGGAAATTCCCAAAAATATTTTAGTCACGAAATATGCATCCTACACCCCTGAAAGTTCAGAAAATGTTGGCAGCCCAAAAATGGCCTTAAAATGCATTTTAGGCCTGCAAAAATGTAGAAAACTTTGGAGGCCCAAAAAAGGGCTTTACAGGCATCCTAGACCCCCTAAAGTCCAGAAAATGTTGGTGGCCCACAAATGGTGTCAGAGACCTCTGATTGTCCCCAAAACACTTGCAGCCTGAAAGGGGCATTAAACCAAATCCTAGACCACGGAAATTCCCAAAATTATTTTTGTCACGAAATATGCATCCTGCACCCCCGAATGTTCAGGAAATGTTGGCAGCTCAAAAAAGGCCTTAAAATGCATTTTAGGCCTGCAAAAATGTAGAAAACTTTGGAGGCCCAAAAAAGGGCTTTACAGGCATCCTAGACCCCCTAAAGTCCAGACAATGTTGGTGGCCCAATAACTGTGTCAGAGAGCTCTGATTGTCCCAAAATCATTTGCAGCCTGAAAGGGGCATTAACCCGCATACTAGACCACTGAAATTCCCAAAAATATTTTTGTCACGAAATATGCATCCTACACCCCCGAATGTTCAGGAAATGTTGGCAGCTCAAAAAAGGCCTTAAAATGCATTTTAGGCCTGCAAAAATGTAGAAATCTTTGGAGGCCCAAAAAAGGGCTTTACAGTCATCCTAGACCCCCTAAAGTCCAGAAAATGTTGGTGGCCCACAAATGGTGTCAGAGAGCTCTGATTGTCCCAAAAACATTTGCAGCCTGAAAGGGGCATTAACCCGCATACTAGACCACTGAAATTCCCAAAAATATTTTTGTCACGAAATATGCATCCTACACCCCCGAATGTTCAGGAAATGTTGGCAGCTCAAAAAAGGCCTTAAAATGCATTTTAGGCCTGCAAAAATGTAGAAATCTTTGGACGCCCAAAAAATGGCTTTACAGGCATCCTAGACCCCCTAAAGTCCAGAAAATGTTGGTGGCCCACAAATGGTGTCAGAGAGCTCTGATTGTCCCAAAAACATTTGCAGCCTGAAAGGGGCATTAACCCGCATACTAGACCACTGAAATTCCCAAAAATATTTTTGTCACGAAATATGCATCCTACACCCCCGAATGTTCAGGAAATGTTGGCAGCCCAAAAAAGGCCTTAAAATGCATTTTAGGCCTGCAAAAATGTTGAAAACTTTGGAGCCCCAAAAAAGGGCTTTACAGGCATCCTAGACCCCCTAAAGTCCAGAAAATGTTGGTGTCCCACAAATGGTGTCAGAGACCTCTGATTGTCCCAAAAACACTTGCAGCCTGAAAGGGGCATTAAACCAAATCCTAGACCACGGAAATTCCCAAAAATATTTTAGTCACGAAATATGCATCCTACACCCCTGAAAGTTCAGAAAATGTTGGCAGCCCAAAAATGGCCTTAAAATGCATTTTAGGCCTGCAAAAATGTAGAAAACTTTGGAGGCCCAAAAAAGGGCTTTACAGGCATCCTAGACCCCCTAAAGTCCAGAAAATGTTGGTGGCCCACAAATGGTGTCAGAGACCTCTGATTGTCCCCAAAACACTTGCAGCCTGAAAGGGGCATTAAACCAAATCCTAGACCACGGAAATTCCCAAAATTATTTTTGTCACGAAATATGCATCCTGCACCCCCGAATGTTCAGGAAATGTTGGCAGCTCAAAAAAGGCCTTAAAATGCATTTTAGGCCTGCAAAAATGTAGAAAACTTTGGAGGCCCAAAAAAGGGCTTTACAGGCATCCTAGACCCCCTAAAGTCCAGACAATGTTGGTGGCCCAATAACTGTGTCAGAGAGCTCTGATTGTCCCAAAATCATTTGCAGCCTGAAAGGGGCATTAACCCGCATACTAGACCACTGAAATTCCCAAAAATATTTTTGTCACGAAATATGCATCCTACACCCCCGAATGTTCAGGAAATGTTGGCAGCTCAAAAAAGGCCTTAAAATGCATTTTAGGCCTGCAAAAATGTAGAAATCTTTGGAGGCCCAAAAAAGGGCTTTACAGGCATCCTAGACCCCCTAAAGTCCAGAAAATGTTGGTGGCCCACAAATGGTGTCAGAGAGCTCTGATTGTCCCAAAAACATTTGCAGCCTGAAAGGGGCATTAACCCGCATACTAGACCACTGAAATTCCCAAAAATATTTTTGTCACGAAATATGCATCCTACACCCCCGAATGTTCAGGAAATGCTGGCAGCTCAAAAAAGGCCTTAAAATGCATTTTAGGCCTGCAAAAATGTAGAAATCTTTGGAGGCCCAAAAAAGGGCTTTACAGGCATCCTAGACCCCCTAAAGTCCAGAAAATGTTGGTGGCCCACAAATGGTGTCAGAGAGCTCTGATTGTCCCAAAAACATTTGCAGCCTGAAAGGGGCATTAACCCGCATACTAGACCACTGAAATTCCCAAAAATATTTTTGTCACGAAATATGCATCATACACCCCGAATGTTCAGGAAATGTTGACAGCTCAAAAAAGGCCTTAAAATGCATTTTAGGCCGGCAAAAATGTAGAAAACTTTGGAGGCCCAAAAAAGGGCTTTACAGGCATCCTAGACCCCCTAAAGTCAAGAAAATGTTGGTGTCCCACAAATTGTGTCAGAGACCTCTGATTGTCCCAAAAACACTTGCAGCCTGAAAGGGGCATTAAACCAAATCCTAGACCACGGAAATTCCCAAAAATATTTTTGTCACGAAATATGCATCCTACACCCCTGAAAGTTCAGAAAATGTTGGCAGCCCAAAAAAGTCCTTAAAATGCATTTTAGGCCTGCAAAAATGTAGAAAACTTTGGAGGCCCAAAAAAGGGCTTTACAGGCATCCTAGACCCCCTAAAGTCCAGAAAATGTTGGTGGCCCACAAATGGTGTCAGAGAGCTCTGATTGTCCCAAAAACATTTGCAGCCTGAAAGGGGCATTAACCCGCATACTAGACCACTGAAATTCCCAAAAAAATTTTTGTCACGAAATATGCATCCTGCACCCCCGAATGTTCAGGAAATTTTGCCAGCTCAAAAAAGGCCTTAAAATGCATTTTAGGCCTGCAAAAATGTAGAAAACTTTAGAGGCCCAAAAAAGGGCTTTACAGGCATCCTAGACCCCCTAAAGTCCAGACAATGTTGGTGGCCCAATAACTGTGTCAGAGAGCTCTGATTGTCCCAAAATCATTTGCAGCCTGAAAGGGGCATTAACCCGCATACTAGACCACTGAAATTCCCAAAAATATTTTTGTCACGAAATATGCATCCTACACCCCCGAATGTTCAGGAAATGTTGGCAGCTCAAAAAAGGCCTTAAAATGCATTTTAGGCCTGCAAACATGTAGAAATCTTTGGAGGCCCAAAAAAGGGCTTTACAGGCATCCTAGACCCCCTAAAGTCCAGAAAATGTTGGTGGCCTACAAATGGTGTCAGAGAGCTCTGATTGTCCCAAAAACATTTGCAGCCTGAAAGGGGCATTAACCCGCATACCAGACCACTGAAATTCCCAAAAATATTTTTGTCACGAAATATGCATCCTACACCCCCGAATGTTCAGGAAATGTTGGCAGCTCAAAAAAGGCCTTAAAATGCATTTTAGGCCTGCAAAAATGTAGAAAACTTTGGAGCCCCAAAAAAGGGCTTTACAGGCATCCTAGACCCCCTAAAGTCCAGAAAATGTTGGTGTCCCACAAATGGTGTCAGAGACCTCTGATTGTCCCAAAAACACTTGCAGCCTGAAAGGGGCATTAAACCAAATCCTAGACCACGGAAATTCCCAAAAATATTTTTGTCACGAAATATGCATCCTACACCCCTGAAGGTTCAGAAAATGTTGGCAGCCCAAAAAAGGCCTTAAAATGCATTTTAGGCCTGCAAAAATGTAGAAAACTTTGGAGGCCCAAAAAAGGGCTTTACAGGCATCCTAGACCCCCTAAAGTCCAGAAAATGTTGGTGGCCCACAAATGGTGTCAGAGAACTCTGATTGTCCCAAAAACACTTGCAGCCTGAAAGGGGCATTAAACCAAATCCTAGACCACGGAAATTCCCAAAATTATTTTTGTCACGAAATATGCATCCTGCACCAACGAATGTTCAGGAAATGTTGGCAGCTCAAAAAAGGCCTTAAAATGCATTTTAGGCCTGCAAAAATGTAGAAAACTTTGGAGGCCCAAAAAAGGGCTTTACAGGCATCCTAGACCCCCTAAAGTCCAGAAAATGTTGGTGGCCCACAAATGGTGTCAGAGAGCTCTGATTGTCCCAAAAACATTTGCAGCCTGAAAGGGGCATTAACCCGCATACTAGACCACTGAAATTCCCAAAAATATTTTTGTCACGAAATATGCATCCTACACCCCCGAATGTTCAGGAAATGTTGGCAGCTCAAAAAAGGCCTTAAAATGCATTTTAGGCCTGCAAAAATGTAGAAATCTTTGGAGGCCCAAAAAAGGGCTTTACAGGCATCCTAGACCCCCTAAAGTCAAGAAAATGTTGGTGTCCCACAAATGGTGTCAGAGACCTCTGATTGTCCCAAAAACACTTGCAGCCTGAAAGGGGCATTAAACCAAATCCTAGACCACGGAAATTCCCAAAAATATTTTTGTCACGAAATATGCATCCTACACCCCTGAAAGTTCAGAAAATGTTGGCAGCCCAAAAAAGTCCTTAAAATGCATTTTAGGCCTGCAAAAATGTTGAAAACTTTGGAGGCCCAAAAAAGGGCTTTACAGGCATCCTAGACCCCCTAAAGTCCAGAAAATGTTGGTGGCCCACAAATGGTGTCAGAGGGCTCTGATTGTCCCAAAAACATTTGCAGCCTGAAAGGGGCATTAACCCGCATACTAGACCACTGAAATTCCCAAAAATATTTTTGTCACGAAATATGCATCCTACACCCCCGAATGTTCAGGAAATGTTGGCAGCCCAAAAAAGGCCTTAAAATGCATTTTAGGCCTGCAAAAATGTTGAAAACTTTGGAGCCCCAAAAAAGGGCTTTACAGGCATCCTAGACCCCCTAAAGTCCAGAAAATGTTGGTGTCCCACAAATGGTGTCAGAGACCTCTGATTGTCCCAAAAACACTTGCAGCCTGAAAGGGGCATTAAACCAAATCCTAGACCACGGAAATTCCCAAAAATATTTTAGTCACGAAATATGCATCCTACACCCCTGAAAGTTCAGAAAATGTTGGCAGCCCAAAAATGGCCTTAAAATGCATTTTAGGCCTGCAAAAATGTAGAAAACTTTGGAGGCCCAAAAAAGGGCTTTACAGGCATCCTAGACCCCCTAAAGTCCAGAAAATGTTGGTGGCCCACAAATGGTGTCAGAGAGCTCTGATTGTCCCAAAAACATTTGCAGCCTGAAAGGGGCATTAACCCGCATACTAGACCACTGAAATTCCCAAAAATATTTTTGTCACGAAATATGCATCCTACACCCCCGAATGTTCAGGAAATGTTGGCAGCTCAAAAAAGGCCTTAAAATGCATTTTAGGCCTGCAAAAATGTAGAAATCTTTGGACGCCCAAAAAATGGCTTTACAGGCATCCTAGACCCCCTAAAGTCCAGACAATGTTGGTGGCCCACAAATGGTGTCAGAGAGCTCTGATTGTCCCAAAAACATTTGCAGCCTGAAAGGGGCATTAACCCGCATACTAGACCACTGAAATTCCCAAAAATATTTTTGTCACGAAATATGCATCCTACACCCCCGAATGTTCAGGAAATGTTGGCAGCTCAAAAAAGGCCTTAAAATGCATTTTAGGCCTGCAAAAATGTAGAAATCTTTGGAGGCCCAAAAAAGGGCTTTACAGGCATCCTAGACCCCCTAAAGTCCAGAAAATGTTGGTGGCCCACAAATGGTGTCAGAGAGCTCTGATTGTCCCAAAAACATTTGCAGCCTGAAAGGGGCATTAACCCGCATACTAGACCACTGAAATTCCCAAAAATATTTTTGTCACGAAATATGCATCCTACACCCCCGAATGTTCAGGAAATGTTGGCAGCTCAAAAAAGGCCTTAAAATGCATTTTAGGCCTGCAAAAATGTAGAAATCTTTGGACGCCCAAAAAATGGCTTTACAGGCATCCTAGACCCCCTAAAGTCCAGAAAATGTTGGTGGCCCACAAATGGTGTCAGAGAGCTCTGATTGTCCCAAAAACATTTGCAGCCTGAAAGGGGCATTAACCCGCATACTAGACCACTGAAATTCCCAAAAATATTTTTGTCACGAAATATGCATCCTACACCCCCGAATGTTCAGGAAATGTTGGCAGCTCAAAAAAGGCCTTAAAATGCATTTTAGGCCTGCAAAAATGTAGAAATCTTTGGAGGCCCAAAAAAGGGCTTTACAGGCATCCTAGACCCCCTAAAGTCCAGAAAATGTTGGTGGCCCACAAATGGTGTCAGAGAGCTCTGATTGTCCCAAAAACATTTGCAGCCTGAAAGGGGCATTAACCCGCATACTAGACCACTGAAATTCCCAAAAATATGTTTGTCACGAAATATGCATCATACACCCCGAATGTTCAGGAAATGTTGACAGCTCAAAAAAGGCCTTAAAATGCATTTTAGGCCGGCAAAAATGTAGAAAACTTTGGAGGCCCAAAAAAGGGCTTTACAGGCATCCTAGACCCCCTAAAGTCAAGAAAATGTTGGTGTCCCACAAATGGTGTCAGAGACCTCTGATTGTCCCAAAAACACTTGCAGCCTGAAAGGGGCATTAAACCAAATCCTAGACCACGGAAATTCCCAAAAATATTTTTGTCACGAAATATGCATCCTACACCCCTGAAAGTTCAGAAAATGTTGGCAGCTCAAAAAAGGCCTTAAAATGCATTTTAGGCCTGCAAAAATGTAGAAAACTTTGGAGGCCCAAAAAAGGGCTTTACAGGCATCCTAGACCCCCTAAAGTCCAGACAATGTTGGTGGCCCAATAACTGTGTCAGAGAGCTCTGATTGTCCCAAAATCATTTGCAGCCTGAAAGGGGCATTAACCCGCATACTAGACCACTGAAATTCCCAAAAATATTTTTGTCACGAAATATGCATCCTACACCCCCGAATGTTCAGGAAATGTTGGCAGCTCAAAAAAGGCCTTAAAATGCATTTTAGGCCTGCAAAAATGTAGAAATCTTTGGAGGCCCAAAAAAGGGCTTTACAGGCATCCTAGACCCCCTAAAGTCCAGAAAATGTTGGTGGCCCACAAATGGTGTCAGAGAGCTCTGATTGTCCCAAAAACATTTGCAGCCTGAAAGGGGCATTAACCCGCATACTAGACCACTGAAATTCCCAAAAATATTTTTGTCACGAAATATGCATCCTACACCCCCGAATGTTCAGGAAATGCTGGCAGCTCAAAAAAGGCCTTAAAATGCATTTTAGGCCTGCAAAAATGTAGAAATCTTTGGAGGCCCAAAAAAGGGCTTTACAGGCATCCTAGACCCCCTAAAGTCCAGAAAATGTTGGTGGCCCACAAATGGTGTCAGAGAGCTCTGATTGTCCCAAAAACATTTGCAGCCTGAAAGGGGCATTAACCCGCATACTAGACCACGGAAATTCCCAAAAATATTTTTGTCACGAAATATGCATCATACACCCCGAATGTTCAGGAAATGTTGACAGCTCAAAAAAGGCCTTAAAATGCATTTTAGGCCGGCAAAAATGTAGAAAACTTTGGAGGCCCAAAAAAGGGCTTTACAGGCATCCTAGACCCCCTAAAGTCAAGAAAATGTTGGTGTCCCACAAATTGTGTCAGAGACCTCTGATTGTCCCAAAAACACTTGCAGCCTGAAAGGGGCATTAAACCAAATCCTAGACCACGGAAATTCCCAAAAATATTTTTGTCACGAAATATGCATCCTACACCCCTGAAAGTTCAGAAAATGTTGGCAGCCCAAAAAAGTCCTTAAAATGCATTTTAGGCCTGCAAAAATGTAGAAAACTTTGGAGGCCCAAAAAAGGGCTTTACAGGCATCCTAGACCCCCTAAAGTCCAGAAAATGTTGGTGGCCCACAAATGGTGTCAGAGAGCTCTGATTGTCCCAAAATCATGTGCAGCCTGAAAGGGGCATTAACCCGCATACTAGACCACTGAAATTCCCAAAAATATTTTTGTCACGAAATATGCATCCTACACCCCCGAATGTTCAGGAAATGTTGGCAGCTCAAAAAAGGCCTTAAAATGCATTTTAGGCCTGCAAAAATGTAGAAATCTTTGGAGGCCCAAAAAAGGGCTTTACAGGCATCCTAGACCCCCTAAAGTCCAGAAAATGTTGGTGGCCCACAAATGGTGTCAGAGAGCTCTGATTGTCCCAAAAACATTTGCAGCCTGAAAGGGGCATTAACCCGCATACTAGACCACTGAAATTCCCAAAAATATTTTTGTCACGAAATATGCATCCTACACCCCCGAATGTTCAGGAAATGTTGGCAGCTCAAAAAAGTCCTTAAAATGCATTTTAGGCCTGCAAAAATGTAGAAATCTTTGGAGGCCCAAAAAAGGGCTTTACAGGCATCCTAGACCCCCTAAAGTCCAGAAAATGTTGGTGGCCCACAAATGGTGTCAGAGAGCTCTGATTGTCCCAAAAACATGTGCAGCCTGAAAGGGGCATTAACCCGCATACTAGACCACTGAAATTCCCAAAAATATTTTTGTCACGAAATATGCATCCTACACCCCCGAATGTTCAGGAAATGTTGGCAGCTCAAAAAAGTCCTTAAAATGCATTTTAGGCCTGCAAAAATGTAGAAATCTTTGGAGGCCCAAAAAAGGGCTTTACAGGCATCCTAGACCCCCTAAAGTCAAGAAAATGTTGGTGTCCCACAAATGGTGTCAGAGACCTCTGATTGTCCCAAAAACACTTGCAGCCTGAAAGGGGCATTAAACCAAATCCTAGACCACGGAAATTCCCAAAAATATTTTTGTCACGAAATATGCATCCTGCACCCCTGAAAGTTCAGAAAATGTTGGCAGCCCAAAAAAGTCCTTAAAATGCATTTTAGGCCTGCAAAAATGTAGAAAACTTTGGAGGCCCAAAAAAGGGCTTTACAGGCATCCTAGACCCCCTAAAGTCCAGAAAATGTTGGTGGCCCACAAATGGTGTCAGAGAGCTCTGATTGTCCCAAAAACATTTGCAGCCTGAAAGGGGCATTAACCCGCATACTAGACCACTGAAATTCCCAAAAATATTTTTGTCACGAAATATGCATCCTACACCCCCGAATGTTCAGGAAATGTTGGCAGCTCAAAAAAGGCCTTAAAATGCATTTTAGGCCTGCAAAAATGTAGAAAACTTTGGAGCCCCAAAAAAGGGCTTTACAGGCATCCTAGACCCCCTAAAGTCCAGAAAATGTTGGTGTCCCACAAATGGTGTCAGAGACCTCTGATTGTCCCAAAAACACTTGCAGCCTGAAAGGGGCATTAAACCAAATCCTAGACCACGGAAATTCCCAAAAATATTTTTGTCACGAAATATGCATCCTGCACCCCTGAAAGTTCAGAAAATGTTGGCAGCCCAAAAAAGTCCTTAAAATGCATTTTAGGCCTGCAAAAATGTAGAAAACTTTGGAGGCCCAAAAAAGGGCTTTACAGGCATCCTAGACCCCCTAAAGTCCAGAAAATGTTGGTGGCCCACAAATGGTGTCAGAGAGCTCTGATTGTCCCAAAAACATTTGCAGCCTGAAAGGGGCATTAACCCGCATACTAGACCACTGAAATTCCCAAAAATATTTTTGTCACGAAATATGCATCCTACACCCCCGAATGTTCAGGAAATGTTGGCAGCTCAAAAAAGGCCTTAAAATGCATTTTAGGCCTGCAAAAATGTAGAAAACTTTGGAGCCCCAAAAAAGGGCTTTACAGGCATCCTAGACCCCCTAAAGTCCAGAAAATGTTGGTGTCCCACAAATGGTGTCAGAGACCTCTGATTGTCCCAAAAACACTTGCAGCCTGAAAGGGGCATTAAACCAAATCCTAGACCACGGAAATTCCCAAAAATATTTTTGTCACGAAATATGCATCCTACACCCCTGAAGGTTCAGAAAATGTTGGCAGCCCAGAAAAGGCCTTAAAATGCATTTTAGGCCTGCAAAAATGTTGAAAACTTTGGAGGCCCAAAAAAGGGCTTTACAGGCATCCTAGACCCCCTAAAGTCCAGAAAATGTTGGTGGCCCACAAATGGTGTCAGAGAGCTCTGATTGTCCCAAAAACACTTGCAGCCTGAAAGGGGCATTAAACCAAATCCTAGACCACGGGAATTCCCAAAATTATTTTTGTCACGAAATATGCATCCTGCACCAACGAATGTTCAGGAAATGTTGGCAGCTCAAAAAAGGCCTTAAAATGCATTTTAGGCCTGCAAAAATGTAGAAAACTTTGGAGGCCCAAAAAAGGGCTTTACAGGCATCCTAGACCCCCTAAAGTCCAGAAAATGTTGGTGGCCCACAAATGGTGTCAGAGAGCTCTGATTGTCCCAAAAACATTTGCAGCCTGAAAGGGGCATTAACCCGCATACTAGACCACTGAAATTCCCAAAAATATTTTTGTCACGAAATATGCATCCTACACCCCCGAATGTTCAGGAAATGTTGGCAGCTCAAAAAAGGCCTTAAAATGCATTTTAGGCCTGCAAAAATGTAGAAATCTTTGGAGGCCCAAAAAAGGGCTTTACAGGCATCCTAGACCCCCTAAAGTCCAGAAAATGTTGGTGGCCCACAAATGGTGTCAGAGAGCTCTGATTGTCCCAAAAACATTTGCAGCCTGAAAGGGGCATTAACCCGCATACTAGACCACTGAAATTCCCAAAAATATTTTTGTCACGAAATATGCATCCTACACCCCGAATGTTCAGGAAATGTTGGTAGCTCAAAAAAGGCCTTAAAATGCATTTTAGGCCTGCAAAAATGTAGAAAACTTTGGAGGCCCAAAAAAGGGCTTTTCAGGCATCCTAGACCCCCTAAAGTCAAGAAAATGTTGGTGTCCCACAAATGGTGTCAGAGACCTCTGATTGTCCCAAAAACACTTGCAGCCTGAAAGGTGCATTAAACCAAATCCTAGACCACGGAAATTCCCAAAAATATTTTTGTCACGAAATATGCATCCTACACCCCTGAAAGTTCAGAAAATGTTGGCAGCCCAAAAAAGTCCTTAAAATGCATTTTAGGCCTGCAAAAATGTTGAAAACTTTGGAGGCCCAAAAAAGGGCTTTACAGGCATCCTAGACCCCCTAAAGTCCAGAAAATGTTGGTGGCCCACAAATGGTGTCAGAGAGCTCTGATTGTCCCAAAAACATTTGCAGCCTGAAAGGGGCATTAACCCGCATACTAGACCACTGAAATTCCCAAAAATATTTTTGTCACGAAATATGCATCCTACACCCCCGTATGTTCAGGAAATGTTGGCAGCTCAAAAAAGGCCTTAAAATGCATTTTAGGCCTGCAAAAATGTAGAAAACTTTGGAGCCCCAAAAAAGGGCTTTATAGGCATCCTAGACCCCCTAAAGTCCAGAAAATGTTGGTGTCCCACAAATGGTGTCAGAGACCTCTGATTGTCCCAAAAACACTTGCAGCCTGAAAGGGGCATTAAACCAAATCCTAGACCACGGAAATTCCCAAAAATATTTTAGTCACGAAATATGCATCCTACACCCCTGAAAGTTCAGAAAATGTTGGCAGCCCAAAAAAGGCCTTAAAATGCATTTTAGGCCTGCAAAAATGTAGAAAACTTTGGAGGCCCAAAAAAGGGCTTTACAGGCATCCTAGACCCCCTAAAGTCCAGAAAATGTTGGTGGCCCACAAATGGTGTCAGAGACCTCTGATTGTCCCAAAATCATTTGCAGCCTGAAAGGGGCATTAACCCGCATACTAGACCACTGAAATTCCCAAAAATATTTTTGTCACGAAATATGCATCCTACACCCCCGAATGTTCAGGAAATGTTGGCAGCTCAAAAAAGGCCTTAAAATGCATTTTAGGCCTGCAAAAATGTAGAAATCTTTGGAGGCCCAAAAAAGGGCTTTACAGGCATCCTAGACCCCCTAAAGTCCAGAAAATGTTGGTGGCCCACAAATGGTGTCAGAGAGCTCTGATTGTCCCAAAAACATTTGCAGCCTGAAAGGGGCATTAACCCGCATACTAGACCACTGAAATTCCCAAAAATATTTTTGTCACGAAATATGCATCCTACACCCCCGAATGTTCAGGAAATGTTGGCAGCTCAAAAAAGTCCTTAAAATGCATTTTAGGCCTGCAAAAATGTAGAAAACTTTGGAGGCCCAAAAAAGGGCTTTACAGGCATCCTAGACCCCCTAAAGTCAAGAAAATGTTGGTGTCCCACAAATGGTGTCAGAGACCTCTGATTGTCCCAAAAACACTTGCAGCCTGAAAGGGGCATTAAACCAAATCCTAGACCACGGAAATTCCCAAAAATATTTTTGTCACGAAATATGCATCCTACACCCCTGAAAGTTCAGAAAATGTTGGCAGCCCAAAAAAGTCCTTAAAATGCATTTTAGGCCTGCAAAAATGTAGAAAACTTTGGAGGCCCAAAAAAGGGCTTTACAGGCATCCTAGACCCCCTAAAGTCCAGAAAATGTTGGTGGCCCACAAATGGTGTCAGAGAGCTCTGATTGTCCCAAAAACATTTGCAGCCTGAAAGGGGCATTAACCCGCATACTAGACCACTGAAATTCCCCAAAAATTTTTTGTCACGAAATATGCATCCTACACCCCCGAATGTTCAGGAAATGTTGGCAGCTCAAAAAAGGCCTTAAAATGCATTTTAGGCCTGCAAAAATGTAGAAAACTTTGGAGCCCCAAAAAAGGGCTTTACAGGCATCCTAGACCCCCTAAAGTCCAGAAAATGTTGGTGTCCCACAAATGGTGTCAGAGACCTCTGATTGTCCCAAAAACACTTGCAGCCTGAAAGGGGCATTAAACCAAATCCTAGACCACGGAAATTCCCAAAAATATTTTAGTCACGAAATATGCATCCTACACCCCTGAAAGTTCAGAAAATGTTGGCAGCCCAAAAAAGGCCTTAAAATGCATTTTAGGCCTGCAAAAATGTAGAAAACTTTGGAGGCCCAAAAAAGGGCTTTACAGGCATCCTAGACCCCCTAAAGTCCAGAAAATGTTGGTGGCCCACAAATGGTGTCAGAGACCTCTGATTGTCCCAAAAACACTTGCAGCCTGAAAGGGGCATTAAACCAAATCCTAGACCACGGAAATTCCCAAAATTATTTTTGTCACGAAATATGCATCCTGCACCCCCGAATGTTCAGGAAATGTTGGCAGCTCAAAAAAGGCCTTAAAATGCATTTTAGGCCTGCAAAAATGTAGAAAACTTTGGAGGCCCAAAAAAGGGCTTTACAGGCATCCTAGACCCCCTAAAGTCCAGACAATGTTGGTGGCCCAATAACTGTGTCAGAGAGCTCTGATTGTCCCAAAATCATTTGCAGCCTGAAAGGGGCATTAACCCGCATACTAGACCACTGAAATTCCCAAAAATATTTTTGTCACGAAATATGCATCCTACACCCCCGAATGTTCAGGAAATGTTGGCAGCTCAAAAAAGGCCTTAAAATACATTTTAGGCCTGCAAAAATGTAGAAATCTTTGGAGGCCCAAAAAAGGGCTTTACAGGCATCCTAGACCCCCTAAAGTCCAGAAAATGTTGGTGGCCTACAAATGGTGTCAGAGAGCTCTGATTGTCCCAAAAACATTTGCAGCCTGAAAGGGGCATTAACCCGCATACCAGACCACTGAAATTCCCAAAAATATTTTTGTCACGAAATATGCATCCTACACCCCCGAATGTTCAGGAAATGTTGGCAGCTCAAAAAAGGCCTTAAAATGCATTTTAGGCCTGCAAAAATGTAGAAATCTTTGGAGGCCCAAAAAAGGGCTTTACAGGCATCCTAGACCCCCTAAAGTCAAGAAAATGTTGGTGTCCCACAAATGGTGTCAGAGACCTCTGATTGTCCCAAAAACACTTGCATCCTGAAAGGGGCATTAAACCAAATCCTAGACCACGGAAATTCCCAAAAATATTTTTGTCACGAAATATGCATCCTGCACCCCTGAAAGTTCAGAAAATGTTGGCAGCCCAAAAAAGTCCTTAAAATGCATTTTAGGCCTGCAAAAATGTTGAAAACTTTGGAGGCCCAAAAAAGGGCTTTACAGGCATCCTAGACCCCCTAAAGTCCAGAAAATGTTGGTGGCCCACAAATGGTGTCAGAGAGCTCTGATTGTCCCAAAAACATTTGCAGCCTGAAAGGGGCATTAACCCGCATACTAGACCACTGAAATTCCCAAAAATATTTTTGTCACGAAATATGCATCCTACACCCCCGAATGTTCAGGAAATGTTGGCAGCTCAAAAAAGGCCTTAAAATGCATTTTAGGCCTGCAAAAATGTAGAAAACTTTGGAGCCCCAAAAAAGGGCTTTACAGGCATCCTAGACCCCCTTAAGTCCAGAAAATGTTGGTGTCCCACAAATGGTGTCAGAGACCTCTGATTGTCCCAAAAACACTTGCAGCCTGAAAGGGGCATTAAACCAAATCCTAGACCACGGAAATTCCCAAAAATATTTTAGTCACGAAATATGCATCCTACACCCCTGAAAGTTCAGAAAATGTTGGCAGCCCAAAAAAGGCCTTAAAATGCATTTTAGGCCTGCAAAAATGTAGAAAACTTTGGAGGCCCAAAAAAGGGCTTTACAGGCATCCTAGACCCCCTAAAGTCCAGAAAATGTTGGTGGCCCACAAATGGTGTCAGAGACCTCTGATTGTCCCAAAAACACTTGCAGCCTGAAAGGGGCATTAAACCAAATCCTAGACCACGGAAATTCCCAAAATTATTTTTGTCACGAAATATGCATCCTGCACCACCGAATGTTCAGGAAATGTTGGCAGCTCAAAAAAGGCCTTAAAATGCATTTTAGGCCTGCAAAAATGTAGAAAACTTTGGAGGCCCAAAAAAGGGCTTTACAGGCATCCTAGACCCCCTAAAGTCCAGAAAATGTTGGTGGCCCACAAATGGTGTCAGAGAGCTCTGATTGTCCCAAAAACATTTGCAGCCTGAAAGGGGCATTAACCCGCATACTAGACCACTGAAATTCCCAAAAATATTTTTGTCACGAAATATGCATCCTACACCCCCGAATGTTCAGGAAATGTTGGCAGCTCAAAAAAGGCCTTAAAATGCATTTTAGGCCTGCAAAAATGTAGAAATCTTTGGAGGCCCAAAAAAGGGCTTTACAGGCATCCTAGACCCCCTAAAGTCCAGAAAATGTTGGTGGCCCACAAATGGTGTCAGAGAGCTCTGATTGTCCCAAAAACATTTGCAGCCTGAAAGGGGCATTAACCCGCATACTAGACCACTGAAATTCCCAAAAATATTTTTGTCACGAAATATGCATCCTACACCCCCGAATGTTCAGGAAATGCTGGCAGCTCAAAAAAGGCCTTAAAATGCATTTTAGGCCTGCAAAAATGTAGAAATCTTTGGAGGCCCAAAAAAGGGCTTTACAGGCATCCTAGACCCCCTAAAGTCCAGAAAATGTTGGTGGCCCACAAATGGTGTCAGAGAGCTCTGATTGTCCCAAAAACATTTGCAGCCTGAAAGGGGCATTAACCCGCATACTAGACCACTGAAATTCCCAAAAATATTTTTGTCACGAAATATGCATCATACACCCCGAATGTTCAGGAAATGTTGACAGCTCAAAAAAGGCCTTAAAATGCATTTTAGGACCGCAAAAATGTAGAAAACTTTGGAGGCCCAAAAAAGGGCTTTACAGGCATCCTAGACCCCCTAAAGTCAAGAAAATGTTGGTGTCCCACAAATTGTGTCAGAGACCTCTGATTGTCCCAAAAACACTTGCAGCCTGAAAGGGGCATTAAACCAAATCCTAGACCACGGAAATTCCCAAAAATATTTTTGTCACGAAATATGCATCCTACACCCCTGAAAGTTCAGAAAATGTTGGCAGCCCAAAAAAGTCCTTAAAATGCATTTTAGGCCTGCAAAAATGTAGAAAACTTTGGAGGCCCAAAAAAGGGCTTTACAGGCATCCTAGACCCCCTAAAGTCCAGAAAATGTTGGTGGCCCACAAATGGTGTCAGAGAGCTCTGATTGTCCCAAAAACATTTGCAGCCTGAAAGGGGCATTAACCCGCATACTAGACCACTGAAATTCCCAAAAAAATTTTTGTCACGAAATATGCATCCTGCACCCCCGAATGTTCAGGAAATTTTGCCAGCTCAAAAAAGGCCTTAAAATGCATTTTAGGCCTGCAAAAATGTAGAAAACTTTAGAGGCCCAAAAAAGGGCTTTACAGGCATCCTAGACCCCCTAAAGTCCAGACAATGTTGGTGGCCCAATAACTGTGTCAGAGAGCTCTGATTGTCCCAAAATCATTTGCAGCCTGAAAGGGGCATTAACCCGCATACTAGACCACTGAAATTCCCAAAAATATTTTTGTCACGAAATATGCATCCTACACCCCCGAATGTTCAGGAAATGTTGGCAGCTCAAAAAAGGCCTTAAAATGCATTTTAGGCCTGCAAAAATGTAGAAATCTTTGGAGGCCCAAAAAAGGGCTTTACAGGCATCCTAGACCCCCTAAAGTCCAGAAAATGTTGGTGGCCTACAAATGGTGTCAGAGAGCTC
The DNA here is from genome assembly GCF_040938575.1 of Ambystoma mexicanum. Lineage (NCBI taxonomy): Eukaryota > Metazoa > Chordata > Amphibia > Caudata > Ambystomatidae > Ambystoma > Ambystoma mexicanum. Next base: position 560,813,090 of record NC_090936.1, on the reverse strand, counting down.
TGATTGTCCCAAAAACATTTGCAGCCTGAAAGGGGCATTAACCCGCATACCAGACCACTGAAATTCCCAAAAATATTTTTGTCACGAAATATGCATCCTACACCCCCGAATGTTCAGGAAATGTTGGCAGCTCAAAAAAGGCCTTAAAATGCATTTTAGGCCTGCAAAAATGTAGAAAACTTTGGAGCCCCAAAAAAGGGCTTTACAGGCATCCTAGACCCCCTAAAGTCCAGAAAATGTTGGTGTCCCACAAATGGTGTCAGAGACCTCTGATTGTCCCAAAAACACTTGCAGCCTGAAAGGGGCATTAAACCAAATCCTAGACCACGGAAATTCCCAAAAATATTTTTGTCACGAAATATGCATCCTACACCCCTGAAGGTTCAGAAAATGTTGGCAGCCCAAAAAAGGCCTTAAAATGCATTTTAGGCCTGCAAAAATGTAGAAAACTTTGGAGGCCCAAAAAAGGGCTTTACAGGCATCCTAGACCCCCTAAAGTCCAGAAAATGTTGGTGGCCCACAAATGGTGTCAGAGAACTCTGATTGTCCCAAAAACACTTGCAGCCTGAAAGGGGCATTAAACCAAATCCTAGACCACGGAAATTCCCAAAATTATTTTTGTCACGAAATATGCATCCTGCACCAACGAATGTTCAGGAAATGTTGGCAGCTCAAAAAAGGCCTTAAAATGCATTTTAGGCCTGCAAAAATGTAGAAAACTTTGGAGGCCCAAAAAAGGGCTTTACAGGCATCCTAGACCCCCTAAAGTCCAGAAAATGTTGGTGGCCCACAAATGGTGTCAGAGAGCTCTGATTGTCCCAAAAACATTTGCAGCCTGAAAGGGGCATTAACCCGCATACTAGACCACTGAAATTCCCAAAAATATTTTTGTCACGAAATATGCATCCTACACCCCCGAATGTTCAGGAAATGTTGGCAGCTCAAAAAAGGCCTTAAAATGCATTTTAGGCCTGCAAAAATGTAGAAATCTTTGGAGGCCCAAAAAAGGGCTTTACAGGCATCCTAGACCCCCTAAAGTCAAGAAAATGTTGGTGTCCCACAAATGGTGTCAGAGACCTCTGATTGTCCCAAAAACACTTGCAGCCTGAAAGGGGCATTAAACCAAATCCTAGACCACGGAAATTCCCAAAAATATTTTTGTCACGAAATATGCATCCTACACCCCTGAAAGTTCAGAAAATGTTGGCAGCCCAAAAAAGTCCTTAAAATGCATTTTAGGCCTGCAAAAATGTTGAAAACTTTGGAGGCCCAAAAAAGGGCTTTACAGGCATCCTAGACCCCCTAAAGTCCAGAAAATGTTGGTGGCCCACAAATGGTGTCAGAGGGCTCTGATTGTCCCAAAAACATTTGCAGCCTGAAAGGGGCATTAACCCGCATACTAGACCACTGAAATTCCCAAAAATATTTTTGTCACGAAATATGCATCCTACACCCCCGAATGTTCAGGAAATGTTGGCAGCCCAAAAAAGGCCTTAAAATGCATTTTAGGCCTGCAAAAATGTTGAAAACTTTGGAGCCCCAAAAAAGGGCTTTACAGGCATCCTAGACCCCCTAAAGTCCAGAAAATGTTGGTGTCCCACAAATGGTGTCAGAGACCTCTGATTGTCCCAAAAACACTTGCAGCCTGAAAGGGGCATTAAACCAAATCCTAGACCACGGAAATTCCCAAAAATATTTTAGTCACGAAATATGCATCCTACACCCCTGAAAGTTCAGAAAATGTTGGCAGCCCAAAAATGGCCTTAAAATGCATTTTAGGCCTGCAAAAATGTAGAAAACTTTGGAGGCCCAAAAAAGGGCTTTACAGGCATCCTAGACCCCCTAAAGTCCAGAAAATGTTGGTGGCCCACAAATGGTGTCAGAGACCTCTGATTGTCCCCAAAACACTTGCAGCCTGAAAGGGGCATTAAACCAAATCCTAGACCACGGAAATTCCCAAAATTATTTTTGTCACGAAATATGCATCCTGCACCCCCGAATGTTCAGGAAATGTTGGCAGCTCAAAAAAGGCCTTAAAATGCACTTTAGGCCTGCAAAAATGTAGAAAACTTTGGAGGCCCAAAAAAGGGCTTTACAGGCATCCTAGACCCCCTAAAGTCCAGACAATGTTGGTGGCCCAATAACTGTGTCAGAGAGCTCTGATTGTCCCAAAATCATTTGCAGCCTGAAAGGGGCATTAACCCGCATACTAGACCACTGAAATTCCCAAAAATATTTTTGTCACGAAATATGCATCCTACACCCCCGAATGTTCAGGAAATGTTGGCAGCTCAAAAAAGGCCTTAAAATGCATTTTAGGCCTGCAAAAATGTAGAAATCTTTGGAGGCCCAAAAAAGGGCTTTACAGGCATCCTAGACCCCCTAAAGTCCAGAAAATGTTGGTGGCCCACAAATGGTGTCAGAGAGCTCTGATTGTCCCAAAAACATTTGCAGCCTGAAAGGGGCATTAACCCGCATACTAGACCACTGAAATTCCCAAAAATATTTTTGTCACGAAATATGCATCCTACACCCCCGAATGTTCAGGAAATGTTGGCAGCTCAAAAAAGGCCTTAAAATGCATTTTAGGCCTGCAAAAATGTAGAAATCTTTGGACGCCCAAAAAATGGCTTTACAGGCATCCTAGACCCCCTAAAGTCCAGAAAATGTTGGTGGCCCACAAATGGTGTCAGAGAGCTCTGATTGTCCCAAAAACATTTGCAGCCTGAAAGGGGCATTAACCCGCATACTAGACCACTGAAATTCCCAAAAATATTTTTGTCACGAAATATGCATCCTACACCCCCGAATGTTCAGGAAATGTTGGCAGCTCAAAAAAGGCCTTAAAATGCATTTTAGGCCTGCAAAAATGTAGAAATCTTTGGAGGCCCAAAAAAGGGCTTTACAGGCATCCTAGACCCCCTAAAGTCCAGAAAATGTTGGTGGCCCACAAATGGTGTCAGAGAGCTCTGATTGTCCCAAAAACATTTGCAGCCTGAAAGGGGCATTAACCCGCATACTAGACCACTGAAATTCCCAAAAATATTTTTGTCACGAAATATGCATCATACACCCCGAATGTTCAGGAAATGTTGACAGCTCAAAAAAGGCCTTAAAATGCATTTTAGGCCGGCAAAAATGTAGAAAACTTTGGAGGCCCAAAAAAGGGCTTTACAGGCATCCTAGACCCCCTAAAGTCAAGAAAATGTTGGTGTCCCACAAATGGTGTCAGAGACCTCTGATTGTCCCAAAAACACTTGCAGCCTGAAAGGGGCATTAAACCAAATCCTAGACCACGGAAATTCCCAAAAATATTTTTGTCACGAAATATGCATCCTACACCCCTGAAAGTTCAGAAAATGTTGGCAGCTCAAAAAAGGCCTTAAAATGCATTTTAGGCCTGCAAAAATGTAGAAAACTTTGGAGGCCCAAAAAAGGGCTTTACAGGCATCCTAGACCCCCTAAAGTCCAGACAATGTTGGTGGCCCAATAACTGTGTCAGAGAGCTCTGATTGTCCCAAAATCATTTGCAGCCTGAAAGGGGCATTAACCTGCATACTAGACCACTGAAATTCCCAAAAATATTTTTGTCACGAAATATGCATCCTACACCCCCGAATGTTCAGGAAATGTTGGCAGCTCAAAAAAGGCCTTAAAATGCATTTTAGGCCTGCAAAAATGTAGAAATCTTTGGAGGCCCAAAAAAGGGCTTTACAGGCATCCTAGACCCCCTAAAGTCCAGAAAATGTTGGTGGCCCACAAATGGTGTCAGCGAGCTCTGATTGTCCCAAAAACATTTGCAGCCTGAAAGGGGCATTAACCCGCATACTAGACCACTGAAATTCCCAAAAATATTTTTGTCACGAAATATGCATCCTACACCCCCGAATGTTCAGGAAATGCTGGCAGCTCAAAAAAGGCCTTAAAATGCATTTTAGGCCTGCAAAAATGTAGAAATCTTTGGAGGCCCAAAAAAGGGCTTTACAGGCATCCTAGACCCCCTAAAGTCCAGAAAATGTTGGTGGCCCACAAATGGTGTCAGAGAGCTCTGATTGTCCCAAAAACATTTGCAGCCTGAAAGGGGCATTAACCCGCATACTAGACCACGGAAATTCCCAAAAATATTTTTGTCACGAAATATGCATCATACACCCCGAATGTTCAGGAAATGTTGACAGCTCAAAAAAGGCCTTAAAATGCATTTTAGGCCGGCAAAAATGTAGAAAACTTTGGAGGCCCAAAAAAGGGCTTTACAGGCATCCTAGACCCCCTAAAGTCAAGAAAATGTTGGTGTCCCACAAATTGTGTCAGAGACCTCTGATTGTCCCAAAAACACTTGCAGCCTGAAAGGGGCATTAAACCAAATCCTAGACCACGGAAATTCCCAAAAATATTTTTGTCACGAAATATGCATCCTACACCCCTGAAAGTTCAGAAAATGTTGGCAGCCCAAAAAAGTCCTTAAAATGCATTTTAGGCCTGCAAAAATGTAGAAAACTTTGGAGGCCCAAAAAAGGGCTTTACAGGCATCCTAGACCCCCTAAAGTCCAGAAAATGTTGGTGGCCCACAAATGGTGTCAGAGAGCTCTGATTGTCCCAAAATCATGTGCAGCCTGAAAGGGGCATTAACCCGCATACTAGACCACTGAAATTCCCAAAAATATTTTTGTCACGAAATATGCATCCTACACCCCCGAATGTTCAGGAAATGTTGGCAGCTCAAAAAAGGCCTTAAAATGCATTTTAGGCCTGCAAAAATGTAGAAATCTTTGGAGGCCCAAAAAAGGGCTTTACAGGCATCCTAGACCCCCTAAAGTCCAGAAAATGTTGGTGGCCCACAAATGGTGTCAGAGAGCTCTGATTGTCCCAAAAACATTTGCAGCCTGAAAGGGGCATTAACCCGCATACTAGACCACTGAAATTCCCAAAAATATTTTTGTCACGAAATATGCATCCTACACCCCCGAATGTTCAGGAAATGTTGGCAGCTCAAAAAAGTCCTTAAAATGCATTTTAGGCCTGCAAAAATGTAGAAATCTTTGGAGGCCCAAAAAAGGGCTTTACAGGCATCCTAGACCCCCTAAAGTCCAGAAAATGTTGGTGGCCCACAAATGGTGTCAGAGAGCTCTGATTGTCCCAAAAACATGTGCAGCCTGAAAGGGGCATTAACCCGCATACTAGACCACTGAAATTCCCAAAAATATTTTTGTCACGAAATATGCATCCTACACCCCCGAATGTTCAGGAAATGTTGGCAGCTCAAAAAAGTCCTTAAAATGCATTTTAGGCCTGCAAAAATGTAGAAATCTTTGGAGGCCCAAAAAAGGGCTTTACAGGCATCCTAGACCCCCTAAAGTCAAGAAAATGTTGGTGTCCCACAAATGGTGTCAGAGACCTCTGATTGTCCCAAAAACACTTGCAGCCTGAAAGGGGCATTAAACCAAATCCTAGACCACGGAAATTCCCAAAAATATTTTTGTCACGAAATATGCATCCTGCACCCCTGAAAGTTCAGAAAATGTTGGCAGCCCAAAAAAGTCCTTAAAATGCATTTTAGGCCTGCAAAAATGTAGAAAACTTTGGAGGCCCAAAAAAGGGCTTTACAGGCATCCTAGACCCCCTAAAGTCCAGAAAATGTTGGTGGCCCACAAATGGTGTCAGAGAGCTCTGATTGTCCCAAAAACATTTGCAGCCTGAAAGGGGCATTAACCCGCATACTAGACCACTGAAATTCCCAAAAATATTTTTGTCACGAAATATGCATCCTACACCCCCGAATGTTCAGGAAATGTTGGCAGCTCAAAAAAGGCCTTAAAATGCATTTTAGGCCTGCAAAAATGTAGAAAACTTTGGAGCCCCAAAAAAGGGCTTTACAGGCATCCTAGACCCCCTAAAGTCCAGAAAATGTTGGTGTCCCACAAATGGTGTCAGAGACCTCTGATTGTCCCAAAAACACTTGCAGCCTGAAAGGGGCATTAAACCAAATCCTAGACCACGGAAATTCCCAAAAATATTTTTGTCACGAAATATGCATCCTACACCCCTGAAGGTTCAGAAAATGTTGGCAGCCCAAAAAAGGCCTTAAAATGCATTTTAGGCCTGCAAAAATGTTGAAAACTTTGGAGGCCCAAAAAAGGGCTTTACAGGCATCCTAGACCCCCTAAAGTCCAGAAAATGTTGGTGGCCCACAAATGGTGTCAGAGAGCTCTGATTGTCCCAAAAACACTTGCAGCCTGAAAGGGGCATTAAACCAAATCCTAGACCACGGAAATTCCCAAAATTATTTTTGTCACGAAATATGCATCCTGCACCAACGAATGTTCAGGAAATGTTGGCAGCTCAAAAAAGGCCTTAAAATGCATTTTAGGCCTGCAAAAATGTAGAAAACTTTGGAGGCCCAAAAAAGGGCTTTACAGGCATCCTAGACCCCCTAAAGTCCAGAAAATGTTGGTGGCCCACAAATGGTGTCAGAGAGCTCTGATTGTCCCAAAAACATTTGCAGCCTGAAAGGGGCATTAACCCGCATACTAGACCACTGAAATTCCCAAAAATATTTTTGTCACGAAATATGCATCCTACACCCCCGAATGTTCAGGAAATGTTGGCAGCTCAAAAAAGGCCTTAAAATGCATTTTAGGCCTGCAAAAATGTAGAAATCTTTGGAGGCCCAAAAAAGGGCTTTACAGGCATCCTAGACCCCCTAAAGTCCAGAAAATGTTGGTGGCCCACAAATGGTGTCAGAGAGCTCTGATTGTCCCAAAAACATTTGCAGCCTGAAAGGGGCATTAACCCGCATACTAGACCACTGAAATTCCCAAAAATATTTTTGTCACGAAATATGCATCCTACACCCGAATGTTCAGGAAATGTTGGTAGCTCAAAAAAGGCCTTAAAATGCATTTTAGGCCTGCAAAAATGTAGAAAACTTTGGAGGCCCAAAAAAGGGCTTTTCAGGCATCCTAGACCCCCTAAAGTCAAGAAAATGTTGGTGTCCCACAAATGGTGTCAGAGACCTCTGATTGTCCCAAAAACACTTGCAGCCTGAAAGGTGCATTAAACCAAATCCTAGACCACGGAAATTCCCAAAAATATTTTTGTCACGAAATATGCATCCTACACCCCTGAAAGTTCAGAAAATGTTGGCAGCCCAAAAAAGTCCTTAAAATGCATTTTAGGCCTGCAAAAATGTTGAAAACTTTGGAGGCCCAAAAAAGGGCTTTACAGGCATCCTAGACCCCCTAAAGTCCAGAAAATGTTGGTGGCCCACAAATGGTGTCAGAGAGCTCTGATTGTCCCAAAAACATTTGCAGCCTGAAAGGGGCATTAACCCGCATACTAGACCACTGAAATTCCCAAAAATATTTTTGTCACGAAATATGCATCCTACACCCCCGTATGTTCAGGAAATGTTGGCAGCTCAAAAAAGGCCTTAAAATGCATTTTAGGCCTGCAAAAATGTAGAAAACTTTGGAGCCCCAAAAAAGGGCTTTATAGGCATCCTAGACCCCCTAAAGTCCAGAAAATGTTGGTGTCCCACAAATGGTGTCAGAGACCTCTGATTGTCCCAAAAACACTTGCAGCCTGAAAGGGGCATTAAACCAAATCCTAGACCACGGAAATTCCCAAAAATATTTTAGTCACGAAATATGCATCCTACACCCCTGAAAGTTCAGAAAATGTTGGCAGCCCAAAAAAGGCCTTAAAATGCATTTTAGGCCTGCAAAAATGTAGAAAACTTTGGAGGCCCAAAAAAGGGCTTTACAGGCATCCTAGACCCCCTAAAGTCCAGAAAATGTTGGTGGCCCACAAATGGTGTCAGAGACCTCTGATTGTCCCAAAATCATTTGCAGCCTGAAAGGGGCATTAACCCGCATACTAGACCACTGAAATTCCCAAAAATATTTTTGTCACGAAATATGCATCCTACACCCCCGAATGTTCAGGAAATGTTGGCAGCTCAAAAAAGGCCTTAAAATGCATTTTAGGCCTGCAAAAATGTAGAAATCTTTGGAGGCCCAAAAAAGGGCTTTACAGGCATCCTAGACCCCCTAAAGTCCAGAAAATGTTGGTGGCCCACAAATGGTGTCAGAGAGCTCTGATTGTCCCAAAAACATTTGCAGCCTGAAAGGGGCATTAACCCGCATACTAGACCACTGAAATTCCCAAAAATATTTTTGTCACGAAATATGCATCCTACACCCCCGAATGTTCAGGAAATGTTGGCAGCTCAAAAAAGGCCTTAAAATGCATTTTAGGCCTGCAAAAATGTAGAAATCTTTGGAGGCCCAAAAAATGGCTTTACAGGCATCCTAGACCCCCTAAAGTCCAGAAAATGTTGGTGGCCCACAAATGGTGTCAGAGAGCTCTGATTGTCCCAAAAACATTTGCAGCCTGAAAGGGGCATTAACCCGCATACTAGACCACTGAAATTCCCAAAAATATTTTTGTCACGAAATATGCATCCTACACCCCCGAATGTTCAGGAAATGTTGGCAGCTCAAAAAAGGCCTTAAAATGCATTTTAGGCCTGCAAAAATGTAGAAATCTTTGGAGGCCCAAAAAAGGGCTTTACAGGCATCCTAGACCCCCTAAAGTCCAGAAAATGTTGGTGGCCCACAAATGGTGTCAGAGACCTCTGATTGTCCCAAAAACACTTGCAGCCTGAAAGGGGCATTAAACCAAATCCTAGACCACGGAAATTCCCAAAAATATTTTTGTCACGAAATATGCATCCTACACCCCTGAAAGTTCAGAAAATGTTGGCAGCCCAAAAAAGTCCTTAAAATGCATTTTAGGCCTGCAAAAATGTAGAAAACTTTGGAGGCCCAAAAAAGGGCTTTACAGGCATCCTAGACCCCCTAAAGTCCAGAAAATGTTGGTGGCCCACAAATGGTGTCAGAGAGCTCTGATTGTCCCAAAAACATTTGCAGCCTGAAAGGGGCATTAACCCGCATACTAGACCACTGAAATTCCCCAAAAAATATTTGTCACGAAATATGCATCCTACACCCCCGAATGTTCAGGAAATGTTGGCAGCTCAAAAAAGGCCTTAAAATGCATTTTAGGCCTGCAAAAATGTAGAAAACTTTGGAGCCCCAAAAAAGGGCTTTACAGGCATCCTAGACCCCCTAAAGTCCAGAAAATGTTGGTGTCCCACAAATGGTGTCAGAGACCTCTGATTGTCCCAAAAACACTTGCAGCCTGAAAGGGGCATTAAACCAAATCCTAGACCACGGAAATTCCCAAAAATATTTTAGTCACGAAATATGCATCCTACACCCCTGAAAGTTCAGAAAATGTTGGCAGCCCAAAAAAGGCCTTAAAATGCATTTTAGGCCTGTAAAAATGTAGAAAACTTTGGAGGCCCAAAAAAGGGCTTTACAGGCATCCTAGACCCCCTAAAGTCCAGACAATGTTGGTGGCCCAATAACTGTGTCAGAGAGCTCTGATTGTCCCAAAATCATTTGCAGCCTGAAAGGGGCATTAACCCGCATACTAGACCACTGAAATTCCCAAAAATATTTTTGTCACGAAATATGCATCCTACACCCCCGAATGTTCAGGAAATGTTGGCAGCTCAAAAAAGGCCTTAAAATGCATTTTAGGCCTGCAAAAATGTAGAAAACTTTGGAGGCCCAAAAAAGGGCTTTACAGGCATCCTAGACCCCCTAAAGTCCAGACAATGTTGGTGGCCCAATAACTGTGTCAGAGAGCTCTGATTGTCCCAAAATCATTTGCAGCCTGAAAGGGGCATTAACCCGCATACTAGACCACTGAAATTCCCAAAAATATTTTTGTCACGAAATATGCATCCTACACCCCCGAATGTTCAGGAAATGTTGGCAGCTCAAAAAAGGCCTTAAAATGCATTTTAGGCCTGCAAAAATGTAGAAATCTTTGGAGGCCCAAAAAAGGGCTTTACAGGCATCCTAGACCCCCTAAAGTCCAGAAAATGTTGGTGGCCTACAAATGGTGTCAGAGAGCTCTGATTGTCCCAAAAACATTTGCAGCCTGAAAGGGGCATTAACCCGCATACCAGACCACTGAAATTCCCAAAAATATTTTTGTCACGAAATATGCATCCTACACCCCCGAATGTTCAGGAAATGTTGGCAGCTCAAAAAAGGCCTTAAAATGCATTTTAGGCCTGCAAAAATGTAGAAAACTTTGGAGCCCCAAAAAAGGGCTTTACAGGCATCCTAGACCCCCTAAAGTCCAGAAAATGTTGGTGTCCCACAAATGGTGTCAGGGACCTCTGATTGTCCCAAAAACACTTGCAGCCTGAAAGGGGCATTAAACCAAATCCTAGACCACGGAAATTCCCAAAAATATTTTTGTCACGAAATATGCATCCTACACCCCTGAAAGTTCAGAAAATGTTGGCAGCCCAAAAAAGGCCTTAAAATGCATTTTAGGCCTGCAAAAATGTAGAAAACTTTGGAGGCCCAAAAAAGGGCTTTACAGGCATCCTAGACCCCCTAAAGTCCAGAAAATGTTGGTGGCCCACAAATGGTGTCAGAGAGCTCTGATTGTCCCAAAAACATTTGCAGCCTGAAAGGGGCATTAACCCGCATACTAGACCACTGAAATTCCCAAAAATATTTTTGTCACGAAATATGCATCCTACACCCCCGAATGTTCAGGAAATGTTGGCAGCTCAAAAAAGGCCTTAAAATGCATTTTAGGCCTGCAAAAATGTAGAAAACTTTGGAGCCCCAAAAAAGGGCTTTACAGGCATCCTAGACCCCCTAAAGTCCAGAAAATGTTGGTGTCCCACAAATGGTGTCAGAGACCTCTGATTGTCCCAAAAACACTTGCAGCCTGAAAGGGGCATTAAACCAAATCCTAGACCACGGAAATTCCCAAAAATATTTTTGTCACGAAATATGCATCCTACACCCCTGAAGGTTCAGAAAATGTTGGCAGCCCAAAAAAGGCCTTAAAATGCATTTTAGGCCTGCAAAAATGTAGAAAACTTTGGAGGCCCAAAAAAGGGCTTTACAGGCATCCTAGACCCCCTAATTCCAGAAAATGTTGGTGGCCCACAAATGGTGTCAGAGACCTCTGATTGTCCCAAAAACACTTGCAGCCTGAAAGGGGCATTAAACCAAATCCTAGACCACGGAAATTCCGAAAATTATTTTTGTCACGAAATATGCATCCTGCACCAACGAATGTTCAGGAAATGTTGGCAGCTCAAAAAAGGCCTTAAAATGCATTTTAGGCCTGCAAAAATGTAGAAAACTTTGGAGGCCCAAAAAAGGGCTTTACAGGCATCCTAGACCCCCTAAAGTCCAGAAAATGTTGGTGGCCCACAAATGGTGTCAGAGAGCTCTGATTGTCCCAAAAACATTTGCAGCCTGAAAGGGGCATTAACCCGCATACTAGACCACTGAAATTCCCAAAAATATTTTTGTCACGAAATATGCATCCTACACCCCGAATGTTCAGGAAATGTTGGTAGCTCAAAAAAGGCCTTAAAATGCATTTTAGGCCTGCAAAAATGTAGAAAACTTTGGAGGCCCAAAAAAGGGCTTTACAGGCATCCTAGACCCCCTAAAGTCAAGAAAATGTTGGTGTCCCACAAATGGTGTCAGAGACCTCTGATTGTCCCAAAAACACTTGCAGCCTGAAAGGGGCATTAAACCAAATCCTAGACCACGGAAATTCCCAAAAATATTTTTGTCACGAAATATGCATCCTACACCCCTGAAAGTTCAGAAAATGTTGGCAGCCCAAAAAAGTCCTTAAAATGCATTTTAGGCCTGCAAAAATGTTGAAAACTTTGGAGGCCCAAAAAAGGGCTTTACAGGCATCCTAGACCCCCTAAAGTCCAGAAAATGTTGGTGGCCCACAAATGGTGTCAGAGAGCTCTGATTGTCCCAAAAACATTTGCAGCCTGAAAGGGGCATTAACCCGCATACTAGACCACTGAAATTCCCAAAAATATTTTTGTCACGAAATATGCATCCTACACCCCCGAATGTTCAGGAAATGTTGGCAGCTCAAAAAAGGCCTTAAAATGCATTTTAGGCCTGCAAAAATGTAGAAATCTTTGGAGGCCCAAAAAAGGGCTTTACAGGCATCCTAGACCCCCTAAAGTCCAGAAAATGTTGGTGGCCTACAAATGGTGTCAGAGAGCTCTGATTGTCCCAAAAACATTTGCAGCCTGAAAGGGGCATTAACCCGCATACCAGACCACTGAAATTCCCAAAAATATTTTTGTCACGAAATATGCATCCTACACCCCCGAATGTTCAGGAAATGTTGGAAGCTCAAAAAAGGCCTTAAAATGCATTTTAGGCCTGCAAAAATGTAGAAAACTTTGGAGCCCCAAAAAAGGGCTTTACAGGCATCCTAGACCCCCTAAAGTCCAGAAAATGTTGGTGGCCCACAAATGGTGTCAGAGAGCTCTGATTGTCCCAAAAACATTTGCAGCCTGAAAGGGGCATTAACCCGCATACTAGACCACTGAAATTCCCAAAAATATTTTTGTCACGAAATATGCATCCTACACCCCCGAATGTTCAGGAAATGTTGGCAGATCAAAAAAGGCCTTAAAATGCATTTTAGGCCTGCAAAAATGTAGAAATCTTTGGAGGCCCAAAAAAGGGCTTTACAGGCATCCTAGACCCCCTAAAGTCCAGAAAATGTTGGTGGCCTACAAATGGTGTCAGAGAGCTCTGATTGTCCCAAAAACATTTGCAGCCTGAAAGGGGCATTAACCCGCATACCAGACCACTGAAATTCCCAAAAATATTTTTGTCACGAAATATGCATCCTACACCCCCGAATGTTCAGGAAATGTTGGCAGCTCAAAAAAGGCCTTAAAATGCATTTTAGGCCTGCAAAAATGTAGAAAACTTTGGAGCCCCAAAAAAGGGCTTTACAGGCATCCTAGACCCCCTAAAGTCCAGAAAATGTTGGTGTCCCACAAATGGTGTCAGAGACCTCTGATTGTCCCAAAAACACTTGCAGCCTGAAAGGGGCATTAAACCAAATCCTAGACCACGGAAATTCCCAAAAATATTTTTGTCACGAAATATGCATCCTACACCCCTGAAAGTTCAGAAAATGTTGGCAGCCCAAAAAAGGCCTTAAAATGCATTTTAGGCCTGCAAAAATGTAGAAAACTTTGGAGGCCCAAAAAAGGGCTTTACAGGCATCCTAGACCCCCTAAAGTCCAGAAAATGTTGGTGGCCCACAAATGGTGTCAGAGAGCTCTGATTGTCCCAAAAACATTTGCAGCCTGAAAGGGGCATTAACCCGCATACTAGACCACTGAAATTCCCAAAAATATTTTTGTCACGAAATATGCATCCTACACCCCCGAATATTCAGGAAATGTTGGCAGCTCAAAAAAGGCCTTAAAATGCATTTTAGGCCTGCAAAAATGTAGAAAACTTTGGAGCCCCAAAAAAGGGCTTTACAGGCATCCTAGACCCCCTAAAGTCCAGAAAATGTTGGTGTCCCACAAATGGTGTCAGAGACCTCTGATTGTCCCAAAAACACTTGCAGCCTGAAAGGGGCATTAAACCAAATCCTAGACCACGGAAATTCCCAAAAATATTTTTGTCACGAAATATGCATCCTACACCCCTGAAGGTTCAGAAAATGTTGGCAGCCCAAAAAAGGCCTTAAAATGCATTTTAGGCCTGCAAAAATGTAGAAAACTTTGGAGGCCCAAAAAAGGGCTTTACAGGCATCCTAGACCCCCTAATTCCAGAAAATGTTGGTGGCCCACAAATGGTGTCAGAGACCTCTGATTGTCCCAAAAACACTTGCAGCCTGAAAGGGGCATTAAACCAAATCCTAGACCACGGAAATTCCCAAAATTATTTTTGTCACGAAATATGCATCCTGCACCAACGAATGTTCAGGAAATGTTGGCAGGTCAAAAAAGGCCTTAAAATGCATTTTAGGCCTGCAAAAATGTAGAAAACTTTGGAGGCCCAAAAAAGGGCTTTACAGGCATCCTAGACCCCCTAAAGTCCAGAAAATGTTGGTGGCCCACAAATGGTGTCAGAGAGCTCTGATTGTCCCAAAAACATTTGCAGCCTGAAAGGGGCATTAACCCGCATACTAGACCACTGAAATTCCCAAAAATATTTTTGTCACGAAATATGCATCCTACACCCCGAATGTTCAGGAAATGTTGGTAGCTCAAAAAAGGCCTTAAAATGCATTTTAGGCCTGCAAAAATGTAGAAAACTTCGGAGGCCCAAAAAAGGGCTTTACAGGCATCCTAGACCCCCTAAAGTCAAGAAAATGTTGGTGTCCCACAAATGGTGTCAGAGACCTCTGATTGTCCCAAAAACACTTGCAGCCTGAAAGGGGCATTAAACCAAATCCTAGACCACGGAAATTCCCAAAAATATTTTTGTCACGAAATATGCATCCTACACCCCTGAAAGTTCAGAAAATGTTGGCAGCCCAAAAAAGTCCTTAAAATGCATTTTAGGCCTGCAAAAATGTTGAAAACTTTGGAGGCCCAAAAAAGGGCTTTACAGGCATCCTAGACCCCCTAAAGTCCAGAAAATGTTGGTGGCCCACAAATGGTGTCAGAGAGCTCTGATTGTCCCAAAAACATTTGCAGCCTGAAAGGGGCATTAACCCGCATACTAGACCACTGAAATTCCCAAAAATATTTTTGTCACGAAATATGCATCCTACACCCCCGAATGTTCAGGAAATGTTGGCAGCTCAAAAAAGGCCTTAAAATGCATTTTAGGCCTGCAAAAATGTAGAAAACTTTGGAGCCCCAAAAAAGGGCTTTACAGGCATCCTAGACCCCCTAAAGTCCAGAAAATGTTGGTGTCCCACAAATGGTGTCAGAGACCTCTGATTGTCCCAAAAACACTTGCAGCCTGAAAGGGGCATTAAACCAAATCCTAGACCACGGAAATTCCCAAAAATATTTTTGTCACGAAATATGCATCCTACACCCCTGAAAGTTCAGAAAATGTTGGCAGCCCAAAAAAGGCCTTAAAATGCATTTTAGGCCTGCAAAAATGTAGAAAACTTTGGAGGCCCAAAAAAGGGCTTTACAGGCATCCTAGACCCCCTAAAGTCCAGAAAATGTTGGTGGCCCACAAATGGTGTCAGAGAGCTCTGATTGTCCCAAAAACATTTGCAGCCTGAAAGGGGCATTAACCCGCATACTAGACCACTGAAATTCCCAAAAATATTTTTGTCACGAAATATGCATCCTACACCCCCGAATGTTCAGGAAATGTTGGCAGCTCAAAAAAGGCCTTAAAATGCATTTTAGGCCTGCAAAAATGTAGAAAACTTTGGAGCCCCAAAAAAGGGCTTTACAGGCATCCTAGACCCCCTAAAGTCCAGAAAATGTTGGTGTCCCACAAATGGTGTCAGAGACCTCTGATTGTCCCAAAAACACTTGCAGCCTGAAAGGGGCATTAAACCAAATCCTAGACCACGGAAATTCCCAAAAATATTTTTGTCACGAAATATGCATCCTACACCCCTGAAGGTTCAGAAAATGTTGGCAGCCCAAAAAAGGCCTTAAAATGCATTTTAGGCCTGCAAAAATGTAGAAAACTTTGGAGGCCCAAAAAAGGGCTTTACAGGCATCCTAGACCCCCTAATTCCAGAAAATGTTGGTGGCCCACAAATGGTGTCAGAGACCTCTGATTGTCCCAAAAACACTTGCAGCCTGAAAGGGGCATTAAACCAAATCCTAGACCACGGAAATTCCGAAAATTATTTTTGTCACGAAATATGCATCCTGCACCAACGAATGTTCAGGAAATGTTGGCAGCTCAAAAAAGGCCTTAAAATGCATTTTAGGCCTGCAAAAATGTAGAAAACTTTGGAGGCCCAAAAAAGGGCTTTACAGGCATCCTAGACCCCCTAAAGTCCAGAAAATGTTGGTGGCCCACAAATGGTGTCAGAGAGCTCTGATTGTCCCAAAAACATTTGCAGCCTGAAAGGGGCATTAACCCGCATACTAGACCACTGAAATTCCCAAAAATATTTTTGTCACGAAATATGCATCCTACACCCCCGAATGTTCAGGAAATGTTGGCAGCTCAAAAAAGGCCTTAAAATGCATTTTAGGCCTGCAAAAATGTAGAAATCTTTGGAGGCCCAAAAAAGGGCTTTACAGGCATCCTAGACCCCCTAAAGTCCAGAAAATGTTGGTGGCCCACAAATGGTGTCAGAGAGCTCTGATTGTCCCAAAAACATTTGCAGCCTGAAAGGGGCATTAACCCGCATACTAGACCACTGAAATTCCCAAAAATATTTTTGTCACGAAATATGCATCCTACACCCCCGAATGTTCAGGAAATGTTGGCAGCTCAAAAAAGGCCTTAAAATACATTTTAGGCCTGCAAAAATGTAGAAATCTTTGGAGGCCCAAAAAAGGGCTTTACAGGCATCCTAGACCCCCTAAAGTCCAGAAAATGTTGGTGGCCTACAAATGGTGTCAGAGAGCTCTGATTGTCCCAAAAACATTTGCAGCCTGAAAGGGGCATTAACCCGCATACCAGACCACTGAAATTCCCAAAAATATTTTTGTCACGAAATATGCATCCTACACCCCCGAATGTTCAGGAAATGTTGGCAGCTCAAAAAAGGCCTTAAAATGCATTTTAGGCCTGCAAAAATGTAGAAAACTTTGGAGCCCCAAAAAAGGGCTTTACAGGCATCCTAGACCCCCTAAAGTCCAGAAAATGTTGGTGTCCCACAAATGGTGTCAGAGACCTCTGATTGTCCCAAAAACACTTGCAGCCTGAAAGGGGCATTAAACCAAATCCTAGACCACGGAAATTCCCAAAAATATTTTAGTCACGAAATATGCATCCTACACCCCTGAAAGTTCAGAAAATGTTGGCAGCCCAAAAAAGGCCTTAAAATGCATTTTAGGCCTGCAAAAATGTAGAAAACTTTGGAGGCCCAAAAAAGGGCTTTACAGGCATCCTAGACCCCCTAAAGTCCAGAAAATGTTGGTGGCCCACAAATGGTGTCAGAGACCTCTGATTGTCCCAAAAACACTTGCAGCCTGAAAGGGGCATTAAACCAAATCCTAGACCACGGAAATTCCCAAAATTATTTTTGTCACGAAATATGCATCCTGCACCCCCGAATGTTCAGGAAATGTTGGCAGCTCAAAAAAGGCCTTAAAATGCATTTTAGGCCTGCAAAAATGTAGAAAACTTTGGAGGCCCAAAAAAGGGCTTTACAGGCATCCTAGACCCCCTAAAGTCCAGACAATGTTGGTGGCCCAATAACTGTGTCAGAGAGCTCTGATTGTCCCAAAATCATGTGCAGCCTGAAAGGGGCATTAACCCGCATACTAGACCACTGAAATTCCCAAAAATATTTTTGTCACGAAATATGCATCCTACACCCCCGAATGTTCAGGAAATGTTGGCAGCTCAAAAAAGGCCTTAAAATGCATTTTAGGCCTGCAAAAATGTAGAAAACTTTGGAGCCCCAAAAAAGGGCTTTACAGGCATCCTAGACCCCCTAAAGTCCAGAAAATGTTGGTGGCCCACAAATGGTGTCAGAGAGCTCTGATTGTCCCAAAAACATTTGCAGCCTGAAAGGGGCATTAACCCGCATACTAGACCACTGAAATTCCCAAAAATATTTTTGTCACGAAATATGCATCCTACACCCCCGAATGTTCAGGAAATGTTGGCAGCTCAAAAAAGGCCTTAAAATGCATTTTAGGCCTGCAAAAATGTAGAAATCTTTGGAGGCCCAAAAAAGGGCTTTACAGGCATCCTAGACCCCCTAAAGTCCAGAAAATGTTGGTGGCCTACAAATGGTGTCAGAGAGCTCTGATTGTCCCAAAAACATTTGCAGCCTGAAAGGGGCATTAACCCGCATACCAGACCACTGAAATTCCCAAAAATATTTTTGTCACGAAATATGCATCCTACACCCCCGAATGTTCAGGAAATGTTGGCAGCTCAAAAAAGGCCTTAAAATGCATTTTAGGCCTGCAAAAATGTAGAAAACTTTGGAGCCCCAAAAAAGGGCTTTACAGGCATCCTAGACCCCCTAAAGTCCAGAAAATGTTGGTGTCCCACAAATGGTGTCAGAGACCTCTGATTGTCCCAAAAACACTTGCAGCCTGAAAGGGGCATTAAACCAAATCCTAGACCACGGAAATTCCCAAAAATATTTTTGTCACGAAATATGCATCCTACACCCCTGAAAGTTCAGAAAATGTTGGCAGCCCAAAAAAGGCCTTAAAATGCATTTTAGGCCTGCAAAAATGTAGAAAACTTTGGAGGCCCAAAAAAGGGCTTTACAGGCATCCTAGACCCCCTAAAGTCCAGAAAATGTTGGTGGCCCACAAATGGTGTCAGAGAGCTCTGATTGTCCCAAAAACATTTGCAGCCTGAAAGGGGCATTAACCCGCATACTAGACCACTGAAATTCCCAAAAATATTTTTGTCACGAAATATGCATCCTACACCCCCGAATATTCAGGAAATGTTGGCAGCTCAAAAAAGGCCTTAAAATGCATTTTAGGCCTGCAAAAATGTAGAAAACTTTGGAGCCCCAAAAAAGGGCTTTACAGGCATCCTAGACCCCCTAAAGTCCAGAAAATGTTGGTGTCCCACAAATGGTGTCAGAGACCTCTGATTGTCCCAAAAACACTTGCAGCCTGAAAGGGGCATTAAACCAAATCCTAGACCACGGAAATTCCCAAAAATATTTTTGTCACGAAATATGCATCCTACACCCCTGAAGGTTCAGAAAATGTTGGCAGCCCAAAAAAGGCCTTAAAATGCATTTTAGGCCTGCAAAAATGTAGAAAACTTTGGAGGCCCAAAAAAGGGCTTTACAGGCATCCTAGACCCCCTAATTCCAGAAAATGTTGGTGGCCCACAAATGGTGTCAGAGACCTCTGATTGTCCCAAAAACACTTGCAGCCTGAAAGGGGCATTAAACCAAATCCTAGACCACGGAAATTCCCAAAATTATTTTTGTCACGAAATATGCATCCTGCACCAACGAATGTTCAGGAAATGTTGGCAGGTCAAAAAAGGCTTTAAAATGCATTTTAGGCCTGCAAAAATGTAGAAAACTTTGGAGGCCCAAAAAAGGGCTTTACAGGCATCCTAGACCCCCTAAAGTCCAGAAAATGTTGGTGGCCCACAAATGGTGTCAGAGAGCTCTGATTGTCCCAAAAACATTTGCAGCCTGAAAGGGGCATTAACCCGCATACTAGACCACTGAAATTCCCAAAAATATTTTTGTCACGAAATATGCATCCTACACCCCCGAATGTTCAGGAAATGTTGGCAGCTCAAAAAAGGCCTTAAAATGCATTTTAGGCCTGCAAAAATGTAGAAATCTTTGGAGGCCCAAAAAAGGGCTTTACAGGCATCCTAGACCCCCTAAAGTCCAGAAAATGTTGGTGGCCCACAAATGGTGTCAGAGAGCTCTGATTGTCCCAAAAACATTTGCAGCCTGAAAGGGGCATTAACCCGCATACTAGACCACTGAAATTCCCAAAAATATTTTTGTCACGAAATATGCATCCTACACCCCGAATGTTCAGGAAATGTTGGTAGCTCAAAAAAGGCCTTAAAATGCATTTTAGGCCTGCAAAAATGTAGAAAACTTCGGAGGCCCAAAAAAGGGCTTTACAGGCATCCTAGACCCCCTAAAGTCAAGAAAATGTTGGTGTCCCACAAATGGTGTCAGAGACCTCTGATTGTCCCAAAAACACTTGCAGCCTGAAAGGGGCATTAAACCAAATCCTAGACCACGGAAATTCCCAAAAATATTTTTGTCACGAAATATGCATCCTACACCCCTGAAAGTTCAGAAAATGTTGGCAGCCCAAAAAAGTCCTTAAAATGCATTTTAGGCCTGCAAAAATGTTGAAAACTTTGGAGGCCCAAAAAAGGGCTTTACAGGCATCCTAGACCCCCTAAAGTCCAGAAAATGTTGGTGGCCCACAAATGGTGTCAGAGAGCTCTGATTGTCCCAAAAACATTTGCAGCCTGAAAGGGGCATTAACCCGCATACTAGACCACTGAAATTCCCAAAAATATTTTTGTCACGAAATATGCATCCTACACCCCCGAATGTTCAGGAAATGTTGGCAGCTCAAAAAAGGCCTTAAAATGCATTTTAGGCCTGCAAAAATGTAGAAAACTTTGGAGCCCCAAAAAAGGGCTTTACAGGCATCCTAGACCCCCTAAAGTCCAGAAAATGTTGGTGTCCCACAAATGGTGTCAGAGACCTCTGATTGTCCCAAAAACACTTGCAGCCTGAAAGGGGCATTAAACCAAATCCTAGACCACGGAAATTCCCAAAAATATTTTTGTCACGAAATATGCATCCTACACCCCTGAAAGTTCAGAAAATGTTGGCAGCCCAAAAAAGGCCTTAAAATGCATTTTAGGCCTGCAAAAATGTAGAAAACTTTGGAGGCCCAAAAAAGGGCTTTACAGGCATCCTAGACCCCCTAAAGTCCAGAAAATGTTGGTGGCCCACAAATGGTGTCAGAGAGCTCTGATTGTCCCAAAAACATTTGCAGCCTGAAAGGGGCATTAACCCGCATACTAGACCACTGAAATTCCCAAAAATATTTTTGTCACGAAATATGCATCCTACACCCCCGAATGTTCAGGAAATGTTGGCAGCTCAAAAAAGGCCTTAAAATGCATTTTAGGCCTGCAAAAATGTAGAAAACTTTGGAGCCCCAAAAAAGGGCTTTACAGGCATCCTAGACCCCCTAAAGTCCAGAAAATGTTGGTGTCCCACAAATGGTGTCAGAGACCTCTGATTGTCCCAAAAACACTTGCAGCCTGAAAGGGGCATTAAACCAAATCCTAGACCACGGAAATTCCCAAAAATATTTTTGTCACGAAATATGCATCCTACACCCCTGAAGGTTCAGAAAATGTTGGCAGCCCAAAAAAGGCCTTAAAATGCATTTTAGGCCTGCAAAAATGTAGAAAACTTTGGAGGCCCAAAAAAGGGCTTTACAGGCATCCTAGACCCCCTAATTCCAGAAAATGTTGGTGGCCCACAAATGGTGTCAGAGACCTCTGATTGTCCCAAAAACACTTGCAGCCTGAAAGGGGCATTAAACCAAATCCTAGACCACGGAAATTCCGAAAATTATTTTTGTCACGAAATATGCATCCTGCACCAACGAATGTTCAGGAAATGTTGGCAGCTCAAAAAAGGCCTTAAAATGCATTTTAGGCCTGCAAAAATGTAGAAAACTTTGGAGGCCCAAAAAAGGGCTTTACAGGCATCCTAGACCCCCTAAAGTCCAGAAAATGTTGGTGGCCCACAAATGGTGTCAGAGAGCTCTGATTGTCCCAAAAACATTTGCAGCCTGAAAGGGGCATTAACCCGCATACTAGACCACTGAAATTCCCAAAAATATTTTTGTCACGAAATATGCATCCTACACCCCCGAATGTTCAGGAAATGTTGGCAGCTCAAAAAAGGCCTTAAAATGCATTTTAGGCCTGCAAAAATGTAGAAATCTTTGGAGGCCCAAAAAAGGGCTTTACAGGCATCCTAGACCCCCTAAAGTCCAGAAAATGTTGGTGGCCCACAAATGGTGTCAGAGAGCTCTGATTGTCCCAAAAACATTTGCAGCCTGAAAGGGGCATTAACCCGCATACTAGACCACTGAAATTCCCAAAAATATTTTTGTCACGAAATATGCATCCTACACCCCCGAATGTTCAGGAAATGTTGGCAGCTCAAAAAAGGCCTTAAAATACATTTTAGGCCTGCAAAAATGTAGAAATCTTTGGAGGCCCAAAAAAGGGCTTTACAGGCATCCTAGACCCCCTAAAGTCCAGAAAATGTTGGTGGCCTACAAATGGTGTCAGAGAGCTCTGATTGTCCCAAAAACATTTGCAGCCTGAAAGGGGCATTAACCCGCATACCAGACCACTGAAATTCCCAAAAATATTTTTGTCACGAAATATGCATCCTACACCCCCGAATGTTCAGGAAATGTTGGCAGCTCAAAAAAGGCCTTAAAATGCATTTTAGGCCTGCAAAAATGTAGAAAACTTTGGAGCCCCAAAAAAGGGCTTTACAGGCATCCTAGACCCCCTAAAGTCCAGAAAATGTTGGTGTCCCACAAATGGTGTCAGAGACCTCTGATTGTCCCAAAAACACTTGCAGCCTGAAAGGGGCATTAAACCAAATCCTAGACCACGGAAATTCCCAAAAATATTTTAGTCACGAAATATGCATCCTACACCCCTGAAAGTTCAGAAAATGTTGGCAGCCCAAAAAAGGCCTTAAAATGCATTTTAGGCCTGCAAAAATGTAGAAAACTTTGGAGGCCCAAAAAAGGGCTTTACAGGCATCCTAGACCCCCTAAAGTCCAGAAAATGTTGGTGGCCCACAAATGGTGTCAGAGACCTCTGATTGTCCCAAAAACACTTGCAGCCTGAAAGGGGCATTAAACCAAATCCTAGACCACGGAAATTCCCAAAATTATTTTTGTCACGAAATATGCATCCTGCACCCCCGAATGTTCAGGAAATGTTGGCAGCTCAAAAAAGGCCTTAAAATGCATTTTAGGCCTGCAAAAATGTAGAAAACTTTGGAGGCCCAAAAAAGGGCTTTACAGGCATCCTAGACCCCCTAAAGTCCAGACAATGTTGGTGGCCCAATAACTGTGTCAGAGAGCTCTGATTGTCCCAAAATCATGTGCAGCCTGAAAGGGGCATTAACCCGCATACTAGACCACTGAAATTCCCAAAAATATTTTTGTCACGAAATATGCATCCTACACCCCCGAATGTTCAGGAAATGTTGGCAGCTCAAAAAAGGCCTTAAAATGCATTTTAGGCCTGCAAAAATGTAGAAATCTTTGGAGGCCCAAAAAAGGGCTTTACAGGCATCCTAGACCCCCTAAAGTCCAGAAAATGTTGGTGGCCCACAAATGGTGTCAGAGAGCTCTGATTGTCCCAAAAACATTTGCAGCCTGAAAGGGGCATTAACCCGCATACTAGACCACTGAAATTCCCAAAAATATTTTTGTCACGAAATATGCATCCTACACCCCCGAATGTTCAGGAAATGTTGGCAGCTCAAAAAAGTCCTTAAAATGCATTTTAGGCCTGCAAAAATGTAGAAATCTTTGGAGGCCCAAAAAAGGGCTTTACAGGCATCCTAGACCCCCTAAAGTCCAGAAAATGTTGGTGGCCCACAAATGGTGTCAGAGAGCTCTGATTGTCCCAAAAACATTTGCAGCCTGAAAGGGGCATTAACCCGCATACTAGACCACTGAAATTCCCAAAAATATTTTTGTCACGAAATATGCATCCTACACCCCCGAATGTTCAGGAAATGTTGGCAGCTCAAAAAAGTCCTTAAAATGCATTTTAGGCCTGCAAAAATGTAGAAATCTTTGGAGGCCCAAAAAAGGGCTTTACAGGCATCCTAGACCCCCTAAAGTCAAGAAAATGTTGGTGTCCCACAAATGGTGTCAGAGACCTCTGATTGTCCCAAAAACACTTGCATCCTGAAAGGGGCATTAAACCAAATCCTAGACCACGGAAATTCCCAAAAATATTTTTGTCACGAAATATGCATCCTGCACCCCTGAAAGTTCAGAAAATGTTGGCAGCCCAAAAAAGTCCTTAAAATGCATTTTAGGCCTGCAAAAATGTTGAAAACTTTGGAGGCCCAAAAAAGGGCTTTACAGGCATCCTAGACCCCCTAAAGTCCAGAAAATGTTGGTGGCCCACAAATGGTGTCAGAGAGCTCTGATTGTCCCAAAAACATTTGCAGCCTGAAAGGGGCATTAACCCGCATACTAGACCACTGAAATTCCCAAAAATATTTTTGTCACGAAATATGCATCCTACACCCCCGAATGTTCAGGAAATGTTGGCAGCTCAAAAAAGGCCTTAAAATGCATTTTAGGCCTGCAAAAATGTAGAAAACTTTGGAGCCCCAAAAAAGGGCTTTACAGGCATCCTAGACCCCCTTAAGTCCAGAAAATGTTGGTGTCCCACAAATGGTGTCAGAGACCTCTGATTGTCCCAAAAACACTTGCAGCCTGAAAGGGGCATTAAACCAAATCCTAGACCACGGAAATTCCCAAAAATATTTTAGTCACGAAATATGCATCCTACACCCCTGAAAGTTCAGAAAATGTTGGCAGCCCAAAAAAGGCCTTAAAATGCATTTTAGGCCTGCAAAAATGTAGAAAACTTTGGAGGCCCAAAAAAGGGCTTTACAGGCATCCTAGACCCCCTAAAGTCCAGAAAATGTTGGTGGCCCACAAATGGTGTCAGAGACCTCTGATTGTCCCAAAAACACTTGCAGCCTGAAAGGGGCATTAAACCAAATCCTAGACCACGGAAATTCCCAAAATTATTTTTGTCACGAAATATGCATCCTGCACCACCGAATGTTCAGGAAATGTTGGCAGCTCAAAAAAGGCCTTAAAATGCATTTTAGGCCTGCAAAAATGTAGAAAACTTTGGAGGCCCAAAAAAGGGCTTTACAGGCATCCTAGACCCCCTAAAGTCCAGACAATGTTGGTGGCCCAATAACTGTGTCAGAGAGCTCTGATTGTCCCAAAATCATTTGCAGCCTGAAAGGGGCATTAACCCGCATACTAGACCACTGAAATTCCCAAAAATATTTTTGTCACGAAATATGCATCCTACACCCCCGAATGTTCAGGAAATGTTGGCAGCTCAAAAAAGGCCTTAAAATGCATTTTAGGCCTGCAAAAATGTAGAAATCTTTGGAGGCCCAAAAAAGGGCTTTACAGGCATCCTAGACCCCCTAAAGTCCAGAAAATGTTGGTGGCCCACAAATGGTGTCAGAGAGCTCTGATTGTCCCAAAAACATTTGCAGCCTGAAAGGGGCATTAACCCGCATACTAGACCACTGAAATTCCCAAAAATATTTTTGTCACGAAATATGCATCCTACACCCCCGAATGTTCAGGAAATGCTGGCAGCTCAAAAAAGGCCTTAAAATGCATTTTAGGCCTGCAAAAATGTAGAAATCTTTGGAGGCCCAAAAAAGGGCTTTACAGGCATCCTAGACCCCCTAAAGTCCAGAAAATGTTGGTGGCCCACAAATGGTGTCAGAGAGCTCTGATTGTCCCAAAAACATTTGCAGCCTGAAAGGGGCATTAACCCGCATACTAGACCACTGAAATTCCCAAAAATATTTTTGTCACGAAATATGCATCCTACACCCCTGAAAGTTCAGAAAATGTTGGCAGCCCAAAAAAGGCCTTAAAATGCATTTTAGGCCTGCAAAAATGTAGAAATCTTTGGAGGCCCAAAAAAGGGCTTTACAGGCATCCTAGACCCCCTAAAGTCCAGAAAATGTTGGTGGCCCACAAATGGTGTCAGAGACCTCTGATTGTCCCAAAAACACTTGCAGCCTGAAAGGGGCATTAAACCAAATCCTAGACCACGGAAATTCCCAAAATTATTTTTGTCACGAAATATGCATCCTGCACCCCCGAATGTTCAGGAAATGTTGGCAGCTCAAAAAAGGCCTTAAAATGCATTTTAGGCCTGCAAAAATGTAGAAAACTTTGGAGGCCCAAAAAAGGGCTTTACAGGCATCCTAGACCCCCTAAAGTCCAGACAATGTTGGTGGCCCAATAACTGTGTCAGAGAGCTCTGATTGTCCCAAAATCATTTGCAGCCTGAAAGGGGCATTAACCCGCATACTAGACCACTGAAATTCCCAAAAATATTTTTGTCACGAAATATGCATCCTACACCCCCGAATGTTCAGGAAATGTTGGCAGCTCAAAAAAGGCCTTAAAATGCATTTTAGGCCTGCAAAAATGTAGAAATCTTTGGAGGCCCAAAAAAGGGCTTTACAGGCATCCTAGACCCCCTAAAGTCCAGAAAATGTTGGTGGCCCACAAATGGTGTCAGAGAGCTCTGATTGTCCCAAAAACATTTGCAGCCTGAAAGGGGCATTAACCCGCATACTAGACCACTGAAATTCCCAAAAATATTTTTGTCACGAAATATGCATCCTACACCCCGAATGTTCAGGAAATGTTGGTAGCTCAAAAAAGGCCTTAAAATGCATTTTAGGCCTGCAAAAATGTAGAAAACTTTGGAGCCCCAAAAAAGGGCTTTACAGGCATCCTAGACCCCCTAAAGTCCAGAAAATGTTGGTGTCCCACAAATGGTGTCAGGGACCTCTGATTGTCCCAAAAACACTTGCAGCCTGAAAGGGGCATTAAACCAAATCCTAGACCACGGAAATTCCCAAAAATATTTTTGTCACGAAATATGCATCCTACACCCCTGAAAGTTCAGAAAATGTTGGCAGCCCAAAAAAGGCCTTAAAATGCATTTTAGGCCTGCAAAAATGTAGAAAACTTTGGAGGCCCAAAAAAGGGCTTTACAGGCATCCTAGACCCCCTAAAGTCCAGAAAATGTTGGTGGCCCACAAATGGTGTCAGAGAGCTCTGATTGTCCCAAAAACATTTGCAGCCTGAAAGGGGCATTAACCCGCATACTAGACCACTGAAATTCCCAAAAATATTTTTGTCACGAAATATGCATCCTACACCCCCGAATGTTCAGGAAATGTTGGCAGCTCAAAAAAGGCCTTAAAATGCATTTTAGGCCTGCAAAAATGTAGAAAACTTTGGAGCCCCAAAAAAGGGCTTTACAGGCATCCTAGACCCCCTAAAGTCCAGAAAATGTTGGTGTCCCACAAATGGTGTCAGAGACCTCTGATTGTCCCAAAAACACTTGCAGCCTGAAAGGGGCATTAAACCAAATCCTAGACCACGGAAATTCCCAAAAATATTTTTGTCACGAAATATGCATCCTACACCCCTGAAGGTTCAGAAAATGTTGGCAGCCCAAAAAAGGCCTTAAAATGCATTTTAGGCCTGCAAAAATGTAGAAAACTTTGGAGGCCCAAAAAAGGGCTTTACAGGCATCCTAGACCCCCTAATTCCAGAAAATGTTGGTGGCCCACAAATGGTGTCAGAGACCTCTGATTGTCCCAAAAACACTTGCAGCCTGAAAGGGGCATTAAACCAAATCCTAGACCACGGAAATTCCGAAAATGATTTTTGTCACGAAATATGCATCCTGCACCAACGAATGTTCAGGAAATGTTGGCAGCTCAAAAAAGGCCTTAAAATGCATTTTAGGCCTGCAAAAATGTAGAAAACTTTGGAGGCCCAAAAAAGGGCTTTACAGGCATCCTAGACCCCCTAAAGTCCAGAAAATGTTGGTGGCCCACAAATGGTGTCAGAGAGCTCTGATTGTCCCAAAAACATTTGCAGCCTGAAAGGGGCATTAACCCGCATACTAGACCACTGAAATTCCCAAAAATATTTTTGTCACGAAATATGCATCCTACACCCCCGAATGTTCAGGAAATGTTGGCAGCTCAAAAAAGGCCTTAAAATGCATTTTAGGCCTGCAAAAATGTAGAAATCTTTGGAGGCCCAAAAAAGGGCTTTACAGGCATCCTAGACCCCCTAAAGTCCAGAAAATGTTGGTGGCCCACAAATGGTGTCAGAGAGCTCTGATTGTCCCAAAAACATTTGCAGCCTGAAAGGGGCATTAACCCGCATACTAGACCACTGAAATTCCCAAAAATATTTTTGTCACGAAATATGCATCCTACACCCCCGAATGTTCAGGAAATGTTGGCAGCTCAAAAAAGGCCTTAAAATACATTTTAGGCCTGCAAAAATGTAGAAATCTTTGGAGGCCCAAAAAAGGGCTTTACAGGCATCCTAGACCCCCTAAAGTCCAGAAAATGTTGGTGGCCTACAAATGGTGTCAGAGAGCTCTGATTGTCCCAAAAACATTTGCAGCCTGAAAGGGGCATTAACCCGCATACCAGACCACTGAAATTCCCAAAAATATTTTTGTCACGAAATATGCATCCTACACCCCCGAATGTTCAGGAAATGTTGGCAGCTCAAAAAAGGCCTTAAAATGCATTTTAGGCCTGCAAAAATGTAGAAAACTTTGGAGCCCCAAAAAAGGGCTTTACAGGCATCCTAGACCCCCTAAAGTCCAGAAAATGTTGGTGTCCCACAAATGGTGTCAGAGACCTCTGATTGTCCCAAAAACACTTGCAGCCTGAAAGGGGCATTAAACCAAATCCTAGACCACGGAAATTCCCAAAAATATTTTAGTCACGAAATATGCATCCTACACCCCTGAAAGTTCAGAAAATGTTGGCAGCCCAAAAAAGGCCTTAAAATGCATTTTAGGCCTGCAAAAATGTAGAAAACTTTGGAGGCCCAAAAAAGGGCTTTACAGGCATCCTAGACCCCCTAAAGTCCAGAAAATGTTGGTGGCCCACAAATGGTGTCAGAGACCTCTGATTGTCCCAAAAACACTTGCAGCCTGAAAGGGGCATTAAACCAAATCCTAGACCACGGAAATTCCCAAAATTATTTTTGTCACGAAATATGCATCCTGCACCCCCGAATGTTCAGGAAATGTTGGCAGCTCAAAAAAGGCCTTAAAATGCATTTTAGGCCTGCAAAATGTAGAAAACTTTGGAGGCCCAAAAAAGGGCTTTACAGGCATCCTAGACCCCCTAAAGTCCAGACAATGTTGGTGGCCCAATAACTGTGTCAGAGAGCTCTGATTGTCCCAAAATCATGTGCAGCCTGAAAGGGGCATTAACCCGCATACTAGACCACTGAAATTCCCAAAAATATTTTTGTCACGAAATATGCATCCTACACCCCCGAATGTTCAGGAAATGTTGGCAGCTCAAAAAAGGCCTTAAAATGCATTTTAGGCCTGCAAAAATGTAGAAATCTTTGGAGGCCCAAAAAAGGGCTTCACAGGCATCCTAGACCCCCTAAAGTCCAGAAAATGTTGGTGGCCCACAAATGGTGTCAGAGAGCTCTGATTGTCCCAAAAACATTTGCAGCCTGAAAGGGGCATTAACCCGCATACTAGACCACTGAAATTCCCAAAAATATTTTTGTCACGAAATATGCATCCTACACCCCCGAATGTTCAGGAAATGTTGGCAGCTCAAAAAAGTCCTTAAAATGCATTTTAGGCCTGCAAAAATGTAGAAATCTTTGGAGGCCCAAAAAAGGGCTTTACAGGCATCCTAGACCCCCTAAAGTCCAGAAAATGTTGGTGGCCCACAAATGGTGTCAGAGAGCTCTGATTGTCCCAAAAACATTTGCAGCCTGAAAGGGGCATTAACCCGCATACTAGACCACTGAAATTCCCAAAAATATTTTTGTCACGAAATATGCATCCTACACCCCCGAATGTTCAGGAAATGTTGGCAGCTCAAAAAAGTCCTTAAAATGCATTTTAGGCCTGCAAAAATGTAGAAATCTTTGGAGGCCCAAAAAAGGGCTTTACAGGCATCCTAGACCCCCTAAAGTCAAGAAAATGTTGGTGTCCCACAAATGGTGTCAGAGACCTCTGATTGTCCCAAAAACACTTGCATCCTGAAAGGGGCATTAAACCAAATCCTAGACCACGGAAATTCCCAAAAATATTTTTGTCACGAAATATGCATCCTGCACCCCTGAAAGTTCAGAAAATGTTGGCAGCCCAAAAAAGTCCTTAAAATGCATTTTAGGCCTGCAAAAATGTTGAAAACTTTGGAGGCCCAAAAAAGGGCTTTACAGGCATCCTAGACCCCCTAAAGTCCAGAAAATGTTGGTGGCCCACAAATGGTGTCAGAGAGCTCTGATTGTCCCAAAAACATTTGCAGCCTGAAAGGGGCATTAACCCGCATACTAGACCACTGAAATTCCCAAAAATATTTTTGTCACGAAATATGCATCCTACACCCCCGAATGTTCAGGAAATGTTGGCAGCTCAAAAAAGGCCTTAAAATGCATTTTAGGCCTGCAAAAATGTAGAAAACTTTGGAGCCCCAAAAAAGGGCTTTACAGGCATCCTAGACCCCCTTAAGTCCAGAAAATGTTGGTGTCCCACAAATGGTGTCAGAGACCTCTGATTGTCCCAAAAACACTTGCAGCCTGAAAGGGGCATTAAACCAAATCCTAGACCACGGAAATTCCCAAAAATATTTTAGTCACGAAATATGCATCCTACACCCCTGAAAGTTCCGAAAATGTTGGCAGCCCAAAAAAGGCCTTAAAATGCATTTTAGGCCTGCAAAAATGTAGAAAACTTTGGAGGCCCAAAAAAGGGCTTTACAGGCATCCTAGACCCCCTAAAGTCCAGAAAATGTTGGTGGCCCACAAATGGTGTCAGAGACCTCTGATTGTCCCAAAAACACTTGCAGCCTGAAAGGGGCATTAAACCAAATCCTAGACCACGGAAATTCCCAAAATTATTTTTGTCACGAAATATGCATCCTGCACCACCGAATGTTCAGGAAATGTTGGCAGCTCAAAAAAGGCCTTAAAATGCATTTTAGGCCTGCAAAAATGTAGAAAACTTTGGAGGCCCAAAAAAGGGCTTTACAGGCATCCTAGACCCCCTAAAGTCCAGACAATGTTGGTGGCCCAATAACTGTGTCAGAGAGCTCTGATTGTCCCAAAATCATTTGCAGCCTGAAAGGGGCATTAACCCGCATACTAGACCACTGAAATTCCCAAAAATATTTTTGTCACGAAATATGCATCCTACACCCCCGAATGTTCAGGAAATGTTGGCAGCTCAAAAAAGGCCTTAAAATGCATTTTAGGCCTGCAAAAATGTAGAAATCTTTGGAGGCCCAAAAAAGGGCTTTACAGGCATCCTAGACCCCCTAAAGTCCAGAAAATGTTGGTGGCCCACAAATGGTGTCAGAGAGCTCTGATTGTCCCAAAAACATTTGCAGCCTGAAAGGGGCATTAACCCGCATACTAGACCACTGAAATTCCCAAAAATATTTTTGTCACGAAATATGCATCCTACACCCCCGAATGTTCAGGAAATGCTGGCAGCTCAAAAAAGGCCTTAAAATGCATTTTAGGCCTGCAAAAATGTAGAAATCTTTGGAGGCCCAAAAAAGGGCTTTACAGGCATCCTAGACCCCCTAAAGTCCAGAAAATGTTGGTGGCCCACAAATGGTGTCAGAGAGCTCTGATTGTCCCAAAAACATTTGCAGCCTGAAAGGGGCATTAACCCGCATACTAGACCACTGAAATTCCCAAAAATATTTTTGTCA
Organism: Ambystoma mexicanum; assembly: GCF_040938575.1. Classification (NCBI taxonomy): domain Eukaryota; kingdom Metazoa; phylum Chordata; class Amphibia; order Caudata; family Ambystomatidae; genus Ambystoma; species Ambystoma mexicanum. The sequence continues at coordinate 560,781,971 of NC_090936.1, read as the reverse complement.
CGAAATATGCATCCTACACCCCTGAAAGTTCAGAAAATGTTGGCAGCCCAAAAAAGGCCTTAAAATGCATTTTAGGCCTGCAAAAATGTAGAAATCTTTGGAGGCCCAAAAAAGGGCTTTACAGGCATCCTAGACCCCCTAAAGTCCAGAAAATGTTGGTGGCCCACAAATGGTGTCAGAGACCTCTGATTGTCCCAAAAACACTTGCAGCCTGAAAGGGGCATTAAACCAAATCCTAGACCACGGAAATTCCCAAAATTATTTTTGTCACGAAATATGCATCCTGCACCCCCGAATGTTCAGGAAATGTTGGCAGCTCAAAAAAGGCCTTAAAATGCATTTTAGGCCTGCAAAAATGTAGAAAACTTTGGAGGCCCAAAAAAGGGCTTTACAGGCATCCTAGACCCCCTAAAGTCCAGACAATGTTGGTGGCCCAATAACTGTGTCAGAGAGCTCTGATTGTCCCAAAATCATTTGCAGCCTGAAAGGGGCATTAACCCGCATACTAGACCACTGAAATTCCCAAAAATATTTTTGTCACGAAATATGCATCCTACACCCCCGAATGTTCAGGAAATGTTGGCAGCTCAAAAAAGGCCTTAAAATGCATTTTAGGCCTGCAAAAATGTAGAAATCTTTGGAGGCCCAAAAAAGGGCTTTACAGGCATCCTAGACCCCCTAAAGTCCAGAAAATGTTGGTGGCCCACAAATGGTGTCAGAGAGCTCTGATTGTCCCAAAAACATTTGCAGCCTGAAAGGGGCATTAACCCGCATACTAGACCACTGAAATTCCCAAAAATATTTTTGTCACGAAATATGCATCCTACACCCCGAATGTTCAGGAAATGTTGGTAGCTCAAAAAAGGCCTTAAAATGCATTTTAGGCCTGCAAAAATGTAGAAATCTTTGGAGGCCCAAAAAAGGGCTTTACAGGCATCCTAGACCCCCTAAAGTCAAGAAAATGTTGGTGTCCCACAAATGGTGTCAGAGACCTCTGATTGTCCCAAAAACACTTGCATCCTGAAAGGGGCATTAAACCAAATCCTAGACCACGGAAATTCCCAAAAATATTTTTGTCACGAAATATGCATCCTGCACCCCTGAAAGTTCAGAAAATGTTGGCAGCCCAAAAAAGTCCTTAAAATGCATTTTAGGCCTGCAAAAATGTTGAAAACTTTGGAGGCCCAAAAAAGGGCTTTACAGGCATCCTAGACCCCCTAAAGTCCAGAAAATGTTGGTGGCCCACAAATGGTGTCAGAGAGCTCTGATTGTCCCAAAAACATTTGCAGCCTGAAAGGGGCATTAACCCGCATACTAGACCACTGAAATTCCCAAAAATATTTTTGTCACGAAATATGCATCCTACACCCCCGAATGTTCAGGAAATGTTGGCAGCTCAAAAAAGGCCTTAAAATGCATTTTAGGCCTGCAAAAATGTAGAAAACTTTGGAGCCCCAAAAAAGGGCTTTACAGGCATCCTAGACCCCCTTAAGTCCAGAAAATGTTGGTGTCCCACAAATGGTGTCAGAGACCTCTGATTGTCCCAAAAACACTTGCAGCCTGAAAGGGGCATTAAACCAAATCCTAGACCACGGAAATTCCCAAAAATATTTTAGTCACGAAATATGCATCCTACACCCCTGAAAGTTCAGAAAATGTTGGCAGCCCAAAAAAGGCCTTAAAATGCATTTTAGGCCTGCAAAAATGTAGAAAACTTTGGAGGCCCAAAAAAGGGCTTTACAGGCATCCTAGACCCCCTAAAGTCCAGAAAATGTTGGTGGCCCACAAATGGTGTCAGAGACCTCTGATTGTCCCAAAAACACTTGCAGCCTGAAAGGGGCATTAAACCAAATCCTAGACCACGGAAATTCCCAAAATTATTTTTGTCACGAAATATGCATCCTGCACCACCGAATGTTCAGGAAATGTTGGCAGCTCAAAAAAGGCCTTAAAATGCATTTTAGGCCTGCAAAAATGTAGAAAACTTTGGAGGCCCAAAAAAGGGCTTTACAGGCATCCTAGACCCCCTAAAGTCCAGACAATGTTGGTGGCCCAATAACTGTGTCAGAGAGCTCTGATTGTCCCAAAATCATTTGCAGCCTGAAAGGGGCATTAACCCGCATACTAGACCACTGAAATTCCCAAAAATATTTTTGTCACGAAATATGCATCCTACACCCCCGAATGTTCAGGAAATGTTGGCAGCTCAAAAAAGGCCTTAAAATGCATTTTAGGCCTGCAAAAATGTAGAAATCTTTGGAGGCCCAAAAAAGGGCTTTACAGGCATCCTAGACCCCCTAAAGTCCAGAAAATGTTGGTGGCCCACAAATGGTGTCAGAGAGCTCTGATTGTCCCAAAAACATTTGCAGCCTGAAAGGGGCATTAACCCGCATACTAGACCACTGAAATTCCCAAAAATATTTTTGTCACGAAATATGCATCCTACACCCCCGAATGTTCAGGAAATGCTGGCAGCTCAAAAAAGGCCTTAAAATGCATTTTAGGCCTGCAAAAATGTAGAAATCTTTGGAGGCCCAAAAAAGGGCTTTACAGGCATCCTAGACCCCCTAAAGTCCAGAAAATGTTGGTGGCCCACAAATGGTGTCAGAGAGCTCTGATTGTCCCAAAAACATTTGCAGCCTGAAAGGGGCATTAACCCGCATACTAGACCACTGAAATTCCCAAAAATATTTTTGTCACGAAATATGCATCCTACACCCCTGAAAGTTCAGAAAATGTTGGCAGCCCAAAAAAGGCCTTAAAATGCATTTTAGGCCTGCAAAAATGTAGAAATCTTTGGAGGCCCAAAAAAGGGCTTTACAGGCATCCTAGACCCCCTAAAGTCCAGAAAATGTTGGTGGCCCACAAATGGTGTCAGAGACCTCTGATTGTCCCAAAAACACTTGCAGCCTGAAAGGGGCATTAAACCAAATCCTAGACCACGGAAATTCCCAAAATTATTTTTGTCACGAAATATGCATCCTGCACCCCCGAATGTTCAGGAAATGTTGGCAGCTCAAAAAAGGCCTTAAAATGCATTTTAGGCCTGCAAAAATGTAGAAAACTTTGGAGGCCCAAAAAAGGGCTTTACAGGCATCCTAGACCCCCTAAAGTCCAGACAATGTTGGTGGCCCAATAACTGTGTCAGAGAGCTCTGATTGTCCCAAAATCATTTGCAGCCTGAAAGGGGCATTAACCCGCATACTAGACCACTGAAATTCCCAAAAATATTTTTGTCACGAAATATGCATCCTACACCCCCGAATGTTCAGGAAATGTTGGCAGCTCAAAAAAGGCCTTAAAATGCATTTTAGGCCTGCAAAAATGTAGAAATCTTTGGAGGCCCAAAAAAGGGCTTTACAGGCATCCTAGACCCCCTAAAGTCCAGAAAATGTTGGTGGCCCACAAATGGTGTCAGAGAGCTCTGATTGTCCCAAAAACATTTGCAGCCTGAAAGGGGCATTAACCCGCATACTAGACCACTGAAATTCCCAAAAATATTTTTGTCACGAAATATGCATCCTACACCCCGAATGTTCAGGAAATGTTGGTAGCTCAAAAAAGGCCTTAAAATGCATTTTAGGCCTGCAAAAATGTAGAAAACTTTGGAGCCCCAAAAAAGGGCTTTACAGGCATCCTAGACCCCCTAAAGTCCAGAAAATGTTGGTGTCCCACAAATGGTGTCAGGGACCTCTGATTGTCCCAAAAACACTTGCAGCCTGAAAGGGGCATTAAACCAAATCCTAGACCACGGAAATTCCCAAAAATATTTTTGTCACGAAATATGCATCCTACACCCCTGAAAGTTCAGAAAATGTTGGCAGCCCAAAAAAGGCCTTAAAATGCATTTTAGGCCTGCAAAAATGTAGAAAACTTTGGAGGCCCAAAAAAGGGCTTTACAGGCATCCTAGACCCCCTAAAGTCCAGAAAATGTTGGTGGCCCACAAATGGTGTCAGAGAGCTCTGATTGTCCCAAAAACATTTGCAGCCTGAAAGGGGCATTAACCCGCATACTAGACCACTGAAATTCCCAAAAATATTTTTGTCACGAAATATGCATCCTACACCCCCGAATGTTCAGGAAATGTTGGCAGCTCAAAAAAGGCCTTAAAATGCATTTTAGGCCTGCAAAAATGTAGAAAACTTTGGAGCCCCAAAAAAGGGCTTTACAGGCATCCTAGACCCCCTAAAGTCCAGAAAATGTTGGTGTCCCACAAATGGTGTCAGAGACCTCTGATTGTCCCAAAAACACTTGCAGCCTGAAAGGGGCATTAAACCAAATCCTAGACCACGGAAATTCCCAAAAATATTTTTGTCACGAAATATGCATCCTACACCCCTGAAGGTTCAGAAAATGTTGGCAGCCCAAAAAAGGCCTTAAAATGCATTTTAGGCCTGCAAAAATGTAGAAAACTTTGGAGGCCCAAAAAAGGGCTTTACAGGCATCCTAGACCCCCTAATTCCAGAAAATGTTGGTGGCCCACAAATGGTGTCAGAGACCTCTGATTGTCCCAAAAACACTTGCAGCCTGAAAGGGGCATTAAACCAAATCCTAGACCACGGAAATTCCGAAAATTATTTTTGTCACGAAATATGCATCCTGCACCAACGAATGTTCAGGAAATGTTGGCAGCTCAAAAAAGGCCTTAAAATGCATTTTAGGCCTGCAAAAATGTAGAAAACTTTGGAGGCCCAAAAAAGGGCTTTACAGGCATCCTAGACCCCCTAAAGTCCAGAAAATGTTGGTGGCCCACAAATGGTGTCAGAGAGCTCTGATTGTCCCAAAAACATTTGCAGCCTGAAAGGGGCATTAACCCGCATACTAGACCACTGAAATTCCCAAAAATATTTTTGTCACGAAATATGCATCCTACACCCCCGAATGTTCAGGAAATGTTGGCAGCTCAAAAAAGGCCTTAAAATGCATTTTAGGCCTGCAAAAATGTAGAAATCTTTGGAGGCCCAAAAAAGGGCTTTACAGGCATCCTAGACCCCCTAAAGTCCAGAAAATGTTGGTGGCCCACAAATGGTGTCAGAGAGCTCTGATTGTCCCAAAAACATTTGCAGCCTGAAAGGGGCATTAACCCGCATACTAGACCACTGAAATTCCCAAAAATATTTTTGTCACGAAATATGCATCCTACACCCCCGAATGTTCAGGAAATGTTGGCAGCTCAAAAAAGGCCTTAAAATACATTTTAGGCCTGCAAAAATGTAGAAATCTTTGGAGGCCCAAAAAAGGGCTTTACAGGCATCCTAGACCCCCTAAAGTCCAGAAAATGTTGGTGGCCTACAAATGGTGTCAGAGAGCTCTGATTGTCCCAAAAACATTTGCAGCCTGAAAGGGGCATTAACCCGCATACTAGACCACTGAAATTCCCAAAAATATTTTTGTCACGAAATATGCATCCTACACCCCCGAATGTTCAGGAAATGCTGGCAGCTCAAAAAAGGCCTTAAAATGCATTTTAGGCCTGCAAAAATGTAGAAATCTTTGGAGGCCCAAAAAAGGGCTTTACAGGCATCCTAGACCCCCTAAAGTCCAGAAAATGTTGGTGGCCCACAAATGGTGTCAGAGAGCTCTGATTGTCCCAAAAACATTTGCAGCCTGAAAGGGGCATTAACCCGCATACTAGACCACTGAAATTCCCAAAAATATTTTTGTCACGAAATATGCATCCTACACCCCTGAAAGTTCAGAAAATGTTGGCAGCCCAAAAAAGGCCTTAAAATGCATTTTAGGCCTGCAAAAATGTAGAAATCTTTGGAGGCCCAAAAAAGGGCTTTACAGGCATCCTAGACCCCCTAAAGTCCAGAAAATGTTGGTGGCCCACAAATGGTGTCAGAGACCTCTGATTGTCCCAAAAACACTTGCAGCCTGAAAGGGGCATTAAACCAAATCCTAGACCACGGAAATTCCCAAAATTATTTTTGTCACGAAATATGCATCCTGCACCCCCGAATGTTCAGGAAATGTTGGCAGCTCAAAAAAGGCCTTAAAATGCATTTTAGGCCTGCAAAAATGTAGAAAACTTTGGAGGCCCAAAAAAGGGCTTTACAGGCATCCTAGACCCCCTAAAGTCCAGACAATGTTGGTGGCCCAATAACTGTGTCAGAGAGCTCTGATTGTCCCAAAATCATTTGCAGCCTGAAAGGGGCATTAACCCGCATACTAGACCACTGAAATTCCCAAAAATATTTTTGTCACGAAATATGCATCCTACACCCCCGAATGTTCAGGAAATGTTGGCAGCTCAAAAAAGGCCTTAAAATGCATTTTAGGCCTGCAAAAATGTAGAAATCTTTGGAGGCCCAAAAAAGGGCTTTACAGGCATCCTAGACCCCCTAAAGTCCAGAAAATGTTGGTGGCCCACAAATGGTGTCAGAGAGCTCTGATTGTCCCAAAAACATTTGCAGCCTGAAAGGGGCATTAACCCGCATACTAGACCACTGAAATTCCCAAAAATATTTTTGTCACGAAATATGCATCCTACACCCCGAATGTTCAGGAAATGTTGGTAGCTCAAAAAAGGCCTTAAAATGCATTTTAGGCCTGCAAAAATGTAGAAAACTTTGGAGCCCCAAAAAAGGGCTTTACAGGCATCCTAGACCCCCTAAAGTCCAGAAAATGTTGGTGTCCCACAAATGGTGTCAGGGACCTCTGATTGTCCCAAAAACACTTGCAGCCTGAAAGGGGCATTAAACCAAATCCTAGACCACGGAAATTCCCAAAAATATTTTTGTCACGAAATATGCATCCTACACCCCTGAAAGTTCAGAAAATGTTGGCAGCCCAAAAAAGGCCTTAAAATGCATTTTAGGCCTGCAAAAATGTAGAAAACTTTGGAGGCCCAAAAAAGGGCTTTACAGGCATCCTAGACCCCCTAAAGTCCAGAAAATGTTGGTGGCCCACAAATGGTGTCAGAGAGCTCTGATTGTCCCAAAAACATTTGCAGCCTGAAAGGGGCATTAACCCGCATACTAGACCACTGAAATTCCCAAAAATATTTTTGTCACGAAATATGCATCCTACACCCCGAATGTTCAGGAAATGTTGGTAGCTCAAAAAAGGCCTTAAAATGCATTTTAGGCCTGCAAAAATGTAGAAATCTTTGGAGGCCCAAAAAAGGGCTTTACAGGCATCCTAGACCCCCTAAAGTCAAGAAAATGTTGGTGTCCCACAAATGGTGTCAGAGACCTCTGATTGTCCCAAAAACACTTGCATCCTGAAAGGGGCATTAAACCAAATCCTAGACCACGGAAATTCCCAAAAATATTTTTGTCACGAAATATGCATCCTGCACCCCTGAAAGTTCAGAAAATGTTGGCAGCCCAAAAAAGTCCTTAAAATGCATTTTAGGCCTGCAAAAATGTTGAAAACTTTGGAGGCCCAAAAAAGGGCTTTACAGGCATCCTAGACCCCCTAAAGTCCAGAAAATGTTGGTGGCCCACAAATGGTGTCAGAGAGCTCTGATTGTCCCAAAAACATTTGCAGCCTGAAAGGGGCATTAACCCGCATACTAGACCACTGAAATTCCCAAAAATATTTTTGTCACGAAATATGCATCCTACACCCCCGAATGTTCAGGAAATGTTGGCAGCTCAAAAAAGGCCTTAAAATGCATTTTAGGCCTGCAAAAATGTAGAAAACTTTGGAGCCCCAAAAAAGGGCTTTACAGGCATCCTAGACCCCCTTAAGTCCAGAAAATGTTGGTGTCCCACAAATGGTGTCAGAGACCTCTGATTGTCCCAAAAACACTTGCAGCCTGAAAGGGGCATTAAACCAAATCCTAGACCACGGAAATTCCCAAAAATATTTTAGTCACGAAATATGCATCCTACACCCCTGAAAGTTCAGAAAATGTTGGCAGCCCAAAAAAGGCCTTAAAATGCATTTTAGGCCTGCAAAAATGTAGAAAACTTTGGAGGCCCAAAAAAGGGCTTTACAGGCATCCTAGACCCCCTAAAGTCCAGAAAATGTTGGTGGCCCACAAATGGTGTCAGAGACCTCTGATTGTCCCAAAAACACTTGCAGCCTGAAAGGGGCATTAAACCAAATCCTAGACCACGGAAATTCCCAAAATTATTTTTGTCACGAAATATGCATCCTGCACCACCGAATGTTCAGGAAATGTTGGCAGCTCAAAAAAGGCCTTAAAATGCATTTTAGGCCTGCAAAAATGTAGAAAACTTTGGAGGCCCAAAAAAGGGCTTTACAGGCATCCTAGACCCCCTAAAGTCCAGACAATGTTGGTGGCCCAATAACTGTGTCAGAGAGCTCTGATTGTCCCAAAATCATTTGCAGCCTGAAAGGGGCATTAACCCGCATACTAGACCACTGAAATTCCCAAAAATATTTTTGTCACGAAATATGCATCCTACACCCCCGAATGTTCAGGAAATGTTGGCAGCTCAAAAAAGGCCTTAAAATGCATTTTAGGCCTGCAAAAATGTAGAAATCTTTGGAGGCCCAAAAAAGGGCTTTACAGGCATCCTAGACCCCCTAAAGTCCAGAAAATGTTGGTGGCCCACAAATGGTGTCAGAGAGCTCTGATTGTCCCAAAAACATTTGCAGCCTGAAAGGGGCATTAACCCGCATACTAGACCACTGAAATTCCCAAAAATATTTTTGTCACGAAATATGCATCCTACACCCCCGAATGTTCAGGAAATGCTGGCAGCTCAAAAAAGGCCTTAAAATGCATTTTAGGCCTGCAAAAATGTAGAAATCTTTGGAGGCCCAAAAAAGGGCTTTACAGGCATCCTAGACCCCCTAAAGTCCAGAAAATGTTGGTGGCCCACAAATGGTGTCAGAGAGCTCTGATTGTCCCAAAAACATTTGCAGCCTGAAAGGGGCATTAACCCGCATACTAGACCACTGAAATTCCCAAAAATATTTTTGTCACGAAATATGCATCCTACACCCCTGAAAGTTCAGAAAATGTTGGCAGCCCAAAAAAGGCCTTAAAATGCATTTTAGGCCTGCAAAAATGTAGAAATCTTTGGAGGCCCAAAAAAGGGCTTTACAGGCATCCTAGACCCCCTAAAGTCCAGAAAATGTTGGTGGCCCACAAATGGTGTCAGAGACCTCTGATTGTCCCAAAAACACTTGCAGCCTGAAAGGGGCATTAAACCAAATCCTAGACCACGGAAATTCCCAAAATTATTTTTGTCACGAAATATGCATCCTGCACCCCCGAATGTTCAGGAAATGTTGGCAGCTCAAAAAAGGCCTTAAAATGCATTTTAGGCCTGCAAAAATGTAGAAAACTTTGGAGGCCCAAAAAAGGGCTTTACAGGCATCCTAGACCCCCTAAAGTCCAGACAATGTTGGTGGCCCAATAACTGTGTCAGAGAGCTCTGATTGTCCCAAAATCATTTGCAGCCTGAAAGGGGCATTAACCCGCATACTAGACCACTGAAATTCCCAAAAATATTTTTGTCACGAAATATGCATCCTACACCCCCGAATGTTCAGGAAATGTTGGCAGCTCAAAAAAGGCCTTAAAATGCATTTTAGGCCTGCAAAAATGTAGAAATCTTTGGAGGCCCAAAAAAGGGCTTTACAGGCATCCTAGACCCCCTAAAGTCCAGAAAATGTTGGTGGCCCACAAATGGTGTCAGAGAGCTCTGATTGTCCCAAAAACATTTGCAGCCTGAAAGGGGCATTAACCCGCATACTAGACCACTGAAATTCCCAAAAATATTTTTGTCACGAAATATGCATCCTACACCCCGAATGTTCAGGAAATGTTGGTAGCTCAAAAAAGGCCTTAAAATGCATTTTAGGCCTGCAAAAATGTAGAAAACTTTGGAGCCCCAAAAAAGGGCTTTACAGGCATCCTAGACCCCCTAAAGTCCAGAAAATGTTGGTGTCCCACAAATGGTGTCAGGGACCTCTGATTGTCCCAAAAACACTTGCAGCCTGAAAGGGGCATTAAACCAAATCCTAGACCACGGAAATTCCCAAAAATATTTTTGTCACGAAATATGCATCCTACACCCCTGAAAGTTCAGAAAATGTTGGCAGCCCAAAAAAGGCCTTAAAATGCATTTTAGGCCTGCAAAAATGTAGAAAACTTTGGAGGCCCAAAAAAGGGCTTTACAGGCATCCTAGACCCCCTAAAGTCCAGAAAATGTTGGTGGCCCACAAATGGTGTCAGAGAGCTCTGATTGTCCCAAAAACATTTGCAGCCTGAAAGGGGCATTAACCCGCATACTAGACCACTGAAATTCCCAAAAATATTTTTGTCACGAAATATGCATCCTACACCCCCGAATGTTCAGGAAATGTTGGCAGCTCAAAAAAGGCCTTAAAATGCATTTTAGGCCTGCAAAAATGTAGAAAACTTTGGAGCCCCAAAAAAGGGCTTTACAGGCATCCTAGACCCCCTAAAGTCCAGAAAATGTTGGTGTCCCACAAATGGTGTCAGAGACCTCTGATTGTCCCAAAAACACTTGCAGCCTGAAAGGGGCATTAAACCAAATCCTAGACCACGGAAATTCCCAAAAATATTTTTGTCACGAAATATGCATCCTACACCCCTGAAGGTTCAGAAAATGTTGGCAGCCCAAAAAAGGCCTTAAAATGCATTTTAGGCCTGCAAAAATGTAGAAAACTTTGGAGGCCCAAAAAAGGGCTTTACAGGCATCCTAGACCCCCTAATTCCAGAAAATGTTGGTGGCCCACAAATGGTGTCAGAGACCTCTGATTGTCCCAAAAACACTTGCAGCCTGAAAGGGGCATTAAACCAAATCCTAGACCACGGAAATTCCGAAAATTATTTTTGTCACGAAATATGCATCCTGCACCAACGAATGTTCAGGAAATGTTGGCAGCTCAAAAAAGGCCTTAAAATGCATTTTAGGCCTGCAAAAATGTAGAAAACTTTGGAGGCCCAAAAAAGGGCTTTACAGGCATCCTAGACCCCCTAAAGTCCAGAAAATGTTGGTGGCCCACAAATGGTGTCAGAGAGCTCTGATTGTCCCAAAAACATTTGCAGCCTGAAAGGGGCATTAACCCGCATACTAGACCACTGAAATTCCCAAAAATATTTTTGTCACGAAATATGCATCCTACACCCCCGAATGTTCAGGAAATGTTGGCAGCTCAAAAAAGGCCTTAAAATGCATTTTAGGCCTGCAAAAATGTAGAAATCTTTGGAGGCCCAAAAAAGGGCTTTACAGGCATCCTAGACCCCCTAAAGTCCAGAAAATGTTGGTGGCCCACAAATGGTGTCAGAGAGCTCTGATTGTCCCAAAAACATTTGCAGCCTGAAAGGGGCATTAACCCGCATACTAGACCACTGAAATTCCCAAAAATATTTTTGTCACGAAATATGCATCCTACACCCCCGAATGTTCAGGAAATGTTGGCAGCTCAAAAAAGGCCTTAAAATACATTTTAGGCCTGCAAAAATGTAGAAATCTTTGGAGGCCCAAAAAAGGGCTTTACAGGCATCCTAGACCCCCTAAAGTCCAGAAAATGTTGGTGGCCTACAAATGGTGTCAGAGAGCTCTGATTGTCCCAAAAACATTTGCAGCCTGAAAGGGGCATTAACCCGCATACCAGACCACTGAAATTCCCAAAAATATTTTTGTCACGAAATATGCATCCTACACCCCTGAAAGTTCAGAAAATGTTGGCAGCCCAAAAAAGGCCTTAAAATGCATTTTAGGCCTGCAAAAATGTAGAAATCTTTGGAGGCCCAAAAAAGGGCTTTACAGGCATCCTAGACCCCCTAAAGTCCAGAAAATGTTGGTGGCCCACAAATGGTGTCAGAGACCTCTGATTGTCCCAAAAACACTTGCAGCCTGAAAGGGGCATTAAACCAAATCCTAGACCACGGAAATTCCCAAAATTATTTTTGTCACGAAATATGCATCCTGCACCCCCGAATGTTCAGGAAATGTTGGCAGCTCAAAAAAGGCCTTAAAATGCATTTTAGGCCTGCAAAAATGTAGAAAACTTTGGAGGCCCAAAAAAGGGCTTTACAGGCATCCTAGACCCCCTAAAGTCCAGACAATGTTGGTGGCCCAATAACTGTGTCAGAGAGCTCTGATTGTCCCAAAATCATTTGCAGCCTGAAAGGGGCATTAACCCGCATACTAGACCACTGAAATTCCCAAAAATATTTTTGTCACGAAATATGCATCCTACACCCCCGAATGTTCAGGAAATGTTGGCAGCTCAAAAAAGGCCTTAAAATGCATTTTAGGCCTGCAAAAATGTAGAAATCTTTGGAGGCCCAAAAAAGGGCTTTACAGGCATCCTAGACCCCCTAAAGTCCAGAAAATGTTGGTGGCCCACAAATGGTGTCAGAGAGCTCTGATTGTCCCAAAAACATTTGCAGCCTGAAAGGGGCATTAACCCGCATACTAGACCACTGAAATTCCCAAAAATATTTTTGTCACGAAATATGCATCCTACACCCCGAATGTTCAGGAAATGTTGGTAGCTCAAAAAAGGCCTTAAAATGCATTTTAGGCCTGCAAAAATGTAGAAAACTTTGGAGCCCCAAAAAAGGGCTTTACAGGCATCCTAGACCCCCTAAAGTCCAGAAAATGTTGGTGTCCCACAAATGGTGTCAGAGACCTCTGATTGTCCCAAAAACACTTGCAGCCTGAAAGGGGCATTAAACCAAATCCTAGACCACGGAAATTCCCAAAAATATTTTTGTCACGAAATATGCATCCTACACCCCTGAAAGTTCAGAAAATGTTGGCAGCCCAAAAAAGGCCTTAAAATGCATTTTAGGCCTGCAAAAATGTAGAAAACTTTGGAGGCCCAAAAAAGGGCTTTACAGGCATCCTAGACCCCCTAAAGTCCAGAAAATGTTGGTGGCCCACAAATGGTGTCAGAGAGCTCTGATTGTCCCAAAAACATTTGCAGCCTGAAAGGGGCATTAACCCGCATACTAGACCACTGAAATTCCCAAAAATATTTTTGTCACGAAATATGCATCCTACACCCCCGAATGTTCAGGAAATGTTGGCAGCTCAAAAAAGGCCTTAAAATGCATTTTAGGCCTGCAAAAATGTAGAAAACTTTGGAGCCCCAAAAAAGGGCTTTACAGGCATCCTAGACCCCCTAAAGTCCAGAAAATGTTGGTGTCCCACAAATGGTGTCAGAGACCTCTGATTGTCCCAAAAACACTTGCAGCCTGAAAGGGGCATTAAACCAAATCCTAGACCACGGAAATTCCCAAAAATATTTTTGTCACGAAATATGCATCCTACACCCCTGAAGGTTCAGAAAATGTTGGCAGCCCAAAAAAGGCCTTAAAATGCATTTTAGGCCTGCAAAAATGTAGAAAACTTTGGAGGCCCAAAAAAGGGCTTTACAGGCATCCTAGACCCCCTAATTCCAGAAAATGTTGGTGGCCCACAAATGGTGTCAGAGACCTCTGATTGTCCCAAAAACACTTGCAGCCTGAAAGGGGCATTAAACCAAATCCTAGACCACGGAAATTCCGAAAATTATTTTTGTCACGAAATATGCATCCTGCACCAACGAATGTTCAGGAAATGTTGGCAGCTCAAAAAAGGCCTTAAAATGCATTTTAGGCCTGCAAAAATGTAGAAAACTTTGGAGGCCCAAAAAAGGGCTTTACAGGCATCCTAGACCCCCTAAAGTCCAGAAAATGTTGGTGGCCCACAAATGGTGTCAGAGAGCTCTGATTGTCCCAAAAACATTTGCAGCCTGAAAGGGGCATTAACCCGCATACTAGACCACTGAAATTCCCAAAAATATTTTTGTCACGAAATATGCATCCTACACCCCCGAATGTTCAGGAAATGTTGGCAGCTCAAAAAAGGCCTTAAAATGCATTTTAGGCCTGCAAAAATGTAGAAATCTTTGGAGGCCCAAAAAAGGGCTTTACAGGCATCCTAGACCCCCTAAAGTCCAGAAAATGTTGGTGGCCCACAAATGGTGTCAGAGAGCTCTGATTGTCCCAAAAACATTTGCAGCCTGAAAGGGGCATTAACCCGCATACTAGACCACTGAAATTCCCAAAAATATTTTTGTCACGAAATATGCATCCTACACCCCCGAATGTTCAGGAAATGTTGGCAGCTCAAAAAAGGCCTTAAAATACATTTTAGGCCTGCAAAAATGTAGAAATCTTTGGAGGCCCAAAAAAGGGCTTTACAGGCATCCTAGACCCCCTAAAGTCCAGAAAATGTTGGTGGCCTACAAATGGTGTCAGAGAGCTCTGATTGTCCCAAAAACATTTGCAGCCTGAAAGGGGCATTAACCCGCATACCAGACCACTGAAATTCCCAAAAATATTTTTGTCACGAAATATGCATCCTACACCCCCGAATGTTCAGGAAATGTTGGCAGCTCAAAAAAGGCCTTAAAATGCATTTTAGGCCTGCAAAAATGTAGAAAACTTTGGAGCCCCAAAAAAGGGCTTTACAGGCATCCTAGACCCCCTAAAGTCCAGAAAATGTTGGTGTCCCACAAATGGTGTCAGAGACCTCTGATTGTCCCAAAAACACTTGCAGCCTGAAAGGGGCATTAAACCAAATCCTAGACCACGGAAATTCCCAAAAATATTTTAGTCACGAAATATGCATCCTACACCCCTGAAAGTTCAGAAAATGTTGGCAGCCCAAAAAAGGCCTTAAAATGCATTTTAGGCCTGCAAAAATGTAGAAAACTTTGGAGGCCCAAAAAAGGGCTTTACAGGCATCCTAGACCCCCTAAAGTCCAGAAAATGTTGGTGGCCCACAAATGGTGTCAGAGACCTCTGATTGTCCCAAAAACACTTGCAGCCTGAAAGGGGCATTAAACCAAATCCTAGACCACGGAAATTCCCAAAATTATTTTTGTCACGAAATATGCATCCTGCACCCCCGAATGTTCAGGAAATGTTGGCAGCTCAAAAAAGGCCTTAAAATGCATTTTAGGCCTGCAAAAATGTAGAAAACTTTGGAGGCCCAAAAAAGGGCTTTACAGGCATCCTAGACCCCCTAAAGTCCAGACAATGTTGGTGGCCCAATAACTGTGTCAGAGAGCTCTGATTGTCCCAAAATCATGTGCAGCCTGAAAGGGGCATTAACCCGCATACTAGACCACTGAAATTCCCAAAAATATTTTTGTCACGAAATATGCATCCTACACCCCCGAATGTTCAGGAAATGTTGGCAGCTCAAAAAAGGCCTTAAAATGCATTTTAGGCCTGCAAAAATGTAGAAATCTTTGGAGGCCCAAAAAAGGGCTTTACAGGCATCCTAGACCCCCTAAAGTCCAGAAAATGTTGGTGGCCCACAAATGGTGTCAGAGAGCTCTGATTGTCCCAAAAACATTTGCAGCCTGAAAGGGGCATTAACCCGCATACTAGACCACTGAAATTCCCAAAAATATTTTTGTCACGAAATATGCATCCTACACCCCCGAATGTTCAGGAAATGTTGGCAGCTCAAAAAAGTCCTTAAAATGCATTTTAGGCCTGCAAAAATGTAGAAATCTTTGGAGGCCCAAAAAAGGGCTTTACAGGCATCCTAGACCCCCTAAAGTCCAGAAAATGTTGGTGGCCCACAAATGGTGTCAGAGAGCTCTGATTGTCCCAAAAACATTTGCAGCCTGAAAGGGGCATTAACCCGCATACTAGACCACTGAAATTCCCAAAAATATTTTTGTCACGAAATATGCATCCTACACCCCCGAATGTTCAGGAAATGTTGGCAGCTCAAAAAAGTCCTTAAAATGCATTTTAGGCCTGCAAAAATGTAGAAATCTTTGGAGGCCCAAAAAAGGGCTTTACAGGCATCCTAGACCCCCTAAAGTCAAGAAAATGTTGGTGTCCCACAAATGGTGTCAGAGACCTCTGATTGTCCCAAAAACACTTGCATCCTGAAAGGGGCATTAAACCAAATCCTAGACCACGGAAATTCCCAAAAATATTTTTGTCACGAAATATGCATCCTGCACCCCTGAAAGTTCAGAAAATGTTGGCAGCCCAAAAAAGTCCTTAAAATGCATTTTAGGCCTGCAAAAATGTTGAAAACTTTGGAGGCCCAAAAAAGGGCTTTACAGGCATCCTAGACCCCCTAAAGTCCAGAAAATGTTGGTGGCCCACAAATGGTGTCAGAGAGCTCTGATTGTCCCAAAAACATTTGCAGCCTGAAAGGGGCATTAACCCGCATACTAGACCACTGAAATTCCCAAAAATATTTTTGTCACGAAATATGCATCCTACACCCCCGAATGTTCAGGAAATGTTGGCAGCTCAAAAAAGGCCTTAAAATGCATTTTAGGCCTGCAAAAATGTAGAAAACTTTGGAGCCCCAAAAAAGGGCTTTACAGGCATCCTAGACCCCCTTAAGTCCAGAAAATGTTGGTGTCCCACAAATGGTGTCAGAGACCTCTGATTGTCCCAAAAACACTTGCAGCCTGAAAGGGGCATTAAACCAAATCCTAGACCACGGAAATTCCCAAAAATATTTTAGTCACGAAATATGCATCCTACACCCCTGAAAGTTCAGAAAATGTTGGCAGCCCAAAAAAGGCCTTAAAATGCATTTTAGGCCTGCAAAAATGTAGAAAACTTTGGAGGCCCAAAAAAGGGCTTTACAGGCATCCTAGACCCCCTAAAGTCCAGAAAATGTTGGTGGCCCACAAATGGTGTCAGAGACCTCTGATTGTCCCAAAAACACTTGCAGCCTGAAAGGGGCATTAAACCAAATCCTAGACCACGGAAATTCCCAAAATTATTTTTGTCACGAAATATGCATCCTGCACCACCGAATGTTCAGGAAATGTTGGCAGCTCAAAAAAGGCCTTAAAATGCATTTTAGGCCTGCAAAAATGTAGAAAACTTTGGAGGCCCAAAAAAGGGCTTTACAGGCATCCTAGACCCCCTAAAGTCCAGACAATGTTGGTGGCCCAATAACTGTGTCAGAGAGCTCTGATTGTCCCAAAATCATTTGCAGCCTGAAAGGGGCATTAACCCGCATACTAGACCACTGAAATTCCCAAAAATATTTTTGTCACGAAATATGCATCCTACACCCCCGAATGTTCAGGAAATGTTGGCAGCTCAAAAAAGGCCTTAAAATGCATTTTAGGCCTGCAAAAATGTAGAAATCTTTGGAGGCCCAAAAAAGGGCTTTACAGGCATCCTAGACCCCCTGAAGTCCAGAAAATGTTGGTGGCCCACAAATGGTGTCAGAGAGCTCTGATTGTCCCAAAAACATTTGCAGCCTGAAAGGGGCATTAACCCGCATACTAGACCACTGAAATTCCCAAAAATATTTTTGTCACGAAATATGCATCCTACACCCCCGAATGTTCAGGAAATGCTGGCAGCTCAAAAAAGGCCTTAAAATGCATTTTAGGCCTGCAAAAATGTAGAAATCTTTGGAGGCCCAAAAAAGGGCTTTACAGGCATCCTAGACCCCCTAAAGTCCAGAAAATGTTGGTGGCCCACAAATGGTGTCAGAGAGCTCTGATTGTCCCAAAAACATTTGCAGCCTGAAAGGGGCATTAACCCGCATACTAGACCACTGAAATTCCCAAAAATATTTTTGTCACGAAATATGCATCATACACCCCGAATGTTCAGGAAATGTTGACAGCTCAAAAAAGGCCTTAAAATGCATTTTAGGCCGGCAAAAATGTAGAAAACTTTGGAGGCCCAAAAAAGGGCTTTACAGGCATCCTAGACCCCCTAAAGTCAAGAAAATGTTGGTGTCCCACAAATTGTGTCAGAGACCTCTGATTGTCCCAAAAACACTTGCAGCCTGAAAGGGGCATTAAACCAAATCCTAGACCACGGAAATTCCCAAAAATATTTTTGTCACGAAATATGCATCCTACACCCCTGAAAGTTCAGAAAATGTTGGCAGCCCAAAAAAGTCCTTAAAATGCATTTTAGGCCTGCAAAAATGTAGAAAACTTTGGAGGCCCAAAAAAGGGCTTTACAGGCATCCTAGACCCCCTAAAGTCCAGAAAATGTTGGTGGCCCACAAATGGTGTCAGAGAGCTCTGATTGTCCCAAAAACATTTGCAGCCTGAAAGGGGCATTAACCCGCATACTAGACCACTGAAATTCCCAAAAAAAATTTTGTCACGAAATATGCATCCTGCACCCCCGAATGTTCAGGAAATTTTGCCAGCTCAAAAAAGGCCTTAAAATGCATTTTAGGCCTGCAAAAATGTAGAAAACTTTAGAGGCCCAAAAAAGGGCTTTACAGGCATCCTAGACCCCCTAAAGTCCAGACAATGTTGGTGGCCCAATAACTGTGTCAGAGAGCTCTGATTGTCCCAAAATCATTTGCAGCCTGAAAGGGGCATTAACCCGCTTACTAGACCACTGAAATTCCCAAAAATATTTTTGTCACGAAATATGCATCCTACACCCCCGAATGTTCAGGAAATGTTGGCAGCTCAAAAAAGGCCTTAAAATGCATTTTAGGCCTGCAAAAATGTAGAAATCTTTGGAGGCCCAAAAAAGGGCTTTACAGGCATCCTAGACCCCCTAAAGTCCAGAAAATGTTGGTGGCCTACAAATGGTGTCAGAGAGCTCTGATTGTCCCAAAAACATTTGCAGCCTGAAAGGGGCATTAACCCGCATACCAGACCACTGAAATTCCCAAAAATATTTTTGTCACGAAATATGCATCCTACACCCCCGAATGTTCAGGAAATGTTGGCAGCTCAAAAAAGGCCTTAAATGCATTTTAGGCCTGCAAAAATGTAGAAAACTTTGGAGCCCCAAAAAAGGGCTTTACAGGCATCCTAGACCCCCTAAAGTCCAGAAAATGTTGGTGTCCCACAAATGGTGTCAGAGACCTCTGATTGTCCCAAAAACACTTGCAGCCTGAAAGGGGCATTAAACCAAATCCTAGACCACGGAAATTCCCAAAAATATTTTTGTCACGAAATATGCATCCTACACCCCTGAAGGTTCAGAAAATGTTGGCAGCCCAAAAAAGGCCTTAAAATGCATTTTAGGCCTGCAAAAATGTAGAAAACTTTGGAGGCCCAAAAAAGGGCTTTACAGGCATCCTAGACCCCCTAAAGTCCAGAAAATGTTGGTGGCCCACAAATGGTGTCAGAGAACTCTGATTGTCCCAAAAACACTTGCAGCCTGAAAGGGGCATTAAACCAAATCCTAGACCACGGAAATTCCCAAAATTATTTTTGTCACGAAATATGCATCCTGCACCAACGAATGTTCAGGAAATGTTGACAGCTCAAAAAAGGCCTTAAAATGCATTTTAGGCCTGCAAAAATGTAGAAAACTTTGGAGGCCCAAAAAAGGGCTTTACAGGCATCCTAGACCCCCTAAAGTCCAGAAAATGTTGGTGGCCCACAAATGGTGTCAGAGAGCTCTGATTGTCCCAAAAACATTTGCAGCCTGAAAGGGGCATTAACCCGCATACTAGACCACTGAAATTCCCAAAAATATTTTTGTCACGAAATATGCATCCTACACCCCCGAATGTTCAGGAAATGTTGGCAGCTCAAAAAAGGCCTTAAAATGCATTTTAGGCCTGCAAAAATGTAGAAATCTTTGGAGGCCCAAAAAAGGGCTTTACAGGCATCCTAGACCCCCTAAAGTCAAGAAAATGTTGGTGTCCCACAAATGGTGTCAGAGACCTCTGATTGTCCCAAAAACACTTGCAGCCTGAAAGGGGCATTAAACCAAATCCTAGACCACGGAAATTCCCAAAAATATTTTTGTCACGAAATATGCATCCTACACCCCTGAAAGTTCAGAAAATGTTGGCAGCCCAAAAAAGTCCTTAAAATGCATTTTAGGCCTGCAAAAATGTTGAAAACTTTGGAGGCCCAAAAAAGGGCTTTACAGGCATCCTAGACCCCCTAAAGTCCAGAAAATGTTGGTGGCCCACAAATGGTGTCAGAGGGCTCTGATTGTCCCAAAAACATTTGCAGCCTGAAAGGGGCATTAACCCGCATACTAGACCACTGAAATTCCCAAAAATATTTTTGTCACGAAATATGCATCCTACACCCCCGAATGTTCAGGAAATGTTGGCAGCCCAAAAAAGGCCTTAAAATGCATTTTAGGCCTGCAAAAATGTTGAAAACTTTGGAGCCCCAAAAAAGGGCTTTACAGGCATCCTAGACCCCCTAAAGTCCAGAAAATGTTGGTGTCCCACAAATGGTGTCAGAGACCTCTGATTGTCCCAAAAACACTTGCAGCCTGAAAGGGGCATTAAACCAAATCCTAGACCACGGAAATTCCCAAAAATATTTTAGTCACGAAATATGCATCCTACACCCCTGAAAGTTCAGAAAATGTTGGCAGCCCAAAAATGGCCTTAAAATGCATTTTAGGCCTGCAAAAATGTAGAAAACTTTGGAGGCCCAAAAAAGGGCTTTACAGGCATCCTAGACCCCCTAAAGTCCAGAAAATGTTGGTGGCCCACAAATGGTGTCAGAGACCTCTGATTGTCCCCAAAACACTTGCAGCCTGAAAGGGGCATTAAACCAAATCCTAGACCACGGAAATTCCCAAAATTATTTTTGTCACGAAATATGCATCCTGCACCCCCGAATGTTCAGGAAATGTTGGCAGCTCAAAAAAGGCCTTAAAATGCATTTTAGGCCTGCAAAAATGTAGAAAACTTTGGAGGCCCAAAAAAGGGCTTTACAGGCATCCTAGACCCCCTAAAGTCCAGACAATGTTGGTGGCCCAATAACTGTGTCAGAGAGCTCTGATTGTCCCAAAATCATTTGCAGCCTGAAAGGGGCATTAACCCGCATACTAGACCACTGAAATTCCCAAAAATATTTTTGTCACGAAATATGCATCCTACACCCCCGAATGTTCAGGAAATGTTGGCAGCTCAAAAAAGGCCTTAAAATGCATTTTAGGCCTGCAAAAATGTAGAAATCTTTGGAGGCCCAAAAAAGGGCTTTACAGGCATCCTAGACCCCCTAAAGTCCAGAAAATGTTGGTGGCCCACAAATGGTGTCAGAGAGCTCTGATTGTCCCAAAAACATTTGCAGCCTGAAAGGGGCATTAACCCGCATACTAGACCACTGAAATTCCCAAAAATATTTTTGTCACGAAATATGCATCCTACACCCCCGAATGTTCAGGAAATGTTGGCAGCTCAAAAAAGGCCTTAAAATGCATTTTAGGCCTGCAAAAATGTAGAAATCTTTGGACGCCCAAAAAATGGCTTTACAGGCATCCTAGACCCCCTAAAGTCCAGAAAATGTTGGTGGCCCACAAATGGTGTCAGAGAGCTCTGATTGTCCCAAAAACATTTGCAGCCTGAAAGGGGCATTAACCCGCATACTAGACCACTGAAATTCCCAAAAATATTTTTGTCACGAAATATGCATCCTACACCCCCGAATGTTCAGGAAATGTTGGCAGCTCAAAAAAGGCCTTAAAATGCATTTTAGGCCTGCAAAAATGTAGAAATCTTTGGAGGCCCAAAAAAGGGCTTTACAGGCATCCTAGACCCCCTAAAGTCCAGAAAATGTTGGTGGCCCACAAATGGTGTCAGAGAGCTCTGATTGTCCCAAAAACATTTGCAGCCTGAAAGGGGCATTAACCCGCATACTAGACCACTGAAATTCCCAAAAATATTTTTGTCACGAAATATGCATCATACACCCCGAATGTTCAGGAAATGTTGACAGCTCAAAAAAGGCCTTAAAATGCATTTTAGGCCGGCAAAAATGTAGAAAACTTTGGAGGCCCAAAAAAGGGCTTTACAGGCATCCTAGACCCCCTAAAGTCAAGAAAATGTTGGTGTCCCACAAATGGTGTCAGAGACCTCTGATTGTCCCAAAAACACTTGCAGCCTGAAAGGGGCATTAAACCAAATCCTAGACCACGGAAATTCCCAAAAATATTTTTGTCACGAAATATGCATCCTACACCCCTGAAAGTTCAGAAAATGTTGGCAGCTCAAAAAAGGCCTTAAAATGCATTTTAGGCCTGCAAAAATGTAGAAAACTTTGGAGGCCCAAAAAAGGGCTTTACAGGCATCCTAGACCCCCTAAAGTCCAGACAATGTTGGTGGCCCAATAACTGTGTCAGAGAGCTCTGATTGTCCCAAAATCATTTGCAGCCTGAAAGGGGCATTAACCCGCATACTAGACCACTGAAATTCCCAAAAATATTTTTGTCACGAAATATGCATCCTACACCCCCGAATGTTCAGGAAATGTTGGCAGCTCAAAAAAGGCCATAAAATGCATTTTAGGCCTGCAAAAATGTAGAAATCTTTGGAGGCCCAAAAAAGGGCTTTACAGGCATCCTAGACCCCCTAAAGTCCAGAAAATGTTGGTGGCCCACAAATGGTGTCAGAGAGCTCTGATTGTCCCAAAAACATTTGCAGCCTGAAAGGGGCATTAACCCGCATACTAGACCACTGAAATTCCCAAAAATATTTTTGTCACGAAATATGCATCCTACACCCCGAATGTTCAGGAAATGTTGGTAGCTCAAAAAAGGCCTTAAAATGCATTTTAGGCCTGCAAAAATGTAGAAAACTTTGGAGCCCCAAAAAAGGGCTTTACAGGCATCCTAGACCCCCTAAAGTCCAGAAAATGTTGGTGTCCCACAAATGGTGTCAGGGACCTCTGATTGTCCCAAAAACACTTGCAGCCTGAAAGGGGCATTAAACCAAATCCTAGACCACGGAAATTCCCAAAAATATTTTTGTCACGAAATATGCATCCTACACCCCTGAAAGTTCAGAAAATGTTGGCAGCCCAAAAAAGGCCTTAAAATGCATTTTAGGCCTGAAAAAATGTAGAAAACTTTGGAGGCCCAAAAAAGGGCTTTACAGGCATCCTAGACCCCCTAAAGTCCAGAAAATGTTGGTGGCCCACAAATGGTGTCAGAGAGCTCTGATTGTCCCAAAAACATTTGCAGCCTGAAAGGGGCATTAACCCGCATACTAGACCACTGAAATTCCCAAAAATATTTTTGTCACGAAATATGCATCCTACACCCCCGAATGTTCAGGAAATGTTGGCAGCTCAAAAAAGGCCTTAAAATGCATTTTAGGCCTGCAAAAATGTAGAAAACTTTGGAGCCCCAAAAAAGGGCTTTACAGGCATCCTAGACCCCCTAAAGTCCAGAAAATGTTGGTGTCCCACAAATGGTGTCAGAGACCTCTGATTGTCCCAAAAACACTTGCAGCCTGAAAGGGGCATTAAACCAAATCCTAGACCACGGAAATTCCCAAAAATATTTTTGTCACGAAATATGCATCCTACACCCCTGAAGGTTCAGAAAATGTTGGCAGCCCAAAAAAGGCCTTAAAATGCATTTTAGGCCTGCAAAAATGTAGAAAACTTTGGAGGCCCAAAAAAGGGCTTTACAGGCATCCTAGACCCCCTAATTCCAGAAAATGTTGGTGGCCCACAAATGGTGTCAGAGACCTCTGATTGTCCCAAAAACACTTGCAGCCTGAAAGGGGCATTAAACCAAATCCTAGACCACGGAAATTCCGAAAATTATTTTTGTCACGAAATATGCATCCTGCACCAACGAATGTTCAGGAAATGTTGGCAGCTCAAAAAAGGCCTTAAAATGCATTTTAGGCCTGCAAAAATGTAGAAAACTTTGGAGGCCCAAAAAAGGGCTTTACAGGCATCCTAGACCCCCTAAAGTCCAGAAAATGTTGGTGGCCCACAAATGGTGTCAGAGAGCTCTGATTGTCCCAAAAACATTTGCAGCCTGAAAGGGGCATTAACCCGCATACTAGACCACTGAAATTCCCAAAAATATTTTTGTCACGAAATATGCATCCTACACCCCCGAATGTTCAGGAAATGTTGGCAGCTCAAAAAAGGCCTTAAAATGCATTTTAGGCCTGCAAAAATGTAGAAATCTTTGGAGGCCCAAAAAAGGGCTTTACAGGCATCCTAGACCCCCTAAAGTCCAGAAAATGTTGGTGGCCCACAAATGGTGTCAGAGAGCTCTGATTGTCCCAAAAACATTTGCAGCCTGAAAGGGGCATTAACCCGCATACTAGACCACTGAAATTCCCAAAAATATTTTTGTCACGAAATATGCATCCTACACCCCCGAATGTTCAGGAAATGTTGGCAGCTCAAAAAAGGCCTTAAAATACATTTTAGGCCTGCAAAAATGTAGAAATCTTTGGAGGCCCAAAAAAGGGCTTTACAGGCATCCTAGACCCCCTAAAGTCCAGAAAATGTTGGTGGCCTACAAATGGTGTCAGAGAGCTCTGATTGTCCCAAAAACATTTGCAGCCTGAAAGGGGCATTAACCCGCATACCAGACCACTGAAATTCCCAAAAATATTTTTGTCACGAAATATGCATCCTACACCCCCGAATGTTCAGGAAATGTTGGCAGCTCAAAAAAGGCCTTAAAATGCATTTTAGGCCTGCAAAAATGTAGAAAACTTTGGAGCCCCAAAAAAGGGCTTTACAGGCATCCTAGACCCCCTAAAGTCCAGAAAATGTTGGTGTCCCACAAATGGTGTCAGAGACCTCTGATTGTCCCAAAAACACTTGCAGCCTGAAAGGGGCATTAAACCAAATCCTAGACCACGGAAATTCCCAAAAATATTTTAGTCACGAAATATGCATCCTACACCCCTGAAAGTTCAGAAAATGTTGGCAGCCCAAAAAAGGCCTTAAAATGCATTTTAGGCCTGCAAAAATGTAGAAAACTTTGGAGGCCCAAAAAAGGGCTTTACAGGCATCCTAGACCCCCTAAAGTCCAGAAAATGTTGGTGGCCCACAAATGGTGTCAGAGACCTCTGATTGTCCCAAAAACACTTGCAGCCTGAAAGGGGCATTAAACCAAATCCTAGACCACGGAAATTCCCAAAATTATTTTTGTCACGAAATATGCATCCTGCACCCCCGAATGTTCAGGAAATGTTGGCAGCTCAAAAAAGGCCTTAAAATGCATTTTAGGCCTGCAAAAATGTAGAAAACTTTGGAGGCCCAAAAAAGGGCTTTACAGGCATCCTAGACCCCCTAAAGTCCAGACAATGTTGGTGGCCCAATAACTGTGTCAGAGAGCTCTGATTGTCCCAAAATCATGTGCAGCCTGAAAGGGGCATTAACCCGCATACTAGACCACTGAAATTCCCAAAAATATTTTTGTCACGAAATATGCATCCTACACCCCCGAATGTTCAGGAAATGTTGGCAGCTCAAAAAAGGCCTTAAAATGCATTTTAGGCCTGCAAAAATGTAGAAATCTTTGGAGGCCCAAAAAAGGGCTTTACAGGCATCCTAGACCCCCTAAAGTCCAGAAAATGTTGGTGGCCCACAAATGGTGTCAGAGAGCTCTGATTGTCCCAAAAACATTTGCAGCCTGAAAGGGGCATTAACCCGCATACTAGACCACTGAAATTCCCAAAAATATTTTTGTCACGAAATATGCATCCTACACCCCCGAATGTTCAGGAAATGTTGGCAGCTCAAAAAAGTCCTTAAAATGCATTTTAGGCCTGCAAAAATGTAGAAATCTTTGGAGGCCCAAAAAAGGGCTTTACAGGCATCCTAGACCCCCTAAAGTCCAGAAAATGTTGGTGGCCCACAAATGGTGTCAGAGAGCTCTGATTGTCCCAAAAACATTTGCAGCCTGAAAGGGGCATTAACCCGCATACTAGACCACTGAAATTCCCAAAAATATTTTTGTCACGAAATATGCATCCTACACCCCCGAATGTTCAGGAAATGTTGGCAGCTCAAAAAAGTCCTTAAAATGCATTTTAGGCCTGCAAAAATGTAGAAATCTTTGGAGGCCCAAAAAAGGGCTTTACAGGCATCCTAGACCCCCTAAAGTCAAGAAAATGTTGGTGTCCCACAAATGGTGTCAGAGACCTCTGATTGTCCCAAAAACACTTGCATCCTGAAAGGGGCATTAAACCAAATCCTAGACCACGGAAATTCCCAAAAATATTTTTGTCACGAAATATGCATCCTGCACCCCTGAAAGTTCAGAAAATGTTGGCAGCCCAAAAAAGTCCTTAAAATGCATTTTAGGCCTGCAAAAATGTTGAAAACTTTGGAGGCCCAAAAAAGGGCTTTACAGGCATCCTAGACCCCCTAAAGTCCAGAAAATGTTGGTGGCCCACAAATGGTGTCAGAGAGCTCTGATTGTCCCAAAAACATTTGCAGCCTGAAAGGGGCATTAACCCGCATACTAGACCACTGAAATTCCCAAAAATATTTTTGTCACGAAATATGCATCCTACACCCCCGAATGTTCAGGAAATGTTGGCAGCTCAAAAAAGGCCTTAAAATGCATTTTAGGCCTGCAAAAATGTAGAAAACTTTGGAGCCCCAAAAAAGGGCTTTACAGGCATCCTAGACCCCCTTAAGTCCAGAAAATGTTGGTGTCCCACAAATGGTGTCAGAGACCTCTGATTGTCCCAAAAACACTTGCAGCCTGAAAGGGGCATTAAACCAAATCCTAGACCACGGAAATTCCCAAAAATATTTTAGTCACGAAATATGCATCCTACACCCCTGAAAGTTCAGAAAATGTTGGCAGCCCAAAAAAGGCCTTAAAATGCATTTTAGGCCTGCAAAAATGTAGAAAACTTTGGAGGCCCAAAAAAGGGCTTTACAGGCATCCTAGACCCCCTAAAGTCCAGAAAATGTTGGTGGCCCACAAATGGTGTCAGAGACCTCTGATTGTCCCAAAAACACTTGCAGCCTGAAAGGGGCATTAAACCAAATCCTAGACCACGGAAATTCCCAAAATTATTTTTGTCACGAAATATGCATCCTGCACCACCGAATGTTCAGGAAATGTTGGCAGCTCAAAAAAGGCCTTAAAATGCATTTTAGGCCTGCAAAAATGTAGAAAACTTTGGAGGCCCAAAAAAGGGCTTTACAGGCATCCTAGACCCCCTAAAGTCCAGACAATGTTGGTGGCCCAATAACTGTGTCAGAGAGCTCTGATTGTCCCAAAATCATTTGCAGCCTGAAAGGGGCATTAACCCGCATACTAGACCACTGAAATTCCCAAAAATATTTTTGTCACGAAATATGCATCCTACACCCCCGAATGTTCAGGAAATGTTGGCAGCTCAAAAAAGGCCTTAAAATGCATTTTAGGCCTGCAAAAATGTAGAAATCTTTGGAGGCCCAAAAAAGGGCTTTACAGGCATCCTAGACCCCCTAAAGTCCAGAAAATGTTGGTGGCCCACAAATGGTGTCAGAGAGCTCTGATTGTCCCAAAAACATTTGCAGCCTGAAAGGGGCATTAACCCGCATACTAGACCACTGAAATTCCCAAAAATATTTTTGTCACGAAATATGCATCCTACACCCCCGAATGTTCAGGAAATGCTGGCAGCTCAAAAAAGGCCTTAAAATGCATTTTAGGCCTGCAAAAATGTAGAAATCTTTGGAGGCCCAAAAAAGGGCTTTACAGGCATCCTAGACCCCCTAAAGTCCAGAAAATGTTGGTGGCCCACAAATGGTGTCAGAGAGCTCTGATTGTCCCAAAAACATTTGCAGCCTGAAAGGGGCATTAACCCGCATACTAGACCACTGAAATTCCCAAAAATATTTTTGTCACGAAATATGCATCATACACCCCGAATGTTCAGGAAATGTTGACAGCTCAAAAAAGGCCTTAAAATGCATTTTAGGCCGGCAAAAATGTAGAAAACTTTGGAGGCCCAAAAAAGGGCTTTACAGGCATCCTAGACCCCCTAAAGTCAAGAAAATGTTGGTGTCCCACAAATTGTGTCAGAGACCTCTGATTGTCCCAAAAACACTTGCAGCCTGAAAGGGGCATTAAACCAAATCCTAGACCACGGAAATTCCCAAAAATATTTTTGTCACGAAATATGCATCCTACACCCCTGAAAGTTCAGAAAATGTTGGCAGCTCAAAAAAGGCCTTAAAATGCATTTTAGGCCTGCAAAAATGTAGAAAACTTTGGAGGCCCAAAAAAGGGCTTTACAGGCATCCTAGACCCCCTAAAGTCCAGACAATGTTGGTGGCCCAATAACTGTGTCAGAGAGCTCTGATTGTCCCAAAATCATTTGCAGCCTGAAAGGGGCATTAACCCGCATACTAGACCACTGAAATTCCCAAAAATATTTTTGTCACGAAATATGCATCCTACACCCCCGAATGTTCAGGAAATGTTGGCAGCTCAAAAAAGGCCATAAAATGCATTTTAGGCCTGCAAAAATGTAGAAATCTTTGGAGGCCCAAAAAAGGGCTTTACAGGCATCCTAGACCCCCTAAAGTCCAGAAAATGTTGGTGGCCCACAAATGGTGTCAGAGAGCTCTGATTGTCCCAAAAACATTTGCAGCCTGAAAGGGGCATTAACCCGCATACTAGACCACTGAAATTCCCAAAAATATTTTTGTCACGAAATATGCATCCTACACCCCGAATGTTCAGGAAATGTTGGTAGCTCAAAAAAGGCCTTAAAATGCATTTTAGGCCTGCAAAAATGTAGAAAACTTTGGAGCCCCAAAAAAGGGCTTTACAGGCATCCTAGACCCCCTAAAGTCCAGAAAATGTTGGTGTCCCACAAATGGTGTCAGGGACCTCTGATTGTCCCAAAAACACTTGCAGCCTGAAAGGGGCATTAAACCAAATCCTAGACCACGGAAATTCCCAAAAATATTTTTGTCACGAAATATGCATCCTACACCCCTGAAAGTTCAGAAAATGTTGGCAGCCCAAAAAAGGCCTTAAAATGCATTTTAGGCCTGCAAAAATGTAGAAAACTTTGGAGGCCCAAAAAAGGGCTTTACAGGCATCCTAGACCCCCTAAAGTCCAGAAAATGTTGGTGGCCCACAAATGGTGTCAGAGAGCTCTGATTGTCCCAAAAACATTTGCAGCCTGAAAGGGGCATTAACCCGCATACTAGACCACTGAAATTCCCAAAAATATTTTTGTCACGAAATATGCATCCTACACCCCCGAATGTTCAGGAAATGTTGGCAGCTCAAAAAAGGCCTTAAAATGCATTTTAGGCCTGCAAAAATGTAGAAAACTTTGGAGCCCCAAAAAAGGGCTTTACAGGCATCCTAGACCCCCTAAAGTCCAGAAAATGTTGGTGTCCCACAAATGGTGTCAGAGACCTCTGATTGTCCCAAAAACACTTGCAGCCTGAAAGGGGCATTAAACCAAATCCTAGACCACGGAAATTCCCAAAAATATTTTTGTCACGAAATATGCATCCTACACCCCTGAAGGTTCAGAAAATGTTGGCAGCCCAAAAAAGGCCTTAAAATGCATTTTAGGCCTGCAAAAATGTAGAAAACTTTGGAGGCCCAAAAAAGGGCTTTACAGGCATCCTAGACCCCCTAATTCCAGAAAATGTTGGTGGCCCACAAATGGTGTCAGAGACCTCTGATTGTCCCAAAAACACTTGCAGCCTGAAAGGGGCATTAAACCAAATCCTAGACCACGGAAATTCCGAAAATTATTTTTGTCACGAAATATGCATCCTGCACCAACGAATGTTCAGGAAATGTTGGCAGCTCAAAAAAGGCCTTAAAATGCATTTTAGGCCTGCAAAAATGTAGAAAACTTTGGAGGCCCAAAAAAGGGCTTTACAGGCATCCTAGACCCCCTAAAGTCCAGAAAATGTTGGTGGCCCACAAATGGTGTCAGAGAGCTCTGATTGTCCCAAAAACATTTGCAGCCTGAAAGGGGCATTAACCCGCATACTAGACCACTGAAATTCCCAAAAATATTTTTGTCACGAAATATGCATCCTACACCCCCGAATGTTCAGGAAATGTTGGCAGCTCAAAAAAGGCCTTAAAATGCATTTTAGGCCTGCAAAAATGTAGAAATCTTTGGAGGCCCAAAAAAGGGCTTTACAGGCATCCTAGACCCCCTAAAGTCCAGAAAATGTTGGTGGCCCACAAATGGTGTCAGAGAGCTCTGATTGTCCCAAAAACATTTGCAGCCTGAAAGGGGCATTAACCCGCATACTAGACCACTGAAATTCCCAAAAATATTTTTGTCACGAAATATGCATCCTACACCCCCGAATGTTCAGGAAATGTTGGCAGCTCAAAAAAGGCCTTAAAATACATTTTAGGCCTGCAAAAATGTAGAAATCTTTGGAGGCCCAAAAAAGGGCTTTACAGGCATCCTAGACCCCCTAAAGTCCAGAAAATGTTGGTGGCCTACAAATGGTGTCAGAGAGCTCTGATTGTCCCAAAAACATTTGCAGCCTGAAAGGGGCATTAACCCGCATACCAGACCACTGAAATTCCCAAAAATATTTTTGTCACGAAATATGCATCCTACACCCCCGAATGTTCAGGAAATGTTGGCAGCTCAAAAAAGGCCTTAAAATGCATTTTAGGCCTGCAAAAATGTAGAAAACTTTGGAGCCCCAAAAAAGGGCTTTACAGGCATCCTAGACCCCCTAAAGTCCAGAAAATGTTGGTGTCCCACAAATGGTGTCAGAGACCTCTGATTGTCCCAAAAACACTTGCAGCCTGAAAGGGGCATTAAACCAAATCCTAGACCACGGAAATTCCCAAAAATATTTTAGTCACGAAATATGCATCCTACACCCCTGAAAGTTCAGAAAATGTTGGCAGCCCAAAAAAGGCCTTAAAATGCATTTTAGGCCTGCAAAAATGTAGAAAACTTTGGAGGCCCAAAAAAGGGCTTTACAGGCATCCTAGACCCCCTAAAGTCCAGAAAATGTTGGTGGCCCACAAATGGTGTCAGAGACCTCTGATTGTCCCAAAAACACTTGCAGCCTGAAAGGGGCATTAAACCAAATCCTAGACCACGGAAATTCCCAAAATTATTTTTGTCACGAAATATGCATCCTGCACCCCCGAATGTTCAGGAAATGTTGGCAGCTCAAAAAAGGCCTTAAAATGCATTTTAGGCCTGCAAAAATGTAGAAAACTTTGGAGGCCCAAAAAAGGGCTTTACAGGCATCCTAGACCCCCTAAAGTCCAGACAATGTTGGTGGCCCAATAACTGTGTCAGAGAGCTCTGATTGTCCCAAAATCATGTGCAGCCTGAAAGGGGCATTAACCCGCATACTAGACCACTGAAATTCCCAAAAATATTTTTGTCACGAAATATGCATCCTACACCCCCGAATGTTCAGGAAATGTTGGCAGCTCAAAAAAGGCCTTAAAATGCATTTTAGGCCTGCAAAAATGTAGAAATCTTTGGAGGCCCAAAAAAGGGCTTTACAGGCATCCTAGACCCCCTAAAGTCCAGAAAATGTTGGTGGCCCACAAATGGTGTCAGAGAGCTCTGATTGTCCCAAAAACATTTGCAGCCTGAAAGGGGCATTAACCCGCATACTAGACCACTGAAATTCCCAAAAATATTTTTGTCACGAAATATGCATCCTACACCCCCGAATGTTCAGGAAATGTTGGCAGCTCAAAAAAGTCCTTAAAATGCATTTTAGGCCTGCAAAAATGTAGAAATCTTTGGAGGCCCAAAAAAGGGCTTTACAGGCATCCTAGACCCCCTAAAGTCCAGAAAATGTTGGTGGCCCACAAATGGTGTCAGAGAGCTCTGATTGTCCCAAAAACATTTGCAGCCTGAAAGGGGCATTAACCCGCATACTAGACCACTGAAATTCCCAAAAATATTTTTGTCACGAAATATGCATCCTACACCCCCGAATGTTCAGGAAATGTTGGCAGCTCAAAAAAGTCCTTAAAATGCATTTTAGGCCTGCAAAAATGTAGAAATCTTTGGAGGCCCAAAAAAGGGCTTTACAGGCATCCTAGACCCCCTAAAGTCAAGAAAATGTTGGTGTCCCACAAATGGTGTCAGAGACCTCTGATTGTCCCAAAAACACTTGCATCCTGAAAGGGGCATTAAACCAAATCCTAGACCACGGAAATTCCCAAAAATATTTTTGTCACGAAATATGCATCCTGCACCCCTGAAAGTTCAGAAAATGTTGGCAGCCCAAAAAAGTCCTTAAAATGCATTTTAGGCCTGCAAAAATGTTGAAAACTTTGGAGGCCCAAAAAAGGGCTTTACAGGCATCCTAGACCCCCTAAAGTCCAGAAAATGTTGGTGGCCCACAAATGGTGTCAGAGAGCTCTGATTGTCCCAAAAACATTTGCAGCCTGAAAGGGGCATTAACCCGCATACTAGACCACTGAAATTCCCAAAAATATTTTTGTCACGAAATATGCATCCTACACCCCCGAATGTTCAGGAAATGTTGGCAGCTCAAAAAAGGCCTTAAAATGCATTTTAGGCCTGCAAAAATGTAGAAAACTTTGGAGCCCCAAAAAAGGGCTTTACAGGCATCCTAGACCCCCTTAAGTCCAGAAAATGTTGGTGTCCCACAAATGGTGTCAGAGACCTCTGATTGTCCCAAAAACACTTGCAGCCTGAAAGGGGCATTAAACCAAATCCTAGACCACGGAAATTCCCAAAAATATTTTAGTCACGAAATATGCATCCTACACCCCTGAAAGTTCAGAAAATGTTGGCAGCCCAAAAAAGGCCTTAAAATGCATTTTAGGCCTGCAAAAATGTAGAAAACTTTGGAGGCCCAAAAAAGGGCTTTACAGGCATCCTAGACCCCCTAAAGTCCAGAAAATGTTGGTGGCCCACAAATGGTGTCAGAGACCTCTGATTGTCCCAAAAACACTTGCAGCCTGAAAGGGGCATTAAACCAAATCCTAGACCACGGAAATTCCCAAAATTATTTTTGTCACGAAATATGCATCCTGCACCACCGAATGTTCAGGAAATGTTGGCAGCTCAAAAAAGGCCTTAAAATGCATTTTAGGCCTGCAAAAATGTAGAAAACTTTGGAGGCCCAAAAAAGGGCTTTACAGGCATCCTAGACCCCCTAAAGTCCAGACAATGTTGGTGGCCCAATAACTGTGTCAGAGAGCTCTGATTGTCCCAAAATCATTTGCAGCCTGAAAGGGGCATTAACCCGCATACTAGACCACTGAAATTCCCAAAAATATTTTTGTCACGAAATATGCATCCTACACCCCCGAATGTTCAGGAAATGTTGGCAGCTCAAAAAAGGCCTTAAAATGCATTTTAGGCCTGCAAAAATGTAGAAATCTTTGGAGGCCCAAAAAAGGGCTTTACAGGCATCCTAGACCCCCTAAAGTCCAGAAAATGTTGGTGGCCCACAAATGGTGTCAGAGAGCTCTGATTGTCCCAAAAACATTTGCAGCCTGAAAGGGGCATTAACCCGCATACTAGACCACTGAAATTCCCAAAAATATTTTTGTCACGAAA
This sequence comes from Ambystoma mexicanum, assembly GCF_040938575.1. Lineage (NCBI taxonomy): Eukaryota > Metazoa > Chordata > Amphibia > Caudata > Ambystomatidae > Ambystoma > Ambystoma mexicanum. The sequence goes on along the minus strand of NC_090936.1, from coordinate 560,748,773 downwards.
TATGCATCCTACACCCCCGAATGTTCAGGAAATGCTGGCAGCTCAAAAAAGGCCTTAAAATGCATTTTAGGCCTGCAAAAATGTAGAAATCTTTGGAGGCCCAAAAAAGGGCTTTACAGGCATCCTAGACCCCCTAAAGTCCAGAAAATGTTGGTGGCCCACAAATGGTGTCAGAGAGCTCTGATTGTCCCAAAAACATTTGCAGCCTGAAAGGGGCATTAACCCGCATACTAGACCACTGAAATTCCCAAAAATATTTTTGTCACGAAATATGCATCATACACCCCGAATGTTCAGGAAATGTTGACAGCTCAAAAAAGGCCTTAAAATGCATTTTAGGCCGGCAAAAATGTAGAAAACTTTGGAGGCCCAAAAAAGGGCTTTACAGGCATCCTAGACCCCCTAAAGTCAAGAAAATGTTGGTGTCCCACAAATTGTGTCAGAGACCTCTGATTGTCCCAAAAACACTTGCAGCCTGAAAGGGGCATTAAACCAAATCCTAGACCACGGAAATTCCCAAAAATATTTTTGTCACGAAATATGCATCCTACACCCCTGAAAGTTCAGAAAATGTTGGCAGCCCAAAAAAGTCCTTAAAATGCATTTTAGGCCTGCAAAAATGTAGAAAACTTTGGAGGCCCAAAAAAGGGCTTTACAGGCATCCTAGACCCCCTAAAGTCCAGAAAATGTTGGTGGCCCACAAATGGTGTCAGAGAGCTCTGATTGTCCCAAAAACATTTGCAGCCTGAAAGGGGCATTAACCCGCATACTAGACCACTGAAATTCCCAAAAAAATGTTTGTCACGAAATATGCATCCTGCACCCCCGAATGTTCAGGAAATTTTGCCAGCTCAAAAAAGGCCTTAAAATGCATTTTAGGCCTGCAAAAATGTAGAAAACTTTAGAGGCCCAAAAAAGGGCTTTACAGGCATCCTAGACCCCCTAAAGTCCAGACAATGTTGGTGGCCCAATAACTGTGTCAGAGAGCTCTGATTGTCCCAAAATCATTTGCAGCCTGAAAGGGGCATTAACCCGCTTACTAGACCACTGAAATTCCCAAAAATATTTTTGTCACGAAATATGCATCCTACACCCCCGAATGTTCAGGAAATGTTGGCAGCTCAAAAAAGGCCTTAAAATGCATTTTAGGCCTGCAAAAATGTAGAAATCTTTGGAGGCCCAAAAAAGGGCTTTACAGGCATCCTAGACCCCCTAAAGTCCAGAAAATGTTGGTGGCCTACAAATGGTGTCAGAGAGCTCTGATTGTCCCAAAAACATTTGCAGCCTGAAAGGGGCATTAACCCGCATACCAGACCACTGAAATTCCCAAAAATATTTTTGTCACGAAATATGCATCCTACACCCCCGAATGTTCAGGAAATGTTGGCAGCTCAAAAAAGGCCTTAAAATGCATTTTAGGCCTGCAAAAATGTAGAAAACTTTGGAGCCCCAAAAAAGGGCTTTACAGGCATCCTAGACCCCCTAAAGTCCAGAAAATGTTGGTGTCCCACAAATGGTGTCAGAGACCTCTGATTGTCCCAAAAACACTTGCAGCCTGAAAGGGGCATTAAACCAAATCCTAGACCACGGAAATTCCCAAAAATATTTTTGTCACGAAATATGCATCCTACACCCCTGAAGGTTCAGAAAATGTTGGCAGCCCAAAAAAGGCCTTAAAATGCATTTTAGGCCTGCAAAAATGTAGAAAACTTTGGAGGCCCAAAAAAGGGCTTTACAGGCATCCTAGACCCCCTAAAGTCCAGAAAATGTTGGTGGCCCACAAATGGTGTCAGAGAACTCTGATTGTCCCAAAAACACTTGCAGCCTGAAAGGGGCATTAAACCAAATCCTAGACCACGGAAATTCCCAAAATTATTTTTGTCACGAAATATGCATCCTGCACCAACGAATGTTCAGGAAATGTTGGCAGCTCAAAAAAGGCCTTAAAATGCATTTTAGGCCTGCAAAAATGTAGAAAACTTTGGAGGCCCAAAAAAGGGCTTTACAGGCATCCTAGACCCCCTAAAGTCCAGAAAATGTTGGTGGCCCACAAATGGTGTCAGAGAGCTCTGATTGTCCCAAAAACATTTGCAGCCTGAAAGGGGCATTAACCCGCATACTAGACCACTGAAATTCCCAAAAATATTTTTGTCACGAAATATGCATCCTACACCCCCGAATGTTCAGGAAATGTTGGCAGCTCAAAAAAGGCCTTAAAATGCATTTTAGGCCTGCAAAAATGTAGAAATCTTTGGAGGCCGAAAAAAGGGCTTTACAGGCATCCTAGACCCCCTAAAGTCAAGAAAATGTTGGTGTCCCACAAATGGTGTCAGAGACCTCTGATTGTCCCAAAAACACTTGCAGCCTGAAAGGGGCATTAAACCAAATCCTAGACCACGGAAATTCCCAAAAATATTTTTGTCACGAAATATGCATCCTACACCCCTGAAAGTTCAGAAAATGTTGGCAGCCCAAAAAAGTCCTTAAAATGCATTTTAGGCCTGCAAAAATGTTGAAAACTTTGGAGGCCCAAAAAAGGGCTTTACAGGCATCCTAGACCCCCTAAAGTCCAGAAAATGTTGGTGGCCCACAAATGGTGTCAGAGGGCTCTGATTGTCCCAAAAACATTTGCAGCCTGAAAGGGGCATTAACCCGCATACTAGACCACTGAAATTCCCAAAAATATTTTTGTCACGAAATATGCATCCTACACCCCCGAATGTTCAGGAAATGTTGGCAGCCCAAAAAAGGCCTTAAAATGCATTTTAGGCCTGCAAAAATGTTGAAAACTTTGGAGCCCCAAAAAAGGGCTTTACAGGCATCCTAGACCCCCTAAAGTCCAGAAAATGTTGGTGTCCCACAAATGGTGTCAGAGACCTCTGATTGTCCCAAAAACACTTGCAGCCTGAAAGGGGCATTAAACCAAATCCTAGACCACGGAAATTCCCAAAAATATTTTAGTCACGAAATATGCATCCTACACCCCTGAAAGTTCAGAAAATGTTGGCAGCCCAAAAATGGCCTTAAAATGCATTTTAGGCCTGCAAAAATGTAGAAAACTTTGGAGGCCCAAAAAAGGGCTTTACAGGCATCCTAGACCCCCTAAAGTCCAGAAAATGTTGGTGGCCCACAAATGGTGTCAGAGACCTCTGATTGTCCCCAAAACACTTGCAGCCTGAAAGGGGCATTAAACCAAATCCTAGACCACGGAAATTCCCAAAATTATTTTTGTCACGAAATATGCATCCTGCACCCCCGAATGTTCAGGAAATGTTGGCAGCTCAAAAAAGGCCTTAAAATGCATTTTAGGCCTGCAAAAATGTAGAAAACTTTGGAGGCCCAAAAAAGGGCTTTACAGGCATCCTAGACCCCCTAAAGTCCAGACAATGTTGGTGGCCCAATAACTGTGTCAGAGAGCTCTGATTGTCCCAAAATCATTTGCAGCCTGAAAGGGGCATTAACCCGCATACTAGACCACTGAAATTCCCAAAAATATTTTTGTCACGAAATATGCATCCTACACCCCCGAATGTTCAGGAAATGTTGGCAGCTCAAAAAAGGCCTTAAAATGCATTTTAGGCCTGCAAAAATGTAGAAATCTTTGGAGGCCCAAAAAAGGGCTTTACAGGCATCCTAGACCCCCTAAAGTCCAGAAAATGTTGGTGGCCCACAAATGGTGTCAGAGAGCTCTGATTGTCCCAAAAACATTTGCAGCCTGAAAGGGGCATTAACCCGCATACTAGACCACTGAAATTCCCAAAAATATTTTTGTCACGAAATATGCATCCTACACCCCCGAATGTTCAGGAAATGTTGGCAGCTCAAAAAAGGCCTTAAAATGCATTTTAGGCCTGCAAAAATGTAGAAATCTTTGGACGCCCAAAAAATGGCTTTACAGGCATCCTAGACCCCCTAAAGTCCAGAAAATGTTGGTGGCCCACAAATGGTGTCAGAGAGCTCTGATTGTCCCAAAAACATTTGCAGCCTGAAAGGGGCATTAACCCGCATACTAGACCACTGAAATTCCCAAAAATATTTTTGTCACGAAATATGCATCCTACACCCCCGAATGTTCAGGAAATGTTGGCAGCTCAAAAAAGGCCTTAAAATGCATTTTAGGCCTGCAAAAATGTAGAAATCTTTGGAGGCCCAAAAAAGGGCTTTACAGGCATCCTAGACCCCCTAAAGTCCAGAAAATGTTGGTGGCCCACAAATGGTGTCAGAGAGCTCTGATTGTCCCAAAAACATTTGCAGCCTGAAAGGGGCATTAACCCGCATACTAGACCACTGAAATTCCCAAAAATATTTTTGTCACGAAATATGCATCATACACCCCGAATGTTCAGGAAATGTTGACAGCTCAAAAAAGGCCTTAAAATGCATTTTAGGCCGGCAAAAATGTAGAAAACTTTGGAGGCCCAAAAAAGGGCTTTACAGGCATCCTAGACCCCCTAAAGTCAAGAAAATGTTGGTGTCCCACAAATGGTGTCAGAGACCTCTGATTGTCCCAAAAACACTTGCAGCCTGAAAGGGGCATTAAACCAAATCCTAGACCACGGAAATTCCCAAAAATATTTTTGTCACGAAATATGCATCCTACACCCCTGAAAGTTCAGAAAATGTTGGCAGCTCAAAAAAGGCCTTAAAATGCATTTTAGGCCTGCAAAAATGTAGAAAACTTTGGAGGCCCAAAAAAGGGCTTTACAGGCATCCTAGACCCCCTAAAGTCCAGACAATGTTGGTGGCCCAATAACTGTGTCAGAGAGCTCTGATTGTCCCAAAATCATTTGCAGCCTGAAAGGGGCATTAACCCGCATACTAGACCACTGAAATTCCCAAAAATATTTTTGTCACGAAATATGCATCCTACACCCCCGAATGTTCAGGAAATGTTGGCAGCTCAAAAAAGGCCATAAAATGCATTTTAGGCCTGCAAAAATGTAGAAATCTTTGGAGGCCCAAAAAAGGGCTTTACAGGCATCCTAGACCCCCTAAAGTCCAGAAAATGTTGGTGGCCCACAAATGGTGTCAGAGAGCTCTGATTGTCCCAAAAACATTTGCAGCCTGAAAGGGGCATTAACCCGCATACTAGACCACTGAAATTCCCAAAAATATTTTTGTCACGAAATATGCATCCTACACCCCCGAATGTTCAGGAAATGCTGGCAGCTCAAAAAAGGCCTTAAAATGCATTTTAGGCCTGCAAAAATGTAGAAATCTTTGGAGGCCCAAAAAAGGGCTTTACAGGCATCCTAGACCCCCTAAAGTCCAGAAAATGTTGGTGGCCCACAAATGGTGTCAGAGAGCTCTGATTGTCCCAAAAACATTTGCAGCCTGAAAGGGGCATTAACCCGCATACTAGACCACGGAAATTCCCAAAAATATTTTTGTCACGAAATATGCATCATACACCCCGAATGTTCAGGAAATGTTGACAGCTCAAAAAAGGCCTTAAAATGCATTTTAGGCCAGCAAAAATGTAGAAAACTTTGGAGGCCCAAAAAAGGGCTTTACAGGCATCCTAGACCCCCTAAAGTCAAGAAAATGTTGGTGTCCCACAAATTGTGTCAGAGACCTCTGATTGTCCCAAAAACACTTGCAGCCTGAAAGGGGCATTAAACCAAATCCTAGACCACGGAAATTCCCAAAAATATTTTTGTCACGAAATATGCATCCTACACCCCTGAAAGTTCAGAAAATGTTGGTAGCCCAAAAAAGTCCTTAAAATGCATTTTAGGCCTGCAAAAATGTAGAAAACTTTGGAGGCCCAAAAAAGGGCTTTACAGGCATCCTAGACCCCCTAAAGTCCAGAAAATGTTGGTGGCCCACAAATGGTGTCAGAGAGCTCTGATTGTCCCAAAATCATGTGCAGCCTGAAAGGGGCATTAACCCGCATACTAGACCACTGAAATTCCCAAAAATATTTTTGTCACGAAATATGCATCCTACACCCCCGAATGTTCAGGAAATGTTGGCAGCTCAAAAAAGGCCTTAAAATGCATTTTAGGCCTGCAAAAATGTAGAAATCTTTGGAGGCCCAAAAAAGGGCTTTACAGGCATCCTAGACCCCCTAAAGTCCAGAAAATGTTGGTGGCCCACAAATGGTGTCAGAGAGCTCTGATTGTCCCAAAAACATTTGCAGCCTGAAAGGGGCATTAACCCGCATACTAGACCACTGAAATTCCCAAAAATATTTTTGTCACGAAATATGCATCCTACACCCCCGAATGTTCAGGAAATGTTGGCAGCTCAAAAAAGTCCTTAAAATGCATTTTAGGCCTGCAAAAATGTAGAAATCTTTGGAGGCCCAAAAAAGGGCTTTACAGGCATCCTAGACCCCCTAAAGTCCAGAAAATGTTGGTGGCCCACAAATGGTGTCAGAGAGCTCTGATTGTCCCAAAAACATGTGCAGCCTGAAAGGGGCATTAACCCGCATACTAGACCACTGAAATTCCCAAAAATATTTTTGTCACGAAATATGCATCCTACACCCCCGAATGTTCAGGAAATGTTGGCAGCTCAAAAAAGTCCTTAAAATGCATTTTAGGCCTGCAAAAATGTAGAAATCTTTGGAGGCCCAAAAAAGGGCTTTACAGGCATCCTAGACCCCCTAAAGTCAAGAAAATGTTGGTGTCCCACAAATGGTGTCAGAGACCTCTGATTGTCCCAAAAACACTTGCAGCCTGAAAGGGGCATTAAACCAAATCCTAGACCACGGAAATTCCCAAAAATATTTTTGTCACGAAATATGCATCCTGCACCCCTGAAAGTTCAGAAAATGTTGGCAGCCCAAAAAAGTCCTTAAAATGCATTTTAGGCCTGCAAAAATGTAGAAAACTTTGGAGGCCCAAAAAAGGGCTTTACAGGCATCCTAGACCCCCTAAAGTCCAGAAAATGTTGGTGGCCCACAAATGGTGTCAGAGAGCTCTGATTGTCCCAAAAACATTTGCAGCCTGAAAGGGGCATTAACCCGCATACTAGACCACTGAAATTCCCAAAAATATTTTTGTCACGAAATATGCATCCTACACCCCCGAATGTTCAGGAAATGTTGGCAGCTCAAAAAAGGCCTTAAAATGCATTTTAGGCCTGCAAAAATGTAGAAAACTTTGGAGCCCCAAAAAAGGGCTTTACAGGCATCCTAGACCCCCTAAAGTCCAGAAAATGTTGGTGTCCTACAAATGGTGTCAGAGACCTCTGATTGTCCCAAAAACACTTGCAGCCTGAAAGGGGCATTAAACCAAATCCTAGACCACGGAAATTCCCAAAAATATTTTTGTCACGAAATATGCATCCTACACCCCTGAAGGTTCAGAAAATGTTGGCAGCCCAAAAAAGGCCTTAAAATGCATTTTAGGCCTGCAAAAATGTTGAAAACTTTGGAGGCCCAAAAAAGGGCTTTACAGGCATCCTAGACCCCCTAAAGTCCAGAAAATGTTGGTGGCCCACAAATGGTGTCAGAGAGCTCTGATTGTCCCAAAAACACTTGCAGCCTGAAAGGGGCATTAAACCAAATCCTAGACCACGGAAATTCCCAAAATTATTTTTGTCACGAAATATGCATCCTGCACCAACGAATGTTCAGGAAATGTTGGCAGCTCAAAAAAGGCCTTAAAATGCATTTTAGGCCTGCAAAAATGTAGAAAACTTTGGAGGCCCAAAAAAGGGCTTTACAGGCATCCTAGACCCCCTAAAGTCCAGAAAATGTTGGTGGCCCACAAATGGTGTCAGAGAGCTCTGATTGTCCCAAAAACATTTGCAGCCTGAAAGGGGCATTAACCCGCATACTAGACCACTGAAATTCCCAAAAATATTTTTGTCACGAAATATGCATCCTACACCCCCGAATGTTCAGGAAATGTTGGCAGCTCAAAAAAGGCCTTAAAATGCATTTTAGGCCTGCAAAAATGTAGAAATCTTTGGAGGCCCAAAAAAGGGCTTTACAGGCATCCTAGACCCCCTAAAGTCCAGAAAATGTTGGTGGCCCACAAATGGTGTCAGAGAGCTCTGATTGTCCCAAAAACATTTGCAGCCTGAAAGGGGCATTAACCCGCATACTAGACCACTGAAATTCCCAAAAATATTTTTGTCACGAAATATGCATCCTACACCCCGAATGTTCAGGAAATGTTGGTAGCTCAAAAAAGGCCTTAAAATGCATTTTAGGCCTGCAAAAATGTAGAAAACTTTGGAGGCCCAAAAAAGGGCTTTTCAGGCATCCTAGACCCCCTAAAGTCAAGAAAATGTTGGTGTCCCACAAATGGTGTCAGAGACCTCTGATTGTCCCAAAAACACTTGCAGCCTGAAAGGTGCATTAAACCAAATCCTAGACCACGGAAATTCCCAAAAATATTTTTGTCACGAAATATGCATCCTACACCCCTGAAAGTTCAGAAAATGTTGGCAGCCCAAAAAAGTCCTTAAAATGCATTTTAGGCCTGCAAAAATGTTGAAAACTTTGGAGGCCCAAAAAAGGGCTTTACAGGCATCCTAGACCCCCTAAAGTCCAGAAAATGTTGGTGGCCCACAAATGGTGTCAGAGAGCTCTGATTGTCCCAAAAACATTTGCAGCCTGAAAGGGGCATTAACCCGCATACTAGACCACTGAAATTCCCAAAAATATTTTTGTCACGAAATATGCATCCTACACCCCCGTATGTTCAGGAAATGTTGGCAGCTCAAAAAAGGCCTTAAAATGCATTTTAGGCCTGCAAAAATGTAGAAAACTTTGGAGCCCCAAAAAAGGGCTTTATAGGCATCCTAGACCCCCTAAAGTCCAGAAAATGTTGGTGTCCCACAAATGGTGTCAGAGACCTCTGATTGTCCCAAAAACACTTGCAGCCTGAAAGGGGCATTAAACCAAATCCTAGACCACGGAAATTCCCAAAAATATTTTAGTCACGAAATATGCATCCTACACCCCTGAAAGTTCAGAAAATGTTGGCAGCCCAAAAAAGGCCTTAAAATGCATTTTAGGCCTGCAAAAATGTAGAAAACTTTGGAGGCCCAAAAAAGGGCTTTACAGGCATCCTAGACCCCCTAAAGTCCAGAAAATGTTGGTGGCCCACAAATGGTGTCAGAGACCTCTGATTGTCCCAAAATCATTTGCAGCCTGAAAGGGGCATTAACCCGCATACTAGACCACTGAAATTCCCAAAAATATTTTTGTCACGAAATATGCATCCTACACCCCCGAATGTTCAGGAAATGTTGGCAGCTCAAAAAAGGCCTTAAAATGCATTTTAGGCCTGCAAAAATGTAGAAATCTTTGGAGGCCCAAAAAAGGGCTTTACAGGCATCCTAGACCCCCTAAAGTCCAGAAAATGTTGGTGGCCCACAAATGGTGTCAGAGAGCTCTGATTGTCCCAAAAACATTTGCAGCCTGAAAGGGGCATTAACCCGCATACTAGACCACTGAAATTCCCAAAAATATTTTTGTCACGAAATATGCATCCTACACCCCCGAATGTTCAGGAAATGTTGGCAGCTCAAAAAAGGCCTTAAAATGCATTTTAGGCCTGCAAAAATGTAGAAATCTTTGGAGGCCCAAAAAATGGCTTTACAGGCATCCTAGACCCCCTAAAGTCCAGAAAATGTTGGTGGCCCACAAATGGTGTCAGAGAGCTCTGATTGTCCCAAAAACATTTGCAGCCTGAAAGGGGCATTAACCCGCATACTAGACCACTGAAATTCCCAAAAATATTTTTGTCACGAAATATGCATCCTACACCCCCAAATGTTCAGGAAATGTTGGCAGCTCAAAAAAGGCCTTAAAATGCATTTTAGGCCTGCAAAAATGTAGAAATCTTTGGAGGCCCAAAAAAGGGCTTTACAGGCATCCTAGACCCCCTAAAGTCCAGAAAATGTTGGTGGCCCACAAATGGTGTCAGAGACCTCTGATTGTCCCAAAAACACTTGCAGCCTGAAAGGGGCATTAAACCAAATCCTAGACCACGGAAATTCCCAAAAATATTTTTGTCACGAAATATGCATCCTACACCCCTGAAAGTTCAGAAAATGTTGGCAGCCCAAAAAAGTCCTTAAAATGCATTTTAGGCCTGCAAAAATGTAGAAAACTTTGGAGGCCCAAAAAAGGGCTTTACAGGCATCCTAGACCCCCTAAAGTCCAGAAAATGTTGGTGGCCCACAAATGGTGTCAGAGAGCTCTGATTGTCCCAAAAACATTTGCAGCCTGAAAGGGGCATTAACCCGCATACTAGACCACTGAAATTCCCCAAAAAATTTTTGTCACGAAATATGCATCCTACACCCCCGAATGTTCAGGAAATGTTGGCAGCTCAAAAAAGGCCTTAAAATGCATTTTAGGCCTGCAAAAATGTAGAAAACTTTGGAGCCCCAAAAAAGGGCTTTACAGGCATCCTAGACCCCCTAAAGTCCAGAAAATGTTGGTGTCCCACAAATGGTGTCAGAGACCTCTGATTGTCCCAAAAACACTTGCAGCCTGAAAGGGGCATTAAACCAAATCCTAGACCACGGAAATTCCCAAAAATATTTTAGTCACGAAATATGCATCCTACACCCCTGAAAGTTCAGAAAATGTTGGCAGCCCAAAAAAGGCCTTAAAATGCATTTTAGGCCTGTAAAAATGTAGAAAACTTTGGAGGCCCAAAAAAGGGCTTTACAGGCATCCTAGACCCCCTAAAGTCCAGACAATGTTGGTGGCCCAATAACTGTGTCAGAGAGCTCTGATTGTCCCAAAATCATTTGCAGCCTGAAAGGGGCATTAACCCGCATACTAGACCACTGAAATTCCCAAAAATATTTTTGTCACGAAATATGCATCCTACACCCCCGAATGTTCAGGAAATGTTGGCAGCTCAAAAAAGGCCTTAAAATGCATTTTAGGCCTGCAAAAATGTAGAAAACTTTGGAGGCCCAAAAAAGGGCTTTACAGGCATCCTAGACCCCCTAAAGTCCAGACAATGTTGGTGGCCCAATAACTGTGTCAGAGAGCTCTGATTGTCCCAAAATCATTTGCAGCCTGAAAGGGGCATTAACCCGCATACTAGACCACTGAAATTCCCAAAAATATTTTTGTCACGAAATATGCATCCTACACCCCCGAATGTTCAGGAAATGTTGGCAGCTCAAAAAAGGCCTTAAAATGCATTTTAGGCCTGCAAAAATGTAGAAATCTTTGGAGGCCCAAAAAAGGGCTTTACAGGCATCCTAGACCCCCTAAAGTCCAGAAAATGTTGGTGGCCTACAAATGGTGTCAGAGAGCTCTGATTGTCCCAAAAACATTTGCAGCCTGAAAGGGGCATTAACCCGCATACCAGACCACTGAAATTCCCAAAAATATTTTTGTCACGAAATATGCATCCTACACCCCCGAATGTTCAGGAAATGTTGGCAGCTCAAAAAAGGCCTTAAAATGCATTTTAGGCCTGCAAAAATGTAGAAAACTTTGGAGCCCCAAAAAAGGGCTTTACAGGCATCCTAGACCCCCTAAAGTCCAGAAAATGTTGGTGTCCCACAAATGGTGTCAGAGACCTCTGATTGTCCCAAAAACACTTGCAGCCTGAAAGGGGCATTAAACCAAATCCTAGACCACGGAAATTCCCAAAAATATTTTTGTCACGAAATATGCATCCTACACCCCTGAAGGTTCAGAAAATGTTGGCAGCCCAAAAAAGGCCTTAAAATGCATTTTAGGCCTGCAAAAATGTAGAAAACTTTGGAGGCCCAAAAAAGGGCTTTACAGGCATCCTAGACCCCCTAAAGTCCAGAAAATGTTGGTGGCCCACAAATGGTGTCAGAGAGCTCTGATTGTCCCAAAAACATTTGCAGCCTGAAAGGGGCATTAACCCGCATACTAGACCACTGAAATTCCCAAAAATATTTTTGTCACGAAATATGCATCCTACACCCCGAATGTTCAGGAAATGTTGGTAGCTCAAAAAAGGCCTTAAAATGCATTTTAGGCCTGCAAAAATGTAGAAAACTTTGGAGGCCCAAAAAAGGGCTTTACAGGCATCCTAGACCCCCTAAAGTCAAGAAAATGTTGGTGTCCCACAAATGGTGTCAGAGACCTCTGATTGTCCCAAAAACACTTGCAGCCTGAAAGGGGCATTAAACCAAATCCTAGACCACGGAAATTCCCAAAAATATTTTTGTCACGAAATATGCATCCTACACCCCTGAAAGTTCAGAAAATGTTGGCAGCCCAAAAAAGTCCTTAAAATGCATTTTAGGCCTGCAAAAATGTTGAAAACTTTGGAGGCCCAAAAAAGGGCTTTACAGGCATCCTAGACCCCCTAAAGTCCAGAAAATGTTGGTGGCCCACAAATGGTGTCAGAGAGCTCTGATTGTCCCAAAAACATTTGCAGCCTGAAAGGGGCATTAACCCGCATACTAGACCACTGAAATTCCCAAAAATATTTTTGTCACGAAATATGCATCCTACACCCCCGAATGTTCAGGAAATGTTGGCAGCTCAAAAAAGGCCTTAAAATGCATTTTAGGCCTGCAAAAATGTAGAAATCTTTGGAGGCCCAAAAAAGGGCTTTACAGGCATCCTAGACCCCCTAAAGTCCAGAAAATGTTGGTGGCCTACAAATGGTGTCAGAGAGCTCTGATTGTCCCAAAAACATTTGCAGCCTGAAAGGGGCATTAACCCGCATACCAGACCACTGAAATTCCCAAAAATATTTTTGTCACGAAATATGCATCCTACACCCCCGAATGTTCAGGAAATGTTGGCAGCTCAAAAAAGGCCTTAAAATGCATTTTAGGCCTGCAAAAATGTAGAAAACTTTGGAGCCCCAAAAAAGGGCTTTACAGGCATCCTAGACCCCCTAAAGTCCAGAAAATGTTGGTGGCCCACAAATGGTGTCAGAGAGCTCTGATTGTCCCAAAAACATTTGCAGCCTGAAAGGGGCATTAACCCGCATACTAGACCACTGAAATTCCCAAAAATATTTTTGTCACGAAATATGCATCCTACACCCCCGAATGTTCAGGAAATGTTGGCAGCTCAAAAAAGGCCTTAAAATGCATTTTAGGCCTGCAAAAATGTAGAAATCTTTGGAGGCCCAAAAAAGGGCTTTACAGGCATCCTAGACCCCCTAAAGTCCAGAAAATGTTGGTGGCCTACAAATGGTGTCAGAGAGCTCTGATTGTCCCAAAAACATTTGCAGCCTGAAAGGGGCATTAACCCGCATACCAGACCACTGAAATTCCCAAAAATATTTTTGTCACGAAATATGCATCCTACACCCCCGAATGTTCAGGAAATGTTGGCAGCTCAAAAAAGGCCTTAAAATGCATTTTAGGCCTGCAAAAATGTAGAAAACTTTGGAGCCCCAAAAAAGGGCTTTACAGGCATCCTAGACCCCCTAAAGTCCAGAAAATGTTGGTGTCCCACAAATGGTGTCAGAGACCTCTGATTGTCCCAAAAACACTTGCAGCCTGAAAGGGGCATTAAACCAAATCCTAGACCACGGAAATTCCCAAAAATATTTTTGTCACGAAATATGCATCCTACACCCCTGAAAGTTCAGAAAATGTTGGCAGCCCAAAAAAGGCCTTAAAATGCATTTTAGGCCTGCAAAAATGTAGAAAACTTTGGAGGCCCAAAAAAGGGCTTTACAGGCATCCTAGACCCCCTAAAGTCCAGAAAATGTTGGTGGCCCACAAATGGTGTCAGAGAGCTCTGATTGTCCCAAAAACATTTGCAGCCTGAAAGGGGCATTAACCCGCATACTAGACCACTGAAATTCCCAAAAATATTTTTGTCACGAAATATGCATCCTACACCCCCGAATATTCAGGAAATGTTGGCAGCTCAAAAAAGGCCTTAAAATGCATTTTAGGCCTGCAAAAATGTAGAAAACTTTGGAGCCCCAAAAAAGGGCTTTACAGGCATCCTAGACCCCCTAAAGTCCAGAAAATGTTGGTGTCCCACAAATGGTGTCAGAGACCTCTGATTGTCCCAAAAACACTTGCAGCCTGAAAGGGGCATTAAACCAAATCCTAGACCACGGAAATTCCCAAAAATATTTTTGTCACGAAATATGCATCCTACACCCCTGAAGGTTCAGAAAATGTTGGCAGCCCAAAAAAGGCCTTAAAATGCATTTTAGGCCTGCAAAAATGTAGAAAACTTTGGAGGCCCAAAAAAGGGCTTTACAGGCATCCTAGACCCCCTAATTCCAGAAAATGTTGGTGGCCCACAAATGGTGTCAGAGACCTCTGATTGTCCCAAAAACACTTGCAGCCTGAAAGGGGCATTAAACCAAATCCTAGACCACGGAAATTCCCAAAATTATTTTTGTCACGAAATATGCATCCTGCACCAACGAATGTTCAGGAAATGTTGGCAGGTCAAAAAAGGCCTTAAAATGCATTTTAGGCCTGCAAAAATGTAGAAAACTTTGGAGGCCCAAAAAAGGGCTTTACAGGCATCCTAGACCCCCTAAAGTCCAGAAAATGTTGGTGGCCCACAAATGGTGTCAGAGAGCTCTGATTGTCCCAAAAACATTTGCAGCCTGAAAGGGGCATTAACCCGCATACTAGACCACTGAAATTCCCAAAAATATTTTTGTCACGAAATATGCATCCTACACCCCCGAATGTTCAGGAAATGTTGGCAGCTCAAAAAAGGCCTTAAAATGCATTTTAGGCCTGCAAAAATGTAGAAATCTTTGGAGGCCCAAAAAAGGGCTTTACAGGCATCCTAGACCCCCTAAAGTCCAGAAAATGTTGGTGGCCCACAAATGGTGTCAGAGAGCTCTGATTGTCCCAAAAACATTTGCAGCCTGAAAGGGGCATTAACCCGCATACTAGACCACTGAAATTCCCAAAAATATTTTTGTCACGAAATATGCATCCTACACCCCGAATGTTCAGGAAATGTTGGTAGCTCAAAAAAGGCCTTAAAATGCATTTTAGGCCTGCAAAAATGTAGAAAACTTTGGAGGCCCAAAAAAGGGCTTTACAGGCATCCTAGACCCCCTAAAGTCAAGAAAATGTTGGTGTCCCACAAATGGTGTCAGAGACCTCTGATTGTCCCAAAAACACTTGCAGCCTGAAAGGGGCATTAAACCAAATCCTAGACCACGGAAATTCCCAAAAATATTTTTGTCACGAAATATGCATCCTACACCCCTGAAAGTTCAGAAAATGTTGGCAGCCCAAAAAAGTCCTTAAAATGCATTTTAGGCCTGCAAAAATGTTGAAAACTTTGGAGGCCCAAAAAAGGGCTTTACAGGCATCCTAGACCCCCTAAAGTCCAGAAAATGTTGGTGGCCCACAAATGGTGTCAGAGAGCTCTGATTGTCCCAAAAACATTTGCAGCCTGAAAGGGGCATTAACCCGCATACTAGACCACTGAAATTCCCAAAAATATTTTTGTCACGAAATATGCATCCTACACCCCCGAATGTTCAGGAAATGTTGGCAGCTCAAAAAAGGCCTTAAAATGCATTTTAGGCCTGCAAAAATGTAGAAAACTTTGGAGGCCCAAAAAAGGGCTTTACAGGCATCCTAGACCCCCTAAAGTCCAGAAAATGTTGGTGGCCCACAAATGGTGTTAGAGACCTCTGATTGTCCCAAAAACACTTGCAGCCTGAAAGGGGCATTAAACCAAATCCTAGACCACGGAAATTCCCAAAAATATTTTAGTCACGAAATATGCATCCTACACCCCTGAAAGTTCAGAAAATGTTGGCAGCCCAAAAAAGGCCTTAAAATGCATTTTAGGCCTGCAAAAATGTAGAAAACTTTGGAGGCCCAAAAAAGGGCTTTACAGGCATCCTAGACCCCCTAAAGTCCAGAAAATGTTGGTGGCCCACAAATGGTGTCAGAGACCTCTGATTGTCCCAAAAACACTTGCAGCCTGAAAGGGGCATTAAACCAAATCCTAGACCACGGAAATTCCCAAAATTATTTTTGTCACGAAATATGCATCCTGCACCCCCGAATGTTCAGGAAATGTTGGCAGCTCAAAAAAGGCCTTAAAATGCATTTTAGGCCTGCAAAAATGTAGAAAACTTTGGAGGCCCAAAAAAGGGCTTTACAGGCATCCTAGACCCCCTAAAGTCCAGACAATGTTGGTGGCCCAATAACTGTGTCAGAGAGCTCTGATTGTCCCAAAATCATTTGCAGCCTGAAAGGGGCATTAACCCGCATACTAGACCACTGAAATTCCCAAAAATATTTTTGTCACGAAATATGCATCCTACACCCCCGAATGTTCAGGAAATGTTGGCAGCTCAAAAAAGGCCTTAAAATGCATTTTAGGCCTGCAAAAATGTAGAAATCTTTGGAGGCCCAAAAAAGGGCTTTACAGGCATCCTAGACCCCCTAAAGTCCAGAAAATGTTGGTGGCCCACAAATGGTGTCAGAGAGCTCTGATTGTCCCAAAAACATTTGCAGCCTGAAAGGGGCATTAACCCGCATACTAGACCACTGAAATTCCCAAAAATATTTTTGTCACGAAATATGCATCCTACACCCCGAATGTTCAGGAAATGTTGGTAGCTCAAAAAAGGCCTTAAAATGCATTTTAGGCCTGCAAAAATGTAGAAAACTTTGGAGGCCCAAAAAAGGGCTTTACAGGCATCCTAGACCCCCTAAAGTCAAGAAAATGTTGGTGTCCCACAAATGGTGTCAGAGACCTCTGATTGTCCCAAAAACACTTGCAGCCTGAAAGGGGCATTAAACCAAATCCTAGACCACGGAAATTCCCAAAAATATTTTTGTCACGAAATATGCATCCTACACCCCTGAAAGTTCAGAAAATGTTGGCAGCCCAAAAAAGTCCTTAAAATGCATTTTAGGCCTGCAAAAATGTTGAAAACTTTGGAGGCCCAAAAAAGGGCTTTACAGGCATCCTAGACCCCCTAAAGTCCAGAAAATGTTGGTGGCCCACAAATGGTGTCAGAGAGCTCTGATTGTCCCAAAAACATTTGCAGCCTGAAAGGGGCATTAACCCGCATACTAGACCACTGAAATTCCCAAAAATATTTTTGTCACGAAATATGCATCCTACACCCCCGAATGTTCAGGAAATGTTGGCAGCTCAAAAAAGGCCTTAAAATGCATTTTAGGCCTGCAAAAATGTAGAAATCTTTGGAGGCCCAAAAAAGGGCTTTACAGGCATCCTAGACCCCCTAAAGTCCAGAAAATGTTGGTGGCCTACAAATGGTGTCAGAGAGCTCTGATTGTCCCAAAAACATTTGCAGCCTGAAAGGGGCATTAACCCGCATACCAGACCACTGAAATTCCCAAAAATATTTTTGTCACGAAATATGCATCCTACACCCCCGAATGTTCAGGAAATGTTGGCAGCTCAAAAAAGGCCTTAAAATGCATTTTAGGCCTGCAAAAATGTAGAAAACTTTGGAGCCCCAAAAAAGGGCTTTACAGGCATCCTAGACCCCCTAAAGTCCAGAAAATGTTGGTGGCCCACAAATGGTGTCAGAGAGCTCTGATTGTCCCAAAAACATTTGCAGCCTGAAAGGGGCATTAACCCGCATACTAGACCACTGAAATTCCCAAAAATATTTTTGTCACGAAATATGCATCCTACACCCCCGAATGTTCAGGAAATGTTGGCAGCTCAAAAAAGGCCTTAAAATGCATTTTAGGCCTGCAAAAATGTAGAAATCTTTGGAGGCCCAAAAAAGGGCTTTACAGGCATCCTAGACCCCCTAAAGTCCAGAAAATGTTGGTGGCCTACAAATGGTGTCAGAGAGCTCTGATTGTCCCAAAAACATTTGCAGCCTGAAAGGGGCATTAACCCGCATACCAGACCACTGAAATTCCCAAAAATATTTTTGTCACGAAATATGCATCCTACACCCCCGAATGTTCAGGAAATGTTGGCAGCTCAAAAAAGGCCTTAAAATGCATTTTAGGCCTGCAAAAATGTAGAAAACTTTGGAGGCCCAAAAAAGGGCTTTACAGGCATCCTAGACCCCCTAAAGTCCAGAAAATGTTGGTGTCCCACAAATGGTGTCAGAGACCTCTGATTGTCCCAAAAACACTTGCAGCCTGAAAGGGGCATTAAACCAAATCCTAGACCACGGAAATTCCCAAAAATATTTTTGTCACGAAATATGCATCCTACACCCCTGAAAGTTCAGAAAATGTTGGCAGCCCAAAAAAGGCCTTAAAATGCATTTTAGGCCTGCAAAAATGTAGAAAACTTTGGAGGCCCAAAAAAGGGCTTTACAGGCATCCTAGACCCCCTAAAGTCCAGAAAATGTTGGTGGCCCACAAATGGTGTCAGAGAGCTCTGATTGTCCCAAAAACATTTGCAGCCTGAAAGGGGCATTAACCCGCATACTAGACCACTGAAATTCCCAAAAATATTTTTGTCACGAAATATGCATCCTACACCCCCGAATGTTCAGGAAATGTTGGCAGCTCAAAAAAGGCCTTAAAATGCATTTTAGGCCTGCAAAAATGTAGAAAACTTTGGAGGCCCAAAAAAGGGCTTTACAGGCATCCTAGACCCCCTAAAGTCCAGAAAATGTTGGTGGCCCACAAATGGTGTCAGAGACCTCTGATTGTCCCAAAAACACTTGCAGCCTGAAAGGGGCATTAAACCAAATCCTAGACCACGGAAATTCCCAAAAATATTTTAGTCACGAAATATGCATCCTACACCCCTGAAAGTTCAGAAAATGTTGGCAGCCCAAAAAAGGCCTTAAAATGCATTTTAGGCCTGCAAAAATGTAGAAAACTTTGGAGGCCCAAAAAAGGGCTTTACAGGCATCCTAGACCCCCTAAAGTCCAGAAAATGTTGGTGGCCCACAAATGGTGTCAGAGACCTCTGATTGTCCCAAAAACACTTGCAGCCTGAAAGGGGCATTAAACCAAATCCTAGACCACGGAAATTCCCAAAATTATTTTTGTCACGAAATATGCATCCTGCACCCCCGAATGTTCAGGAAATGTTGGCAGCTCAAAAAAGGCCTTAAAATGCATTTTAGGCCTGCAAAAATGTAGAAAACTTTGGAGGCCCAAAAAAGGGCTTTACAGGCATCCTAGACCCCCTAAAGTCCAGACAATGTTGGTGGCCCAATAACTGTGTCAGAGAGCTCTGATTGTCCCAAAATCATTTGCAGCCTGAAAGGGGCATTAACCCGCATACTAGACCACTGAAATTCCCAAAAATATTTTTGTCACGAAATATGCATCCTACACCCCCGAATGTTCAGGAAATGTTGGCAGCTCAAAAAAGGCCTTAAAATGCATTTTAGGCCTGCAAAAATGTAGAAATCTTTGGAGGCCCAAAAAAGGGCTTTACAGGCATCCTAGACCCCCTAAAGTCCAGAAAATGTTGGTGGCCCACAAATGGTGTCAGAGAGCTCTGATTGTCCCAAAAACATTTGCAGCCTGAAAGGGGCATTAACCCGCATACTAGACCACTGAAATTCCCAAAAATATTTTTGTCACGAAATATGCATCCTACACCCCCGAATGTTCAGGAAATGTTGGCAGCTCAAAAAAGGCCTTAAAATGCATTTTAGGCCTGCAAAAATGTAGAAATCTTTGGAGGCCCAAAAAATGGCTTTACAGGCATCCTAGACCCCCTAAAGTCCAGAAAATGTTGGTGGCCCACAAATGGTGTCAGAGAGCTCTGATTGTCCCAAAAACATTTGCAGCCTGAAAGGGGCATTAACCCGCATACTAGACCACTGAAATTCCCAAAAATATATTTGTCACGAAATATGCATCCTACACCCCCGAATGTTCAGGAAATGTTGGCAGCTCAAAAAAGGCCTTAAAATGCATTTTAGGCCTGCAAAAATGTAGAAATCTTTGGAGGCCCAAAAAAGGGCTTTACAGGCATCCTAGACCCCCTAAAGTCCAGAAAATGTTGGTGGCCCACAAATGGTGTCAGAGACCTCTGATTGTCCCAAAAACACTTGCAGCCTGAAAGGGGCATTAAACCAAATCCTAGACCACGGAAATTCCCAAAAATATTTTTGTCACGAAATATGCATCCTACACCCCTGAAAGTTCAGAAAATGTTGGCAGCCCAAAAAAGTCCTTAAAATGCA
This sequence comes from Ambystoma mexicanum, assembly GCF_040938575.1. Lineage (NCBI taxonomy): Eukaryota > Metazoa > Chordata > Amphibia > Caudata > Ambystomatidae > Ambystoma > Ambystoma mexicanum. The sequence goes on along the minus strand of NC_090936.1, from coordinate 560,728,737 downwards.
TTTTAGGCCTGCAAAAATGTAGAAAACTTTGGAGGCCCAAAAAAGGGCTTTACAGGCATCCTAGACCCCCTAAAGTCCAGACAATGTTGGTGGCCCAATAACTGTGTCAGAGAGCTCTGATTGTCCCAAAATCATTTGCAGCCTGAAAGGGGCATTAACCCGCATACTAGACCACTGAAATTCCCAAAAATATTTTTGTCACGAAATATGCATCCTACACCCCTGAAAGTTCAGAAAATGTTGGCAGCCCAAAAAAGTCCTTAAAATGCATTTTAGGCCTGCAAAAATGTAGAAAACTTTGGAGGCCCAAAAAAGGGCTTTACAGGCATCCTAGACCCCCTAAAGTCCAGAAAATGTTGGTGGCCCACAAATGGTGTCAGAGAGCTCTGATTGTCCCAAAAACATTTGCAGCCTGAAAGGGGCATTAACCCGCATACTAGACCACTGAAATTCCCAAAAATATTTTTGTCACGAAATATGCATCCTACACCCCCGAATGTTCAGGAAATGTTGGCAGCTCAAAAAAGGCCTTAAAATGCATTTTAGGCCTGCAAAAATGTAGAAATCTTTGGAGGCCCAAAAAAGGGCTTTACAGGCATCCTAGACCCCCTAAAGTCCAGAAAATGTTGGTGGCCCACAAATGGTGTCAGAGAGCTCTGATTGTCCCAAAAACATTTGCAGCCTGAAAGGGGCATTAACCCGCATACTAGACCACTGAAATTCCCAAAAATATTTTTGTCACGAAATATGCATCCTACACCCCGAATGTTCAGGAAATGTTGGTAGCTCAAAAAAGGCCTTAAAATGCATTTTAGGCCTGCAAAAATGTAGAAAACTTTGGAGGCCCAAAAAAGGGCTTTTCAGGCATCCTAGACCCCCTAAAGTCAAGAAAATGTTGGTGTGCCACAAATGGTGTCAGAGACCTCTGATTGTCCCAAAAACACTTGCAGCCTGAAAGGTGCATTAAACCAAATCCTAGACCACGGAAATTCCCAAAAATATTTTTGTCACGAAATATGCATCCTACACCCCTGAAAGTTCAGAAAATGTTGGCAGCCCAAAAAAGTCCTTAAAATGCATTTTAGGCCTGCAAAAATGTTGAAAACTTTGGAGGCCCAAAAAAGGGCTTTACAGGCATCCTAGACCCCCTAAAGTCCAGAAAATGTTGGTGGCCCACAAATGGTGTCAGAGAGCTCTGATTGTCCCAAAAACATTTGCAGCCTGAAAGGGGCATTAACCCGCATACTAGACCACTGAAATTCCCAAAAATATTTTTGTCACGAAATATGCATCCTACACCCCCGTATGTTCAGGAAATGTTGGCAGCTCAAAAAAGGCCTTAAAATGCATTTTAGGCCTGCAAAAATGTAGAAAACTTTGGAGCCCCAAAAAAGGGCTTTATAGGCATCCTAGACCCCCTAAAGTCCAGAAAATGTTGGTGTCCCACAAATGGTGTCAGAGACCTCTGATTGTCCCAAAAACACTTGCAGCCTGAAAGGGGCATTAAACCAAATCCTAGACCACGGAAATTCCCAAAAATATTTTAGTCACGAAATATGCATCCTACACCCCTGAAAGTTCAGAAAATGTTGGCAGCCCAAAAAAGGCCTTAAAATGCATTTTAGGCCTGCAAAAATGTAGAAAACTTTGGAGGCCCAAAAAAGGGCTTTACAGGCATCCTAGACCCCCTAAAGTCCAGAAAATGTTGGTGGCCCACAAATGGTGTCAGAGACCTCTGATTGTCCCAAAATCATTTGCAACCTGAAAGGGGCATTAACCCGCATACTAGACCACTGAAATTCCCAAAAATATTTTTGTCACGAAATATGCATCCTACACCCCCGAATGTTCAGGAAATGTTGGCAGCTCAAAAAAGGCCTTAAAATGCATTTTAGGCCTGCAAAAATGTAGAAATCTTTGGAGGCCCAAAAAAGGGCTTTACAGGCATCCTAGACCCCCTAAAGTCCAGAAAATGTTGGTGGCCCACAAATGGTGTCAGAGAGCTCTGATTGTCCCAAAAACATTTGCAGCCTGAAAGGGGCATTAACCCGCATACTAGACCACTGAAATTCCCAAAAATATTTTTGTCACGAAATATGCATCCTACACCCCCGAATGTTCAGGAAATGTTGGCAGCTCAAAAAAGGCCTTAAAATGCATTTTAGGCCTGCAAAAATGTAGAAATCTTTGGAGGCCCAAAAAATGGCTTTACAGGCATCCTAGACCCCCTAAAGTCCAGAAAATGTTGGTGGCCCACAAATGGTG